>NW_024526488.1:3600990-3963767 GCF_017590135.1 Pyrgilauda ruficollis | reverse complement strand
GTGATTCATTTAGGTCTGTTTCAAATTTAAAAAAAAAAAAAAAAAAAAAAAAATCAACTTCAAACATTCTTCTGGCTTCTACAGAAACGTAATGCATTTTTAAAGGCCTGAAGCCAAGTCACACAGGAAATAAATGCTACACACAGACCTGGATGGAGAGAACATGGTTTAATTAAAGGCAAAGCTGATTTCGGCAGCTGCAGTTCTTGCACAGACAGACAGAAAACACAAAAAAAGCTTACAACACAAACCAGTTTCTGTTGGGGGCCCCTTCCCTTGCTCCTCCAGGTGCTGGAGGGCATGTGGGGTCAGACGCATCCCCGAGGCCGAGGCCGGGTGCTCATGCACAAGTGGAACGGTGCAGCGGGACCTGGCCGGGAGTGACATGGTGCTCCTGGTTAGCTCGTCTGGGGTGCAAGAGTCAGTGACGGTGCGGACACGGGAATGCCGCAGCTGCCTGGGCGCACAGCTCGGACACACAGCGGGAGGGCTGGAGGGGACACACACGGTGGGCTGGATTACCACCAGGTGGGAACTTCACTTTTTGGACTTGTTAAAGGAAATACAGCTTTGAAATGCAACACAGAACAGTGATGTTGCTCAGGTGGAGCTCGTAGGGAGCTGCTCGCACCCCCGAGGGTATTGGGTCTCCTCCGCCTTCCCTTTTTGTATTCTCTGGGGCTGCCCAGACTCCAGCGTCACTTCGGCTCCTGCATGTGCTTTGTTCTGCAGCTGAATTCTAGCCCAGAGATCCTGAATCATCACACAAACCCCTACTGCTAAAAACAGCAAATGGACATTGAGTCTGTTTCTGTAACTTTCCTGGGAAATCTAACAAAAACGCTGTCCTTTTCTTTAACAAAACTTCCAGTCTTCCTTCCCCCTAATAAATAGCAAATAAAACGTTTTTTTTTTTCCTTTTCCCTTCTGCACCTTTTCATCTACGAACAGCACTGCGCTGTTTCCATGTGTCCATGGGTGCCTTGGATTTGTTTCTGGCACTGAAAGCCTGGGGCTGCAGCTGGGACAGGTTTCTGCAGGCTGACCAGTGCCTCTCCGGGCGTGCGGATGCCCCATGCTGTCTGGGCTGGCTGTCGGATTCACCCAGCCCTGGTGGACCCCTGATTATTTTCTGCCATGGTAATGAAACTACGAGCGTTCAGCGAAGATGGGAGGATGGAGAGAGAAAAAACAAAACCAAACCGAAACAAAACAAAAAAAAACCCCATTGAAAGCTTTCTACCTACCTATTAAAATGAGTCAGGCTGTGAATGCACAGACTAGCCTGCCCTTTGTGGGGCTAGCCACTATGCTACAGTAAAATGTACAGGAATCACACATTAATTTAAAACCCCATAGCAGTTAACTTGCTTATCAGCAAAGTGCTGCGAGGCCCCATGTCACCCCTTATAGCTCAAACACCTATTGAGAGAAGGACATTTCATGCTGGAGTCTCTAACCCACCCAAAGCCTTCGGGTGAAGCAGTGCCAAGTGCCAGACTCTCTTTCATGAAACTCCTTTGCTAGTCCGGGATACAGAGCCCCACCTCATCACCACCCACTGTGACTGGAGCAGCAACTGGGGCTTTCATTGCTACACACTGACTATGAAGCACGTCCGTGTACAGAATTCAGTGTGATCTTACTACTGAGATAGTAATAAAGATGTTTAGGAGTAATTTCAACTACATTCTCAGTCAGCGAAGCAATCATTAATGGATTCCTATTGTATCTCCCCAAAGAGAGGAAAAGGATTGAGAAGTTCTCACTGGCTTCTCCCATCTGCCCTTTGCTCTCAGCTTTTACTTCCCATGTGGCTGGGGACATGCACAATGGAGAAGGTGAGAGGCGGTGATATTGGGTTACTGAGTGAGCCAAACAGCAGTTCCTCTCTCCTCCGAAGGGCCCGGGGGATGGGAGAGTTCCTGATGTTGTTTGCTTGCACTGCAGACGTTTTGTGCACACTCAGTGGGTTGGTGGAGCACTTACGCCCTCCTGACAGCAAGGAACAGAAGAGAGGGCTGCCACCTGCACAGGACTGTGTGTGCCAGTCCCACAGACCCAACATGCCATGGTTTATGGAGCCGTCGTTGCAAGGGTTGCCTCCTGTGTCTCAATGCGGCGGATTCATGGCACCTTGTCCGCGCTGCTGCTTCTGCTTCTGCTGCATCAACAGCTGCTCCAGGGCCGAGGGGCCGGGGTGCATCATGGAACTGGACCAGATGGACTAAAAACAAACAGCCAACACTAGCACCTCCTAGCATTACACAGCCCCTCTGCCAGATGGGAAAGCAGACACTATGTTGTGTATGCTCCCTCTTTATCACTCATACCTGGCTTATCACAAAAGTTAACCAGGTTCAAAGAAGACCTTCTAAAAAGAGGCTCCCTGGAAGAACTTTATCCTCCTCCAGAACCCTCATTACCATAAAAATTCATCCCACATTAACTAGTACTAATTTTAGACTAGTCAAAGCTAATGTTAGAATTTCTTCCAGTTCTGCCAGCCTGGGTTTGTTCCACAACATCTCAAAACCAGGAAGAACTGTAAATTTGTGACATCTTCCTGCATTGGTGACACCTCCCACACTGCCTCGTGTAAGTGAATCCACTGGAAAAACTCTGGGCTTCCAATTCTGGGCTTCTGGCACTGAACTCTGACACTTCCAACATGCTAATGCCCATCACTTGATCGTCCAGCCTGCAGACCCATCCCTAGGCACAGCCCCAGCCAAACCCACCTTCAGGCTCTCCATAAGCACAGCTGAGGAGTCCTCCATGGCAGGAGGGCCTTGGACTGCCCAGGTACCACTGGGAGCACTGGACTGGTGCCAGCTGCTCTCCGAAGAGGATGATGATGTTGTTGGGAGATAGTCCAGACCAAACCCTCCCATTGCTAAAATGGCAGAAAGACAGGTTCAAAGTGAGATGGCAAAACCAGGGCAAAACAAGCATCATCAGATGATGGAGTCTAGCTCCATGCTAACCTGGAACCCAGCACTTGCCTGGCTTATCTGTTTTCCAGCGGTCTGCGACTCTCCGGTCTCTGTTGTCTGGAGTCCCAATGGGTCCAAAGTTGGAGAAAGGAACAGAATTGTGGTTATGGGTTGGAGGGGAGCTTGGCAAGCTGCTGGGGTTGGAGGAGTGAGGAGACTGGCTGGCTGGTGTTGAATGATCTAGGGAATGCAAGGGAAGAGGAAAAAAGGTCAGCAGACAGCAAGAGCCTCCCAGTTTTGAATTTCTTAGTGCTGCTGCAAATTCCGCCATCACTCAGTTTGCTACAATGCTGAAGGCTGGTTTTTATTCCCTCCCTTACATGAGTGTAATGCTAATTCTTAAATTCTGAGTGAAAAATTTACAAGAACAGAATGACTGTGTTTAATGCTTACAAGAAAAACAAAACCCAGGACACCTCATGAGGTCTGGCTATGCAAAGCCAGTTTCCTCCGTGTCTCTTGAAGAACTTGTCTCAAACTAAAAGAATAACTGTCTCCAAGCTTGACAAACAATAGAAAAATTAGATTAGACCTTGAGGAGTTTGCAAGTTTACAACTTCAACTCCCAGGTCTGAGAATGTTTTACACTTATGTGAGTCTTAAAACAATTCAGACCAGAACCCAATAGTGAGCAAAAGAGGAGAGGGAGCATGAAGCAGGCTGTCCACAGGCAGAACAGAACAAATGAAGAGGTGAAGGGAGAGGGAGTTGAAGGCATGTGAGCCAAAAATCCTGCTAGAATAAAAGCACTTTGCAACTCCCTCCATTTCACCCACAACAGTTTTTCCTGGTTAGTTGCACAAGTCCCACCAAAGATCTCATCCAGTGAAGATGTTATTTAAAATCCACTCTTTTCTTAGATTCAACTAACTCCTCTCTCACACTCTTCTGGATTTTTAGTGAGAATAAAATTATGACAAATTAGTTATGGTTTATGCCCTTAAGATAATTACTAACAAAGAAGCTGGTTTGCTTTATGGGCTGCTTAACAGTAAAAAAACCAAACACAACAAAATCCACTACTGTTGTATTTTCCACTCTTCCCTCATACAGTTTCTTTTTCACATATCTGCATTATGCAATCTAGTTCCTGCTTTTTCCAAAAAAAAAAAAGCAATGCAAAGTATATGGATGTCTGAGTTAAAGCACTACTTGTCAGAAAACCAAGTTAAAGAGATTTCAGGATTTATCACATCCTACAACATTTATCCTGCTCAACTACTTAAATTAAAATCCAGGTTCTTACACTGTATTAATGACAAAATCCCCTCATATTTCTGCAGATATATAAAGTAAAACAGAAACCTTCAGAGATCTTGCCAAGCAAGCTCGGTTTTTTTTTTTTTTAATTTCCAGTTACATATAACTTGCAGTTGGTTTAGAATTAACCCAAATCCTCTTAAACCACTAGACACAAGAAATGCCGTACCAGGATTACCTGAGCTGGCTGGAAGGGATGGAGACCACGGAGTCCCTTCAAAGAGAGAATAGAGTGAAGTCTCCTGATGGGCAACTGAAGGGGTGACTTCTGTTTTTGTGCTGGTATTGATGTTTTTTCCATACACCTCATTGAACATGCTGTTGTTTGGATATCTTTCCTGAAAAAAACCCAAACAATATAAGTTTATGAGTTAAGCTTATTTCAAACACTGAGACTGTACAAAGGAAACAATTATAGGTCAAAATATTTCCTAATTCCTTTTTCACTTCCCAGCCCCATCTTCTTTGACCATTTAATTTAACATGAAGTGCATCACATTCTGAATCAGGACAGACTTCTTTCTCCTGGCTGGACTGCAAAGACTTCACAAAATCTTCAGATTCTCAGTACTCAGAAAAGTTCTATCAAGACCCTGCTCAATTCTCTGGAAAAGAACATGTAATCCATTGCTCTGGAAATAAAAACCTACACACCATAGCACCCTGAGATGCACTTTTTCAGTCAATTTCATGACTTCACTAAGAGCAAAGGGCCCCTGAACACAGCAAGATTCAAGAGTACACCTGCAGAGATACAGCTAAGATGAATTTGGGAAGAAAACTGATAAAGGGTTGATACAGAGTGGAATTACACATCAATGTGGATTTCTTTCAGGTTTTCCACTGTTTTAACCACAAGCTGAAACAGCAAAAGGTGTTGGACTCTGGTTCTCACTCACCTGATTTAGAGAAAAGCCACTAAGGGACAGGAAAGATGACGACTGAGACATCAGCTCTGATGGTTTTTCCAGCAGGGACTTCTTCAGAAACCAAAAAGGGGAAAAGTACAGTTAGTGCTCAGTGTAGGGACCAGGAGGAAAGTGCGTAATCAGAAACTGCCAAAGTGGTTTTGGTCACATCTACAACTTGTCTTCTAGCTCCATTTTAGCTCCAGCACCTTGGAGGACAGGGGAGGCAAGCTAACAAGTGCAAAAAATCAGTAGTTTTCCCACTACCTGTAATTAATAATCTACAAATCAACAAACATGACAGCTGAGAGTCTCAGACCCAGAACAGGTTTTCAAATGCAAAGTCTAATATTCTGATACATCTAAAGGGGAGACTCCTGCCAAAAATACCTTATGGTTGTGTAAAAACTTGTACAGGTAAGACAGGATCCCTCCCAGTTACACAAGGACTCCTTCAAACAAGATTAGACTCTTGTATGTGGCTACTGACAGAATATTTTTTCAGTTCTAAGAGCATCCATGCTGCAGAGATGTTCTTAAGACAGCGAGAGCAGCTAAGTGCTTTTTAAATTAGGTTTAGTAGTCCAAGCATCATTTAGCACTCTCTCATTTCTATTATAAATTACTTGTAGACAGGAAGGAAAAAAAATCCAACCGAAATGTTTAAAAGAAAGGTTCCAAACCTGCCCTGGACTTTTTACTTCCACGTAAAGATATTACTGACCATGACCTTTTTTCCACATCTATGCCACCTCCCTCTCACACAGTTATTTCCAGCATAATATTTCTCGTCTGTTTGGTTCTTACTATGATTAAGGAATGAAAAACAGTGTCTCTGAAATGAGCCTATTCAGAGGAAAAATACCTAAGTTATCACTGACAGAAGCCAAAGAAAAATTACCAAGCTTGGCTGGTAGACAATGAACATCACCAAACCTAGGATCTGCATCACCAAGCCATAGAATTAGTAAAACCGTAAGTAAAAATGTGTGTGAACCAAAATAAAAGCTGCAGCCTTGTTACAAATAAACCCCCTCTTGCACTCTCACCGGCTCAGCATGTCAGATGTTTTAAAAATTTATTATTCAAACCACAAAAACCAGAACTAGCATCTCTCTGTCTTTAACCCAGCCACAGTACCTGGAATATTTTTGCTTTCATCCCGCAAACTTAAGACAAACAGCCTCATTTTCTTGGCAAGCAGCCCCTAGCTTGTTAGATTTTCAAAGTGACAGCTCATTACTTTGAAAGCAGGTTTTAAAAGACAGACAAAATTCCCACTCTGCATATCCACACGCCTTGCACAGCGAAGGATTTCCTTCCATTTGTCAGCACACACAACAGCAGGAGCTTCAAAGGAAGCTGCTAAAGCAGCAGCTATTAGTTTCTTAGCAAAGTTATCTAATGAGACAGAAATGAGTGTCTTTTGCGACTGGCTCCTTGGGATGGCAGGTAACATAACTGAGGAAGAGACTTACTCAGAGATTTTGAGTAGTCCCAAATAATTCTTTGTTACAGCTACTAATCTGAATGAGTATGATTCAACGAACATGCTTGTAGCCACAGTAGAAAGGCATGCTGCACTTTCAGAGGCAATTTAAAAATTCAACAGCTCTGAGACCCCCCAGCTAGTGAACTAGGAAGGTTTTAATACAAAAAAAAGGTAGAAAAACCCCCCCTCTGTCAAAAATGACTGTATTTCTACAAGAATTATTGTGTATTTATCCAGTTAATTGCTATTCTCTTCCAAAGCCATCCTTCTTTTTTAAGAATCTCTTCTGTATTGCATAGGGCAGAATCCCCCTGCCTCTATGGAATTTTTATATGCAGATTATAATCACAGAATCCTATCACAGAATTGCAGAATGGCTTAGGTTGGGAGGGACCTCAAAACTCATCTTATTCCGCCCCACTGCCCAGGAACACTTTCCACTATCCCTGGTTGCTCCAAGCCCCATCCAGCTTGGCCTTGGACACTTCCAGGAATGGGGCAGCCATAGCTTCTCTCCAACCTCACAGAGAAAAATTTCTTTCTAGTATCTCATCTAAACCTATCCTCTGTCAGTTTGAAGCCATTCCCCCTTTTCCTGTCACTACACCCTAGTTCTGATGACTCCCCACAGACCTATCAGTGCCCCCCCACTCTTTATTACTAAACCCATACAACTGCAGAAGAGCAAGTGCATTAAATGATGCATCATGATGCATCAACACCTGTGGACTGTACTTATAAATACCCCACAGTTACTCTGATTTCTGAACAGATTAGCAGGCCTGGATTCAGCCTAAAAGCTGTAGTTTTCAACCCTGTGAAAACTAGCTCAAAGGTGAGGCAGGAAAGTAGACAGGAGGTATGGGGGAGAGAAAGGAATTTCATATTTCTTATAATTTCACAGAAGAAAGAGATGCCAGTTAAGAGTGAGAAGCAGCAGAATTGCATCAAATACATACAAAGAGGCTTCGTCCAGGAAGAGAGGCGAGAGGCCCCAGCAGAGCTGGGTAAAGATCAGGAGGATTAGAGAAAATCAGCTCTTCCTCCTCCTCCAAGGCAGCCAGACTCTTTAACAGGTCCGGAGGAAGCAGAGGGGAGCTCTTGGGGTCCTAGTGACAGAAATGAGCACAGTGAGACAACAGAAGGCAGAAAGAACAGCCAGAGCGGGAGAGAGAACAGCAAGAGGAAGGCAGAAAGCAGCATGCAGAGGGCGAGGTGAGAATGGTGCTGAGGCACACACTGAGAACTCTGAGCAGACACAACCGCCAGCCACGCGGCCAAATGCGCACGGGGACAGGACCACGCATCAAAGTGACAGCAGGGAGCTTCCACCAGCAGAGCGTGTGCTTCCCCTTGCACCCGTGCCACACACGGAACCTGCTTCCATGTGCAACAAACAAAATCTTATAATCATTCTTCTACAGCTGACCTGTGAGTAATTTAGGTTTCAAGCAGAATTATGTTTGCATCATCTTCTTTTCTCTGCTTGTGGAGTTTAAATCCCATGAGACTTATTTCCACTGGTGATAGCTGCTATGCCAATGCACAGCTGATCACCCCCTGGACCAGTAAAATCTGCTCAGTGCTGGTCAGACTGCACATCTTTACTTTTGTGAGGGATGCTTAAAGCACAAGCACCACAGGCACAGCACTTCTTTCTGCAGCACAATGTACTGGCACCTTGGCAAGGTTTCCCTTTTAGGAAAGAAGACCAGGCTTTGACCCTGTCTCCATCTTAAAACCACAACCTGACAGCAGGGTAGTACTGTACATTGTCTGTACATTGTACTCCTGTACATTGTCTGGCTTTTCTCTCGGAAGGATGAGCCAAGTGATATCAGCTGACCTTCTCCATGTCCTGAGTGCATTTACAGAGGCACACCCAACCAAAGGTTTAAAAGGCCTCTGTTTAAGCCTCCTCATAAACATCACCAAAGCACTCAGAGATGACTCCAGCGCTGTTAATAAATAACAGAGACTGGTGGGTTTATAAACACCAACATGAAGCATGATTACATGAACAGAAGTAAAGTATTCCATTTATTGCAACTGGGAGCTAAGGAAGCCATTTAGCTCTCTCAGCGTGGTGGGATTTTCAGGAACAAACAAAAAAATCCAAGACAAGACCACTGCTACCATCCTTGATTGCTCAGTCTATTGCAGCCTCAGCCATTCAATTCACTATAGCAGTTTAGGAGTTCACCTATTCACTAGGAGTGCAATTATTTGGGCGGCTTTTACGGTTTTCACCAGCTGCAGACAAGAATCTTCCCCAAAACTATCAGCTGCCATGTTTCTCAACCTGGCAGACACAGCACAGGGATGGATGTCGCATCCATACTGAACAAGACTTACATCTACTTGAAACCAAATCTTCAAGAGACTCATACTACACACAGCCTACTAAAATGGGGAATTCATTACTTTGTCCTGGAACCCCAGGTACTGACACTCAGGTCTCTTCTAAGTTTACATTGACCTACTTGGGACCACAGGGCATTCCTGAAACAAGGAAATGCCAAGAGGTGCCAGGAATACCAGAGCTTCAGTTTTCCCCACTTGCAGCACGGGTCTTACCTCAAAGGTCATCCTGGAGACAGCATCCTGCTCGGAGCGGAAGACTCCCTGCCGCTTCCCCCTGCGGTCCATGCTCGACTGCTGGGTCATCACCCTGTTGTCCGTCATGCCGTAGGAAGAGTCCCAGTAATAATCTGGCACCTTGACTTCTGAGGGGTTCTGGTTATATGGCTCCATTGGGAAAGGCTTCATTTTTTTCTCCAGAGGTTGCTGTTGCATCACAGGAGGCTGTAATGACTGTTCAAAGAGTTTGAGAGGGTCCTGGGCCTGCAGGTAATAGGGCTGCTTTACAGACATGATCTTCCCCAGGGAGCCTTGGACTTGAGGGGGGTTCCAGAGCTGCTTCGACGAGTCTGTCTGTGGATACTGAGGCAGAGACACAGGATTTCACCAGCAGGGAGGAACAATTCATGTTACCTGAATGCCTAACTCCATCCAAGCTGTCAGCCTGGCTCATGCATGATAGTAAATCAGAATGTTTGTGGAATGTCTGTGTTATTCATCAAAAGCCATTTCCATAGGCATCTAATGCTCTCTAGTCAAGCTTTAAAACAACAGCCAAGTATAATCCTTATTCTATCCAGTACCTTTTAACCCAAAAGCCTACAAATGAAACCTTTAGTAAGGTACTGAGCCAGCATTTTGCTGCCCAGAACACAAGCAGGGTCTCACCATTGGGTCCAGATTTGTCAGAAGGGAGATTTTCTCCAGCACAAGGTGAGCAAAGGAACTAAGAGCTGTAAGGGAACTGACACTGCAACCAGTTAGCCAAAAGGAGAGTGCAGGTGGAGGTTCACACTCAGTCCTCATCATTCACACAAGGAAACTAGAAAGGCATGGGACAGACATACCACCTCCATACCTTGTCTGTATGAGAAACACAGAGCAAACAGACGACAGAAAACACATTCCATTCCAGTACATACCTTCCTTTCAGTTACAGCATCACATGTTCGCACCCACTAAACTTCAGCTCATTTTCAAATTTGCCCAGAAGTTCACAATCAAAAAATTCTTTAATGACAATTTTGAAAAGTAATCCAGGAAGACAAGTCTTGAACATTGCCACTTATTTTTAAATAAAGCCCAGCATACAGCACAGGCCAAGTTTACCTGCTGGAATCCAGAGTGGTGTGGCGGGCTCTTCCCCAGGCCCTGCACAGCTTTCGTGGGGGACTGCTGCTGCTGCTGCTGCTGGGCCAGAGCTTGGACCTGTAACTGGCTTGCGGACTGTGCTGTTGCCTGAGCTGGTAAAGATGAGAGGGGTTGCTGGGAAGGAGGTGGTGTTTGCTGAGGTCCCTGGGTCATTGGCCCTGGTCCAGAGGGCCGTTGCTGGCTGTAAGGAATGTGGGACTGTTTCCCACCTTGCACCTGGTTTCCTGCAGGCGAGTGAGCTGTGGGCTGGAGGAAGGTTCCTGGGACAGAAACACCACCTGGGAAGGTGTACCCCGTGCTCATGGAGAAAGCCACAGGAGGGGGGACAACATAGGTTGGAGGAGGAAATCCTGGAAAAGATAAAAAAGTGCATCTTTGCACAGTTTGACAGAGCATACAACTCCCTCCACCAAAGAAAACTTTTAGTGGGGGTTTCTCTTCCTATTCTGTTCATTTAGGAAAGGAGGCACCAGTCTGCACACATGCACTACAACATCATTCCTCACCTTGGCATGTGCATGGCTATGATCACACAAGAATTCCAAGTTTGTTTTGGAGTTTTCTTGCAATATTCCAGGGACTGATAGCGGTCAGCATGGCAGTATCTGAGGGTCATAAGCTTCCACATCCCTGTGTTCCCTGCCCCCCAATCTCCCTGCTTTTTCTAATCCCCACCACCTATTCCCGTCATTGTTCTTGGGTTTTTTGATGCTTTACCCCCAAAATTTCCTCCCCTTCAAACACATTTTCAGGAACTAAACTTCTGCAGGAACAAACAGAAGCAATCAATACAGTAAGTGTACTGCCTTCTCTCAGAGGATCACCAGTCTCTGGATCAATTTAGAGAGAGACAGATGGTAACCAAACAAATCCTCATATCTGTAAGATCAATTCCTTCCCTGTAGTTTACACTGAAAAGCCAGGTTTGGAGGGCAAGCTTTAATTCTGTCTCTCACAGGTCAGATTTTATGCTGACTTTGGGACAGGGAAGATGCCCATCTGTCTTATATTGAGGAGCTCCATGTAACACGTGCAGGGAAGACAAAGCTTCCAGTTATTCCAAGAGCAAACGTGGATAGCAAGGTATGACAGACTCCATAGCAAAATGGGACATACACAGCAGCAACAGCAACAAGTAAGACCACACAAATTACAGCTTCAAACATGAGCACCACTACAAAAGAAAGTGAGTTTTAAAGCAAGCAGTGTGACTGATCTTTTGTAATGGAGTCTGAAGCACAGGGAATGCTTCAGAAGCAGTGCTAGCAGAAAGCTTTGTCATGTTCAGACTAACTACAGGAAGGGCCTAGCGTGAAGTTCCTTGATCTCACACCCACTAAACCAGAAGGCAGGTGGCAGATTTCATGACAAACCTCGATTCCAAAGCATAAGGAATCTTATTTATCTCATTTTCATTCTGCTAAGCCCCTTTTTATTACTTGATAAGATGTTCAACCGGAAAATTCATGTTCTTTAACAGAGCCCCTACCTTCCAGAGGCTGTACCAACCACTATTACAGGATTTTCTTCAGTCAACAATAAATTATACTTCAAAAGAATCATGCAAATTACCTGGCCGGCTAGGAAGGGGAGGGAAGGCTCCTGGGTGGTGAATAGGGATGAACTGGGAACTGCTGGCCTGGCTTGGAGTCTGAGTTACAGGTGTTTTCCTGGCTTCAGATACTGGAGTCTTCCTCATCTCCGTCTGGGATTTCACCTGATGCAAAAGAAAGTATGAAGAAATTAAATGACTTGTCCCAAATTTCCACATTAACCATATAATGTCTTAAGCTTAAACTCTCAGATTGTCTGAGCAATTATTTTCTCCTCCCTAAGTAACTGAGAGAAATTTGGAACACAGAGCTCTCTTCACTGACCTCAGGCAGATTACCCTGCATGTCCTCACGCACTTCTCACCTCACAAAAGCACTCAAGGATATTTACTCAGAAGATGCAAGAGGCTCCTTCTCTAGCATGAGAGTGAGAAGCAGACATAGTATCTCACACCATCCAAGGAACTTACCATGCTGCTCACCTGCAGTGTTTAAAAACAAAAAGTGCAGATGCTACTATGCTTCTCCTAGGGCACTGGTTCAACCTAAGTTATGCTACTTACCTGCAGCACCTTAAAAAACAAACACTGCCACATTCTTCCTGGGGAGCTCTCTCAGCCTAATCCATACGGTGATGTATAAGCACAAACTCCACACTATGGAATTCTTTTGACCCAGAGCATACAAGACAAACAGCAGAAGTGCTTCACCTCATTCAGTTTCCTGTGTAACTGCGGGGTGTTATGTTAAAAGAGCTGCACCAGTTAAAGGCAGAGAGAAGAATGTAATGTAATGTTTACCTTATTCTGAGTCTCCCGCGGTCTGGGTCTTCCTGGGGAGGAAGACAGAGGGGAAGACTACTTTCCCTTTCTGTTCAGCTCGGCAGAACTGCCTGGAATGCAAGATGGAGCAGGCAGGAAAAAGACAGCAAGCAAGGAACCCGGGCAATACAGAAAGGGCCCAGGAGCAGACCTGACACCAAGCCTCAAAGGTGAGTGAAAGAAAGGGTTGTATCAGGGATCAAATTAAAAAAATCCAAACCAAACAACAACAATAACCCCCACACCGTGATTGTGTGGGGTTCATTTAGACATTTAGTGCTGCTGAGTTGAAAGGCATTACAGGACAGCTGTTTTCTGCCAAATTACAGTAGTAAAGGGATAGATGTATTCATATCCTTTCTTGAGTTCTTTTTCAAATTGAATTTCCCCATTTAAATTATGGGAGTGTAGGGTTCTTTCTGCATTTGTAAAATTGTGAGATTTGGGTGGATTTTTCATTTCCCACTAGAAAAAGTCTGGAGGGAACTCCACCTCAAGGTTCTGCCTGATGCTAAGCACCATGAACAATGCAGGCCCTTGCTCATGCTGCATCTCTTCACCCTCCATCACATTCAGCATATTTAACTTACATTGTACTGTCCCTCTTCCCTCCACAATAAGCCAAATATTTTTATAACCCATATCAAGTACTATGCATTCTTTTACAGAAATGTTGGAGAATTCAAAGACACTCTTCCTGCCATGGCATTTTAAAACTTGAGCCCTATCCATCAAAAACTCAAGTATTGCTATGACACATTTCCAGAGGATGGCTTCCAAAAGGCCCTGTATGATTTACAGTTAACTTTACAAAAACATAAATTACTAAAATTGATTAATCAAGACAAATTTCAGTTCCTTCCTTGCCTCTATTTGACATCACATCAGAAGTGTCAATGCTACCAAATATTTACCCCCACAATAGCCCTCCACAGTGCTTGGGAGAGGCACCATTTTATTACAGGGACCTCTTAAGAGTATGCTACACTTAGAGTTAGTCTGCACTAAACTTCCTTGGCTCCTAACATTATCTTCCCTAGAGAGCAGAGAGTCAACCCAGATCACAACCTGCCTGAGTACGCAAGTGTCCCATGTATCTGCAAAGCAGGACTGATCACTTCTGTACCACATTCTTCACATTTTTGCAAAGTAGGAACTGCAGCATTTAAGCTTTTGAAGGCAATGAACTATGTAGGAAATAAAGCATGAAATTGTCAGGAGTGCCAAAGCAGAGCACAAACAGTCCATCAACTGGTATGAAACCTACACTGGCTTCTCAGTGTGGGGCAAAGCAAGCCCTCCCTCTATTCTGGAGCAGGTCTGATAAGCAAGCCCACCAAATTATACAAAACAAAAAGTATTTCACTGGACTTGTTGCCCTAAATACAGCTGCTGGAGTTAAAAAGCCAAAATTAATTTCTATTCAAGAAGAGACAAACAATAACAGACAACATCAGAACAGATTGTGCTACACCTGGCTTTGTTGTATCTTAAGACTAAATCAAGCAAATTTCTGATAAATAAGCTATTGTCCCTATCCAGAAAGCTACACATCATCCTCAGATCTGGCAGGTTTTTATCCACATGAAGTCCTTATTTTGCAAGATCAAAACTGACAGTTATGCTCACACCTGCAATGACATTCCAGATCCATTTGACAAATAAATAAGAAACTTGCTATTCTAACTCACCTATGCTGGTTTTCAGATACCAGAATCATGTTCCATGACTCACAAACTATTGCCCCCTGCCTTCTGTAGTCTTTACAGAAACCCTCTGTACCCTGAGGTATGGCTCCCCTGCAAAACCAACTGAATAATGCTGCCAGTTCAGACATTCCATTTCATAACCATGATGTTTAACAGCAAATCCTCAGAAGGAAAACAGGAAGAATAATCCAAGGCTCCTAAACAACACAAGCTGGAAAAATTGAAAGAGATGGTTTGTCTAGCCTGGGGAAAAGACCTCAGTTGCACATGCCTTTGGAGCAGCTGCAAAGAGGAAGAAGAGTTATTCTGCAGACCTGTCCTGGGCAGCAGTAATGGGCTTACACAGAGGCAAGGGACATCAGGTGCATTAGCAAGTAATTTCCACTTGCAAGAACAGTGAAGAACTAACAGTTTCTCTAGTGAAATCTCCATCACTATCACTGAATGGTTCCAGTCATCATCAGGGAATGACTGAGATACAGCCGAATTGTCCAGGTACAGATCAGCCCTGATACTCTCTTCCCTCATTTACTATGACTCAGTGGAAGGCAAACCAGCAAATTCACTGTTTACTTGATGTATTTCATATGTAATGCTCAAATAAATAGATAAAAAAGCATGCCCCTAAAAATATAACTGGTAAAAGAGCAGCTGATGTGAAAACAAGTAATTTTGACCAAGTGCCTGAGCATAGACAATTTAAGAGCATAGTGGCTCTCCTTACTTTGACAGAGAGACACTTGATTATACCCACACTACAGAGCATCTTACTCCACATATATACATTTGGTGCTTTTGTGACATGTTCAGTTTGTTGAATGTGCACCGGTCAACTGAAGTGAAAATGCAAAGTACCCAGTTCCTCCACAACAGACCCCAGAATGGCAAGAGCATGACTATGACCTGGACATGTGAACTGCCTTGGTGGCCTAAATTATTTGTGGAATGGGTAGAAATCTGTTTTTTAGGACAGTTATAGCACCTCTCGTTGCACTATTTTTCTCCCTCTCTCTCCTTTTTTGAGATAGCATCAAGGAAAAGGAAAGAGATGCTAAGATCACCATCACCCGGTCTTTGAGGTAGAAATATTTTATATTATTGAGCATTAGCTGCAGCTGCAGGGCCCACAGCAAGACCTCAGCTCTACCATACTCTACACAAGCAGTGACTGCCCTGACACAACATGGCACTGTCTCAGGCACAGTATCCCTCCAAGCCAAAGGCTTACCTGAACTGCCACATTCTGCTTTCCTGCTTCCTGCATCTTATCCAAGCCGCATTTCTTGGTCTCATTCTTCCTTTTATTGTTATCCTTCTTCCCATCATTCTTATTTGCTACTATTCCTTTGCTAAAGTCCCGTCTCTCCCTCGCTATGTCCTTTGGGGGGTAGATGCGCCCCTGCTCTCTGTTCATCTCCCGGGGCTTGATATTCTCTTTGAAGGTGACCATGGGTTTTTCTCCTGCATCACAGCTGTTGCTCAGGCTTCTGCCAGAGGACAGCACTGATTTGAGTCCAGGGCTCCCATCAGCACACAGTGGCTCTGCCATGGATGCCTCCTGCAAGGCGAGACTCTCTTTGGCTTCACTAGGGTCCTCCAGTAAGAGCTCCGGGATTTCTGTCACAAACAAGAGCTTTCCTACCTCGTTTTCACATTGAATCAACCTGAAAAAGACAGCAAGGAATTAAAAAGCAAGTACATACTTAAAAAGCAAGTACATTACTTATCATAATCAGTCTGTGAAGGAATAGCATGCTGACCCACAGAACATATTATGAGTGCTGTCAGCGTCTTGTGCTCACATTACAGCTAACTGCTGTGTTGAACAGAGAGAAAAATAACACTCCATACTGGCTCCTGTGTCACCTCAGCTTCCAGCAGCATGGGAAACAACAAGTACTTGCAATTACCTTGGCTGGTTATCAGCAATCCATTTGCCTGTGAAGATCAGGCGCTGCTGCCGTATCCGACGTTGCTGCCCTTCTTTATCCCCTGTGATTGCCTGGTGGCCTTTGGAAAAATCCAAGTTCCTAGTATTGAAGCAGAAGAGGGAATATTAATTACACAATTACCCTCTGCAATATCCTATTTTTCTAGAAATACGTGTCAGCATTGCTCTATTAAGAGCTCTGAACTTTCACCAGCCATTATTCAAAACAAGGCTGTTAAGAGATGTCTGATTTACACATGTAATTCTCATCTGCTAAGATGCATCTACATTAAAGAGGTTCAGCAGGGTCATGAGCAATATTATAACCTCAAGAATTTTTTATGGCTACACCATCCATTGCAGTTGTTTTGAAGAGATCAATATCAATCTATACAGCAGTAAACACACAGAGATAAGACATTGCAGGGAACAGGCCAATGTCTGTAGAAGGTGTGATAAGAGCAAGGATGCATGATCCTTCAGCTGTCACTCACCTGAACGAGGGCCTCAGAGCCAGGAATCCTTGCAACTCAAATTCTTCTGGAAGTGGGGTTGCTGGCAAATAGACAGTAAACAGCATAAGGAAAACATGAAAGCATTGAACACAGTATCTTATTGCTTATCTGTTCCTTATTTGTTCTTCAACTGTAACTCCCCACATCAGCAGGAAAAACATTGTTTTCACAGTTCTTTACAGCACAGACTTTAAGTGTCCTTACCATTATTACTGGATAGATCTTCTTCATGAGGCTGGAAACTATTTAGAAGAGAGATCAGCCAAGGCCATATGCTAAAAATTAGAAAACAGGCAAATCCTGAGTGAAAACTGCATAACATGGGATGTGTTTGCTTTACTAGAACACCACTGAATGCTGTTACCATCACAGTTTACATTAATCCTCTGATTCCCAAGAAAAGTTTCTCACAAAGTGTCAGTGAAAAGACCACTTTCTTGAAAGAATTACTATTACTAAAAAGCCAACCTAAAGCTCCCAAGGAAGCCATGCTCTCACAGCACAGTGTTCATTATCCAGCAGGCCAGAGAGCCTGTTGTGAATTTAACCAGATAAAACCAGAGCATGAGCAAGTGCTACAAGCACCTGTCTGCAACTCATGCTTTGCAGTCCAAAGCTGATGGTCTCAGGGCATAGTCAATAAATCAGTTTAGGCAGCAAAAGGATTTATCCAGACACAGCTGTGCAGAATACTTCTGCTCCATGAACAAGAACACTGTAGTGTAGTGCTGGAGCATTTACCACCAAGGGAAGAGACTCTAAGTAAGGGCTGCACCAAGAAAGATCATGAAACTAGAGGTGAACTTGCAGTCCCCTGCCTTGCCCTCACAACACAAGCAGTGACTGGAAATTCATCCCAGGGGCCCTGGAGCAAACAATTTTAAAATCACACTGATCACTGTGTTAATGTTTAACTGCTACCACCACGCTGCTTCCTCCTGTTTGCTAGAAGTTCCCACTCAAAAGTCCAAAAATCCTTCTGCTTTACTGATGGGCTTCACAGGAACAATAGAAAACTATTTCAGGATGCCCACTGTGCTCAGTGTAGGAGAAATGATTGTGTCCTCCTCAGCAGGGCTTTCAGCCATCATCCAGCACATGGCCTGGAGAACACATTGTGCCCCCAACAGCACTGTACACCCTCAGCTGCTCTCCTGCATGGCTGCAGGCACAGACAGCATGATCTTCATGATTACTCTCTACACTACACTGAGCAACAGCTCCTTCCCATGACTGACAAGAACAAAAGGAAAAAACACCCCAGAGGTCTTCAATAAGGCAAGTGAAGTCAATAATATGTTGTCCAGAAAATGGGTTCCTTCAGAGAATCCCAGAATGGTTTGGGCTGGAAGGGACCTCCCACCCTGTGCCATGGGCAGGGACACCTTCCACCACCCCAAGGCTGCTCCAAAGCCCATCCAACCTGGCTTTGGACACTTCTAGGGATGGGACAGCCACAGCTTCTTTGGGCAAGCTGAGCCAGAGCCTCGTTGCCCTCACAGGGAAGGATTTCTTTCTAACCAGTCCAAATCTCCCCTCTTTCAGCTGGAAGCCATTTACTCCATGAATTACTACCTGCATGTCCTCTCTGCAGAAACTGCTTGATATCAAGTAGGTATCTTGCCTATTAAAATACAGGCATAGGTCTTCCTTCAGGACGTGTGAATGGCAATAGTTATCACCATCTCGAAACCATATCTGAACTCTTTTCCTTAATCTTGCCTTTAGGAATTCTGTGGTTTAAGCTCCCAAAACTCCACAAGGCTTTTTGTTTCTTATTTAACAAACCGAAGTTATAGGTACCCCTGTTCCCCACACATCACACTGCTTTCTTTGGAGAGCCCATCTTAGGAACAATACTCATCCAGCTACATCAGTAACAGTCACTCCAATCCTAAGAATCACCTTACAGAAACACTTTATTGACTCAGTTAACAGACTATTAAAAAAATTGTGAGTTTTGAGCGATTTAAGCCTTAATTTAGTTGCAAAAGTGAAAAATCAGAGCAACAGTCCAGAACAGTTATGCCTGCATTGACATTTAAAGAGCCCCTCTACTAAACTGAATTCATCTCCTAGGTGACTACATTCCATCACTGCCCAAGTGATGGTTTAGTGCACAAAATGAATGCAAGTATTCTCCTGCCACTTCCCCCAGTAATCTGAGAAATCATTATATTAGATAAGACTAGAGGAACACTCAGTAGTTATGCTCGAGTCAGACATTTTAAAATAGACCCCCCGATTGTACAAAATCTCATGTTTTGCTTTATGAACTTTTTAGCACATACCCTTTCTATAATTTTGGTATCTGTAATGATGAGTTGTATGATCACTTTTCCCATGACTAATTTGTGGATCAACAGTAATTAGGGCCTTCATGCAACAAAATGTAACAAGAGAAAGATTAACACTCACTACCGTCTCTCATCAACCACTGCCTCCTGGAAAACACTGGGCCTAAGTTTCAGCCAGTCCATGGAAACCTTCACAGCTGGAAGAGGATATGCAGCCCCAGAGTCCTCCTGGTAGTCATTTTGTAAAGGACACTTGCACAGAACTCCAAGAAATGACACTAGAAACACAGTAAGAGGAAAAAGCAAAAGAAAAACACTCCTTTATGTGGGAATGACACTTCAAAGTTGACCAAATAACTTAATCAAACACATCCACCCCATAAATCCCTATTCTAAGAGCTAGTTCTTTAAAACAAGGCAGCCCAGCTACCTCGTATCTTAAACAGTCCACCAACAGATCACAACACAGGGCTTTTTAATAGCTTTCTACTATGGAGCAGAATCTTGATGTTTATATCTCTTCAACTGTCATGGCAAGTCATTTTGCTAAGTTAAAAAAATCAGCTGAGACAAGCCCAGTGCAAAAACAATCACTCACCTATTTATCAGAAATTATCAACTCAGCTACCTACCTCCACTTTATTCACTTCAACCAGCAGGCACACAAATGCACTGGAGCTCTGCAGGCAGGCACCCAGCCCAGACCCCTTAGAGCACAGAAGCTGAGAAAGAGTAACCACACCCGTGTGACCATGGTGCCTTCAGAATCAACTCCGTGCTGGAATTTGGAGAAATCCAGCTATTCAGAAATTTAGGTGTTGACAAACAAGGCCAAGCTGACAACAGGCTCAGTCAGGTTAAACAAATGAGCATTATGTGGCTAGAGTTTATAATGCTCTGCACTCTCACTTATCTCCTGATGGATATTACCAAAGGCAAAGAAGTAGCTGAGGTCCTGGTTGACTCAACTTCAACTTCAGTCCTGTTGAATCAGAACCAGTTCCATTCAAAGCAACTCCAACTGTATGCAGCCAACTGGGGAGCAGCCCCCAAGAGGGGTACTACTCACCGCCAAGCTGGATCCAGTTTTGCACCCAAGTTAAAATGCTCTTTCAGAACCAGGAAAATGATGCAGAGTTCTGTAAAGCTTCAAACAGAGTAAGTCCGGACACAGAAATCCAGTGTTAGTCAGCACTGCTGACATAAATGATCCCGTGTGACTATCATCTCTCACAACTTTCTCCCTAATGTCTATTCTCAGCACTTACCTCAGAAAGCCATTAAGCTAGATCCTGACAGGAAATCACTAATGGATTCCACATGAAAATCAAGAGAACTACAAAAATCAATTGGCTCCCACACTTACTGAAGAGAGCCAGGAGCTGTGTCCAGCAGAGCTGCTCGTCCTGGCTGTAGCTGTGCTGCTCTGTTTCGTTGCTGAAGTCTCGCAGGTGGTGCAGCTGGAACAGGTTGATCACAGTAATATGGACTAACTGCTGAGAGTTGAAGGCCTTCTGGAACAACAACCTCTGCAACAAAGACACAGGGAGCATATATTTTTTCATGGCAAAACACATGCTTGAATGGATTGGTAGTTGCTCCTCCACTGCTTGACTAACGTTTCTGCTCTTATACAACATTTATTCTGGATTTTATTTTCAGGTGGTCCCTCCCAGCACAGCACTGGGCTTCCCAGGAGGAGCCCACTGTTAAGCACAAGGTTTTTGCCTGTATTGCCTGTACACCAGCTCAGACACACAACAAACCAACATCCCCTTTACATATGGCTCTCTTCCAGAGTGAGTGCAACTTGGAATGTGCACTGACAGTACTGCAAAGGCCCATAGATCCACTGGGTTTGTCTGCCTTTCAAAGAACCACCATGGAGAAGGTGACATTTTAAAAAAACACCCCAAGAAAATTTAACTACTGCATGGTTATGCATTAAAGACTAATTCCACACCTGACTTCATGGGTCACAGAATGCTTCAGTGGACTAAAATAGAGAGAGCTATTTACAAATGTCTTTCAGTAACTATGCTAGAAAAGACACCTTTCTCAGGACAGGAAAAGAGACTTCAAGGCTTTTTAGGTGAAAAAAGGAGCTATCGTAAATCTCAGCCAACGTATCTTCAGACACAACAATCAGGGAATCAGGTGGATTAACTAGTGTAAGCATCAGGGAAAGGTTTAAGCTCCACATTCACCCTTGACTCCCTCATTTCTCTCATTTAGGGCATCAAGCACTGTACAGCTGACAACTGAGACTGGCAGAGCTGCCAGCAGCAGCACCCAGGGCCTGACTGAATGCTCCCAACCCTGCAACTGCTCTCCTCAGAGTTAAAATGAGCCACAAAGTTAAACTGATTCACTACTGTACAGCCAACTTCACATCCACATTCAACTTGGTGAAGCCGTACGAGTTGCTCTCTGATAAATTACCTTGTGTTGCACAATATAAACAAAAAAAAGTAAGCTAAGCAACAAAGCAGGGCTCAATTAGCTGTTTTAACACTCTGGATCAGTCCAGAAAATGAAGACTGTTCCACATGTCTGGGCAATGCTCATAATTATTGATTACAAGCCCTGTGGAAAAAGCAGTACTTTTTCAACAGCCAGCATCACACAGAGAGAGAGATAAAATTATTTCATTTTGAAATAATATAAACTGCCGGGGTTGGAGCAGCCCACATCAGAAGTAAATTCATAGCACGTTCTGTGGTTTTATGAATTTATTTTAAAGACAGTGTGAACCTAACTGTAGTACCACAATTCAAGACAAAAAAGTGTAAAAGCACAAAAGGACACTTTCTTTTTTTTTACTTTGGATGGAGAAGAATTGGTTATGGGGGTCTCTGATTTTGTGATTTTTTTTATATCGCTCAGACCACACTCCCCTTTCCTATTTTTGAAAAGCATCCACTGCTCTGCTGAACATATCCATCCTCCCTGATGCTTTTCCACAAATTAAGAAGCTGAAGCAGAGCAGTTTCCATGAGGCATTTACCAGTTAACACTATGTCCTCTCTGAAACTGTATTACTTTGCATAAATACCTTACAAAATTCTTTGTTTTGATCTTGGCTGTATTGTCTAACATAATGAGCTGGGTATGTAACCAATGGGACTCCTGGATTTTCCATGGAAAACGTGTTCAGCATAGTTCTAGTCTGCACAAAGTAAGGTTGTATGGGACACTTTTCAAGGGCAAACTGTTAACAGGAGAGGCAGGTTTCCCAAGGCAGATTAAAAGCAGCCTTAATAACCACTGGGAGTGAATGATAAACATCCAAAACATGAAGCTCTCTAAATTCCTCAGGCCACCAAGCCAAGACTTCACAGATTAATCAAGTCCTTTTCACAGGTATCCAAGAATTATCCAGGTTAAAGAGCAGAGAATCAACAGTGGTCACTGATTTCTCCTGTATCTCCACCAACAATGGACCACGTGTCAAATAGGAAAAATCCCTAATCTTGGCAGAAGTTACCAGAACTCTCCAATGTTAGCTGCAATGCAAACCTTCCCTAACTGGCTGCTTGAGCTTCCTGTATTTTATCATGTCAAAGACTGATTACTGGACTGTAATTTCTGAACTCAGCTGCTAAAAAAGTTCTCCTCAATATACTAATTAATACGTTGTTAGAACTAACCTTGAACTGTTCTTCCAGCTTTTCTCGAAGAGGGCTCAGCTTCTCCAAGCTCTTACTCAGGTACACATGGCCATGAAATTTAATAAATGCCTTGATGAAGTCAGACACGCTCCATCGAGTCTTCACCTCATCACGACTGCATTTAGAATAGAAATACCTGATTCAGTCTTTGGAATCACACACAGCTGCACACAACACCACAGAATTACTCCAAAATCAGGGAGGAATGTCCTGCAAAGCTACATGTTGGCACAATATGCTTATTTCCTGCATTCAGTAATCACAGTCAGGAGCATCACAAACTATTCTTTGCTCCATACACCTCTGAGGATGCTCTGACTGGACAAGGGCTGAGGGATTTCTCTTTCCACTGCCACATATGAATAACTTCTAGCAAGGCAGGTATTTTTAGAAGAAATATCTCCCAACTCACCTGAGCAGCAATAATTTACTTAGTCTCACCTTTCCAGTGCTTTAGAAAGTGCTTTTTGTAGGTTAGTGGAGGCAGCTGGGAAAGGAAACTTCACAGCAATGCTTCTGCAGTAGTAGAAAATTGTGGTCAAGTGGTCTCCTTTGGAGGAGGCTAGGATAGCCAACTGATTATAAGGCTGACCTAAGGGAGAAAAAGACAAGCTGTCCAACAAGTTGTCCTGGGGGAAAACATGCTAGATTTCAGAGTACATGTGGTCACTTGGAAAGGGAGCATAAAGTCCTCAGTTCTTCAACAGACAAGGCTCAGATGCATCTGTTGGTCCTTCCACCCCATCCTCGGATCTGTACTACCTCAGTGAAATAGCTTCTAAACTTCTAAATTTGTGGTGCATCAGCTGTTTGGGGGTTTTTTGTGTTTTTTTATTTGTTTATTTTGTTTGCTTGTGTTGCATTTTTTTGTTGATGTTGTTAGTCTGGTTTTTGTTTTGATTTGAGTTTTTGTCTTTTTGTTTTTGTTTGGCTGTGGTTTTTTGCTGCCTTTTTTTACTTTGGATGGAGAAGGACTGGGTATGGGGGTCTCTGATTTTGTTTGCTTGTTTGTTTCAGGGGGTTGAGTTTTTGTTTTGTTCAGTTAGAATGCAACTGGCTAAAAAATTGTATTTGGTTGTGTGGAGAATTTGGAGAGGGATATTTTTGTAAAAGCCCAGGCTTCCAACTGCCACAGAAGAAAACAATACCCCAAATCTTCCTTTAGAATTATGAACTGAAAAGGTATCCCAGACTCACCATTAGAAGGGACAAGCTGAGCTGCATGTCTATAGTAAGACTCTGCCTGGCTGGTCTGATTCCTATAGCGAGCTAAGAAAAGAGCAAAAAACCCAAGGTAAGGCACAGAATTCCACTTGCCTGCAGTTACTTTCATAAAATGCAACTCACCTGAAGAGCATTTCACTAGTATTTCAGAAATAAGAATCAGAAGAATGTGCAATTACACCAAACAGCACCAAGATTTGACACACTCAATTCTGAGGTGGCTGTTTTGCCTCAGACCTAGGACTGTCTTATGGGCAACAGTGCTAAGAACACCACATACAGAGACCTAGAAATGTTTTTCATCCCTCTTTGCATGATCACCAACTAGATCTATTTTTAGTTTGTTCAAAAAGCAACTGCAGATTCCTGTGAAAAGAGAACTTTCTACAACACAAAGTTTAACTTAAATCAAGAAAGAAACAAACCTGTTGAACATAATGTGAAAAAGAAACCCCATTTATGACAGTCTGGATGTCTAACTGCCCTTGTACATAAGATATTAGCGTTCTGGAATGGAGAAGTGTGATAGCCTGCTGCAACAAGCTTTTGTAATAGTTACCAGTTTCAGCACTTCCCTGTGCCTACCAGCTAGAACATGATTAAAATGCTAGGAGACAGACTCTAGCAGATCACTAGCAAGCCAGTGATTAACTGTCTCTGTGTGTTAATGTGTAACACACACTAGATAAGACTGAACAGAGTTTCTTTCCAGGTCTTTCCCCCTGCTGCAATCAGCAACTAGCTACTAAAGTGGAGCACGCTTGCTGTGGTACATGCAGATCAGTCTCTAGAAGCTGAACACAGACAGAACTCTACATCCCAGCCCTTTCCTTCTGAAACTCACCAATATCTCCCAGGTGGACAAGGCAGTGCTGGCAGATGTAGGAGCAGGAGCTGGACTGCGGCTTCACGATGGCGCTGGTGTGCGTCTGTTTATTGCTAATGATCCCCAGCTGGGAAGACTTCACACGGCACGGCAGGTCTACGTTAAAAACTGTGCACAGCTCCTGTAGTAACTGCAAAAGTGGGGCAGGTCAGTGGCAGCTCCACACAGGCATTGGAAAGGCATCAAAACAAGTCACAAAACTAACGGAGTGCCACTCAGGCGTGTGCTCACCACAGATGAACCAAGCATATTTGAGGTGAACAAGCTACTGAAAATGAGACTTTACAATACATTCTCCATATCTATTCACTGAGTTCCATTGTGTCCACTGTCTTCATCTGCCCAGTAAGAAAAAGCTCTGCATCCCAAACCAGTAAGCAACTCAATCCTCATGACATTTAAATCACCAAGGATTTATCAGTGGAGACTGACTATGGGAGGTCTACAGATACTGTTGGGTTTTATGGTTTTGCTTTGTCTTTTTGGTTTTTTTCAGTAGGACACTCAAGAGGAACACAGTGGGTTTTATACCTTCAAGAAGTGACAGTGTTCTCTGAAAATAGTAGAAAGGAACATCCCTCACCCTCCAAAGCAGTTTGTTCCAACATAAGAAACCGCACTATCCCAACTTTAACTTTAGAAAGAAGCTGGAACATAACCAAGTTTGTAAGCAACACAAGGCAATACTAACAGTTCAGGGGCTGAGATATCAGCAAATATTTGCATTAAGCCAACACTGAGACTCTTTCAAGGAACAAGGCATCAGCTACTTGATCAAATATTTCAAAAGCTGATTGGAAGAAAACCTCAAGTCTGTCATTCTAATTGGTGCTTTTGAAGTTTTTCCTAACAGACTCCAGCAAATACTCTGCAAAGTAATGGCAACCAGAGAGTCAAGAGTGTTTGTTGGACTGATTACTAGGATAAAAAATGCAGGTAAGCAGTGACAGACTTTCTCCCAGCTGGGAACATGCTCAGTCTCCAAATAAAACAGACCTGCAGGAGGGCTGCACTTCCAGATAAAGGCACAGAGAAAGCCCATGGCTGACAGAGACACATACTCTGTCAGCAAGATGTGACATGATGCTTTTGCTTGCTGCAGAAAGAGGTTTGTGTTACACCTCACACCCCTTTGGGTCTGTCTTTATACAGTAAACAAAAAAATCCCCGAACAAGAGAGATCTCAAAGATGAAAGCTGCATAAAAGAGAGCATCTTGACATCTTCAAAGATGCCAAATTAAGAAAATTCATGCTCTTGTTCAAAGATGTCACCTGTGGAGGTCTCACAGCTGAAGAACAGGTACCTTGGCTGAGCCAAGGCTTTAGACTGAAAATGTGATTAACATCACAGCAAACAGAGAAATATGACCCAGTCTGTAGTGTCAAGCTCAGAAAGAGTAAAATTCCCTGATCCACTGCAGGAAAGAACAAGGCTTCTGCAAGACAACAGTGTAGAGGTAGAACGCCCTTGGCAACCACGACAGCCTGTGAAACTGGCTACTTCCAACAAGCAGCTTTACAAAAAAAACAATGCTGAAGGGGAAAAAGGGGGAGACACAAGGGTACCCTGGGTTTGGCATTGCAGATTTCTGGAATCCAACTAGGAAATGATACAGTACAAATGACCTACTG
Organism: Pyrgilauda ruficollis; assembly: GCF_017590135.1. Lineage (NCBI taxonomy): Eukaryota > Metazoa > Chordata > Aves > Passeriformes > Passeridae > Pyrgilauda > Pyrgilauda ruficollis. Next base: position 3,937,140 of record NW_024526488.1, on the reverse strand, counting down.
TGAGTGCTGTAAGCTGAAGACAGTGTAAATTAGCCATGACAAAGTTTACTCTGAACACTGAGAGAGGATTCAGCAACACAATGTTGTTGAAGCAGACACCAAATGAAGGGAGAAAAGGAAAGAAAGGCAAGTTATCTTTACTAAGGCTATTATCATACACTGATTCTTATTCTTCATAATTTAAATCTAATGAAATGTAACATAGGAAAGAGTGTAGGCAAAAAAAAAGTCAGTAAGAAATAAGTATATGAATAGGAATAACACTCCTTTGACAATTAACTGAAAACCTTGCAAAAGATTCTTAGCCCAAGAGCAACCAACAATACAGTTTTGCTTTAGGGGAAGAAAAATTCCTAGAAGTGAACTAACTGTTCTAATTGTTGTCGAAAACAAAGACTTACACCTCAATACTCATCATCAGTGTTACAAGTCACAAGGAAGAGGCAAAGAACAAAACATCAGGCCATCACACATATCCTGTGCATCTGCATTTTCTGCACATATTCCTGTTCCTGAGTAACTTAATCTAAGAACCAACTGATCATCCTTGCTTATCCTTCACTAATATAGCAAATGAAAAGGAATGAAGGCAACGGCCCACAAACACATACATAGGAATGAGAAGCCAAATGGGAATTTTTAGAGAAACAGCAGGAAAAAAATACTAAGAGTACATCAGCTAACTCAGCTGCTGGGTTTGAGGTTTTTTGTGTCATTATTTCTCTAAGTCATTACAATTAAAAGACAAAATTCTTCACCACAGGTCACTGCAGAGACAGAGTAAATGGCTTTAAGAGGGACTAGAGAGCCAGTGAAGGCTAGACCTTCTACTAGTTAGAGGATTCACACAGGTGGTAGCTCAAGAAGGCAACAGATGCACAGCTAGAAGGCAAGAGACAGTGCAAAGCAGTATCTTTCTACCCTTTCCTGTTGCTTTATGACTGCTCTGAACAGGCACAGCAGAGCACAGTAAGAAATGGACCTTTGACCTTGCCCAAAACAGTGGGGTTTAGGCTTTAAAGCAGATTCTATTAGAAAGGAACCTAAATTGCACCAAAAACAATTACCCGATGCACAAAAGTTTCAGCTCAAGACTGATGAAAAGAAAGCCCCTCAGCAGCGCTGCAGATCTCTCCTGCTGAGAGCACCACGGTCAGCAAGGTGCACTGCTCAATCCAATACAGCAGCAGTTTCCTAAGCTAAGCGCAAAGAAAAGATTTTACCCAGCTAAAACTGATCCTCCACCCATGCTCTACTTTGTGCAACTCACCTGTGTGTAGAAGCCACTAGCTGCCTCTAAAAACAGAGAAAGGTTCGCCTGAACTTCGCTCCGATTCGGATTTGCTCTGTTTTTCGCCTGACCCTGGAGTGTTGTGATCTGATTTTTAAAGGCATGATTCCAACTGAAAATAAAAGAAGCATTTATCTTTTTACTTTGGAAGTGTCTTATGCAGATGGCATAAATAACAGGAAAGAACTGTTTAATCACATAGCATCAGACATGAAGAATATTCAAATTCAGGCAACATTCAGATGAGAACAAATGTTAAATATGGAATAACCACCTTTCCTCACCTCTCACATCTAGGGAAACAGATCCTGATATATATATAGATATAGCTAACATATATATGTATATAGCTAATGCTAATATCATTAATATTTGCTTGCAATTATCCTATTTTAGGCAGCATAGAAGTCCCTCCCTAAAACAAGGTGTGGGGTACAGAAAATGAGGGTTAAAAATCATTCAGTGACTGGAAGCATGGAGAGGAGAACTCAGCCACCCTGAATGAAACTCATCTGGTTTCCCTCAATGCTGAAAGAACCACATGCTTCTGCTAACTAAACCTATTACAACCCATGTCTGCACCTTAAATAACAGGGAATGGATTCAGGGCATGAAGAAAACCCAGCTGGATCTTACCCTGATTTGAAAGATGCCATGAGGAACCCACTAATTAACCCCATGAGCAACCCTGATTATTCCTCCCTCTGCCCAACTCTACCTCACAGGGCTTCAAACACTGCTCTTCAGCAGCTACTCAGCTCCTGTTAGACCTTGCTCAAAGCTCCAGGTGATTACATCAGGCAAATTTCCTCCTTTCAGGAAAATGCAGACTTCAGCCCTTCCCTGAGAGCAGAGCAGACTGGTGATCCTTAGCTTCTCCACCTCCATCTGGCTCTCCAAAACCCAGTCCTGCATGACATGGCTGCCTCTGAATTGCCAGAGGTAAAACACTAACCTACTGAATGTTCTTTATCAGCTCTGCAATGCATTCTCATGTTTCACCCACAGCACAGATCTCATTTTAAAGGAAATAAGACAACCATTCCACAGGATACAATTGCTTTTCTGGAAGGCTCAGGGTTTTCTGCTCCCCAACCCAGATCACACACATACACACAAATTCAATGAGGTACTTACAGGTCCTGCTCCACTTTTTTATCTAAAGCGTATTCCAAATCAGTCACTAGCATTTTTTGATATAAGTCCTGTAGAGCCTGTCTGGATGTCCAGACTTCTGCTGGACCCAGCTTTGAATCTGAGCAACAAGAAAGAAAAAAAAACAAACCAAAGTCACATAAATTTATGGAGTTAATCTGATTTTTCACTCATTTACCAAATGAAAGAATAGAGCTCAGTGTAAGATGCACACCATCAAACACATGCTTTTATCAGTTTCCTCAGAATAGTGAAATACAAGAACTACAGAAGGGTGAGGGCTCACTGCTTAACTGATGAGTCTCCTACAACTCCAGAACTAGATTTGAACAAAGTTAGCAGCTGGCAAGTTAAAAAGGGAAACAGATAGGAGGATGTGGTTCTCCATAAGTTATTAAACAGCAGAATTTCTTGCCACTGGATGAACTTAGACAAATTTCCAGTGTAGCCAAAAAATAATTAGCAGACAATAAATCCATGGAGGGATGCTAAACAGGACAGTGCATGGACACACACTGCTGGTGTTTAAAGAACAGTGTGGGCAAGTACTGCTGCGTGCTTGCCATTTCCTAACTCTTCAGTAGCTATCTGCTCTCCATCCCAGAGGGTGAGAGCAAACACTGCTCCCTGCTATTGAGTTACAGAGTCCAATTTCCCATGGCTTCTACAACCACCTGGGCTGGGGCTGCAGGAGCACAAGGGATGGGCCTCACCCCAGGGAAACCACCCTGATGCTGAGGGTGGAGCCACTCCTGTTGGGTTAGGTGGATCCAGGTGGTTTTAATAGTCCTATGGGGACTACACCAGCCTGCTACTCTCACTACACCCAGGTGGCAAGCACAGCTCAGCAAAGGTTCACGAAGGAAGCTACTTTTACTGCAGGGCTGATTCATTAATATAAAAAAATTCCATTTCCCATTAATATATTTAGGTTAAATCACAGCTCACAGCATTTCACTGCATCTAGGGCTGCATTTTCACAACACATGGTAGTGCTCAGATCAGCATTTCCCCACCCAAATGCTGGCTAATCTCAACTACAGCAGTTCCTGTGCTAGTCTGGGCAGGAGTCTCAGAGAGAAGAAGAGACATGACCTTCATCTCCAAATGTTTAGAACATCCAAAGTCTACTTCAAAAATATGTATCAGGTACAGGCAAAAGGGGCACAGCTGTTAAAATACTATTTATTTTTTTATTTATATATAGAGGACAAGCCTTCAACATAAGGTCACACACTTTACAGAAAATTCTTAGGAATGATAAGTAAAAGGAAAACAGAACCAGGAAACAAGTATTAATAAGCTAGATCAATTGTATAATAAAGGTAATTACCTGTCATGTCAGCCTTCAGGACTTCTGCCTGCCTGTAAGAAAGCAATATGACAATAAATTAGAAACAGAAAGATCAAAGTAACTGAATTTTGCCAAAGCACATTCATGCAATAGTGAATCTGCTTACAACTCACTCTGCTCTAGTTCACCCCCTGCAGGATTTGAGCTACTGTGGTTCAACAGCATGACTGCTTTTAGTCCATCCCATAACAGCAGTCAACTGTTCACTTTTCCCTGCTTATGCCTCTTTCTGGACAAAAAACCCCTAATAATGTTACATTATGGTTTGTATTTTAAGCTCTATTTGGCAGCAGTGTCCTGCCAACATTGATAATTGCCTGGGAACCTGATATCAACTCTGAGCTGTCACACGTGAAATGCAGGAGACAACAGAGTCTGAGATATACAAACTCCCATCAGTGTCTGTCAGTACCTTAGTACAGCCCTCCTGCCCCCATGCTGCACAAGTTTTTGTAGGGAGAAGGGATAAGACTATGGCTTCCCCAACTGCCTCTCTTCCTTGAACTACATCCCTAAAGTAATGCTTTGATCAGGTTTCCAAGGGAAAAAAACACACAGCACATACAGACAGAATGGCAACTACAGGTAGTGCCAATGGCAACTACCTATAACTCCTGCACTGAGCATCCTCTGCAAATCCCCACTGCTGGCGGAGGCTGGCAAATAGCTTCCCAAAAAGAGAAACACTGGGGCAGTCCTCAATAAATAAATATTTCTGAATGGTCAGCATCTGGCTGGAACAGGCAATGCTAAGCACTGCATTAGCAGTACATAAAGCTTTAGGAGCAGCCCTCCTGGCCATCTGATGGACACAATTAACCCGGGGCTGGCAGAGGGGACACGAGGCTGCCTGGTTGGGCTGGGTTTGGATGAGACATGTCCCTCTGCTCTTGATGCACTCAGGTGGTGATGCAGATTTGGAGAGTGCAAGCTTTCCACACCGGACATGCATATGAAATGCTCCCTTCACCTGCCTCAGAAAAAAACTAATAACAGTTGGAAGACACACTGTGCCTAACAGTAGTGTCAGATGCCAGCTTGGAAAAGAATGGAGAGCCAGGAGAAAGCACCACCTAATCCCTAAAGGGGCTGTGGAAATCAGCATATACCTTCTCTTGCCAATGTGAAGTTGTGGTGACTGTAAACAGTTTTTCAGTTTGTTCTGGGATCTACCTACTGGCCATGAATTATAGGGAAGGTTCTGAGGTCCACATGAAAATTAAAAAGATATTAATTAGGATATACATTAGGAACAACATTAGGAACATGTAAATTGGAAAGTCCCTTTGCAAAATTTCTGTTTATTAAATGCAAGCATTATCTATAACAACTCACCATAGCCACCTCCATCTAAAAAGCAATGGGATGCCCCAAGAGCTTTAACTGTCAGGAACAACAGTCAAGAACATCTTAACAGATATCAGAAGTGAACCTGTACGTTCCTCACCTGATCCAAATTTAATGCCTTTAAGACAACTTTCAGTTGTCTGAAAGAAGAGATAACAGAGACAAGCAATGCAAATTTTAGCTACTGTATCAGGAGAAAGCTGGAAGCCCAAGAAACATTTCTTCCTCATCCACACAGAGGTAACAAAAGGCACCTAAGTGATGGCTCCCTGTGGCTGCAGCCAGCAGGATGGGAATGAGCAGACCCTGACCCCAGGGAGCCAAGAAGAGACAAGGAGGGACAGCAATCTCCCCTGCAGGCTGTGCAGCCCTTGCACTGCTGACCTGCAAGTCCGGTCAGGCACAGAGCCGAGCCAGAGCTGTGGTGCTGGGACTTGGCAGCCAGCGATGCCACTGCTCCCAAGGAAAAGCTGACTTGCTCAGGTGCTGGAATCTCACTTTTTTGAACAGCCAGCCAAGTTCCTACAGTCTGGCTCACGCTTCAAACATCTTCCAGTGCTGTCTCCTCTGAGCTGAGAACACAATCTGTGCTGCCAAAGCCACAAATGCTGAGAGGCTCAGCCCCAGCAGGACACGCAGGACTGCGCCCAGATACGAGCCCAGAATTCTCTTCCAGTCACAAAGACCTAAGAACTGCTCCTCTGGAAATTACTTGTGCAGAACTACCTTCCACTAAGTATAATCTTTAAAAGGGGAAATGTAAAAGCACCCCTTTTATTCCCCCCAGAAGTTTGTCCTCACTTCTGCCTCAAGAATTCTGGTGAAGTGAGCCTCAGCCTCTAGATCACTGCAACTGCCCACAGACTTTTGTAAATGCACAGACCTAATCATATGGCTAGACCTGAGCTTCTACCAAAAACACTTATTTAAAACCACTTTCTTTTGGAAGAGAAGACTCATGGTCTCACAGAACAAGAGACTTCAGCACCAATCGCTTCCCCAGCCACAGCACAGACTGCCTTGTATAATTTCTAAAATTGCAACAAGCAATACTAAAGAGATTGTCACTGTAAATTTTAATAAAATGTATAGAAATTATTTCAATACTTCCTAAATGCCAAAGAAATTAGGAGAGTTGACCTAACATTAGTATGCTGCTTCTCATTTCCACCTAGAAACCATTTGCTTCAAATAGCTGCACTCTAAGCCAAGATAAGAGGGGGCAGCCTGGGTACAAAACTTGTTCTGCATCAGTGGCAAAATATTAGCAGTGAGAGAGAGAGGATAGAGAGAAGATGCACTGCCTGTTCATTAAACTAACTTTAAAATGGGCCTTTTAAAGGCTGGTGCTCAGGGACTCCTAGTGGGCAGTGACTGGAGTTCACTGGCAACAACTGAGGAGTTTCTCACAGTGCCAATGGCTCCTTCTATCACCCAGCATTTCTAACAAGCTTTTCTGGCCATATATTTTACTGCATCACCTCGTACTGAATTTACATTAGAATGACTCATTCTGGGGCAAAAAAGGTTGCCTGCTAGAAAACCTGGTAGGGCTTGTTTACACATTATATCATTTCAAGAATAATCTCAGGTACCTACTTGCCCAGTTGAACTCAACAGTTCAGTCAAGCTTCCCTAAGTTTTTTTGGTCCAAAACCAAATAAGGACAAACCATAGTTCAAAAAATTATATTTCAAGTATTTCCATATACCACCTTGATAGATCATAACAATTACTCTTTATAATTTCCTAACCAAATACGTAGATTCAGCTCTGTGCTTTAGTCAAACTTTAAACTGAAATACAACGGTCTCCCATCCTAGTCGGTAAAAATGTTTGATAGCTAAAGGAATTTTCATTTTATTCATAAAATTGAAAAGTTTCAAAACGTTAAAACAGAGTAGTCAGGACCATCTCTCGAGGTTCTCATGATATAAGATAAATAAAAATTTAAGCCCCCACAGGAGACAAAAGCAACTTCTCTTAAGAACCTGAGAGTATATAAAGCTGTTTTCTGTTTTGCTGGAACTCGGAGGCAACATGTAATCTGGAATGAACCACTGGACTTGGGAAAGAAAGACAAGAAAGATACATTCCATTTTCCTTCTTCCAAGTTTTTACCACTCTTGATCAATTAAGTTTTCCAAATCAGCATAAGAAAACAAGTTGTTTCCCTTAAGCTGGTAAGCACTACAGAAAGAAAATCCCGCCAATATTGGAATGTCTCTCCTGTACATATATTTTGAAGTGTTTACCCTATCACACTGAAAGACACATCAAAAGATCATGCAGTGGCAACTTCTCTTTAACACCTAGAGCAAGTTTGCTTAGTTTACTGTTAAAATTACGTAAGAAAAGATCATACAGCCTCTTTGGTTAACTATTCTATTCAAGTTTTCCTCTTGCTGCCATCTGACTACCAACTCTATTTGCATATCACTGAACAAATGGATCTATTTTACCATTGTCCCCAAAAGCACTCATTTCTGTTCCAATATCTGTCTTCAGTACAGCTATAATTCAAAGCACTCAATCACAAATTTTCAGTTCTGCACACACCACCCTGCATCTCTAATAGGGCCGTACCCATTCTACAGAAGCAGGGGTCGGCTAACAAGCTTCATTATCAATATAATAAACCAATGAAATTAAGGCCAACTTCTCAAAGCAGCAGTTTTGTGTTACCCAGCTAACATCCTCTATTTCTGGAAGTCAAACCTCACTTACACCACACCTCTCTCATTTTCACATTGAGGATCCACCAGGCATGATCTGTTGTGACATGACAAGTTCTACAAAACTGTGGAAAACCCCAGACCTTACAAAACCAACAGGAACACAGCACTGCTTTCACCCTTCCTGAGGGGGAACTCCACCTGGTTTTCCCCTGACAGCCCTAAGCACCAGTAGCTGTATCAGTTCCCTCATCAAATCTCAGTAACACAACCCCCCCATAAGGAATTGAGGATTTACATGACTAAAATGGGCAATGAATCCAGGCAGCTGGGCTTATAAAAGCCATCAGAATCCCATCTTATTACTAAAAACTAAAAAACATGAAGTGGTCGGGAGTTTCACTCCAAGCAGAAATTCACACTCCTGCAGTTCTCTTTCCTGGAGGTGTGTGCAGAAACTGTACCACAATGAAAAGCACCTGCAGCCTAATGTGCCTTAGCAGGAGGTGACTGATCCCCAAGGCTCATCAAGGGCACTGCCAGAAAGCTTTAATTCTTCTGAAAGGCAATAGAAAAATACAGAGAATATACAGAATAAATGTGGGAAATGTTTCATTTTGGGTAGAAAAGGTACATCTTCTATACTAGCATACTAAAAGTCAAACACTTAATATTTCATTAATTTCACTATTTCAATATTTGGCAAGGGTCACAGCACAAGGAACTTCAAAGCAAAAACCTGCCATTTTAGATTTTTCTCAAAATAACAGCTATCTTCAACAAAAATTTTAATGCTCAGTGGGATTTTTTTTCTTTATTTGTCTGCATTTAAGCATACCCATGCTGATTCAGGGCAGATGGAAGTAGCAGGAAACACTAACAGTATGGATATTGAATATTCCATGGCATATTTGGGGAGATTGGTTGTTCAGAAGCCCCCAAGCACTGTATCCAAGACATCATTCACATCTGGAGTTTAGCACTTCAGATGTGAGGAAAACTTGCTAATAAAAGTGGTTGAGAGTTTTTTTGGAAAATAAGTATTTTTCCTTCAATTCATAAGAGTTACCACTAACACTTGCTAAAGCTGAAAGCTTTCTTTACAGTTTTTAGAGACTCTCTGGCTACTAATCCTTTACAGCTGGTACACTTGGCTAAAGGTTGCGTTCTCAAACATAACTCTGACTTCCCTGAACTGTTTTGTAGACAGTAATTGTATCTCTAACTATGACCCGTCACAAGGAAATATTTTTACAGCAATCTTAGGATTGTCCATAAACCTAGATGGTTATGCCTGAAGTACAGTAATAGCAAACTTGTGGGTAAACTTAATCTTTTATTTTTCCTCCACCCATTAATTCAACATCACCTGAATACAACAGGCTTCAGACAACAGCTCCTGTTAACAGCCTCACATACCTTTTCCTAAAAGGGAAAATGGATGGAATCAGGATTTTGCAGGGGTATATAGCATCCAACAATGATTTTACTTATTAATTTGTGTAATGACTCTACCTACTCATACATCAGACACGTACTGTTAAACAACTTTAACAGCTTTATCTCTATAGAAAAAGTTCTTTCTGTTCCAAACTTTCAAGTGTTGCCACCTAATTTAATGACCATAGTTTGCACAAAGTTCTGGAATTGCTTGCTTTGGGAGCTGGCAGGTTTCAGTGATGTCAGCTCTTACTGAGGTAGCAAGGGATCTGCAGCCTGTGGGTCATGGAATTAAATGTTCCATGTGCCCTGGAAGGCCACTGCTAACACACACAAATGAAAAACACCTTTAACAGAATCATCTTATTGTCAATTTTATGTGCTAATAGTTTAAATCTTATTATTCCTCTTACAGGCAGCTGAAGCCAGGGCATGGCTAATTTCCTTGACCTGCAGTTTAATCAGATTATAGCTGTAGATCAAAGCCACAGAAACAAGTATTTCATCACCAATAAAAAACCCCAAAACCTACACTTCTGCAAGCAGATATTAAAGCAAAGCAATCACTACCTGAATACAAACCCCCTCCACAGGGAATCCTGCTCTATTCCTTTTGTGTTGTCACCGTAACTGAGGAGGATGTTGAGAAATGGGGCCATAGAGCACAGTTTTCCTTAATCCCATCTTCCCTCCGTCTCCTCTATTAGAAGCAAGTCATAATAATCATCCTCAAAACACAACCACCAAAAGCAACCCTTTCCAAGTTTGATCAGAGCTGACAATCCTCCTCCCTGGATAAGGGCAGAAGTACCCTTGCAGTCAGCTTCATTCAAACTCATTTTCTTCCTCCAGTTTCATGGAAGTCAGTTTCTTTGTCCCAAGATTTTAAAATGATGTGCCCCAAAGGTAAAAGCACTCCTAAGGGAAGTTAATGTGTTCTTAATCTCTGATTTAATCTACAGAGAGGGAAATACAAATCTACACTGCTCAGGCTTCCAGCATTCCACTGCCTCCACTGGACTCTCCGCTCTCCCCCTCCTTATACAACCTGGAGTCAGAACGTGAGCTAAATGTCTCAGAAATGGGTTCCAGCCCTTCAGGATCAGCAATATGCCTCTATCTATTCCACAGAACTCCAAAATTTAAGCCAGGAGAGTAACCTGAAAACTATATACCTAACAACCTGTACTTTCCAATTTAAGCAAGAACAGCTGGCAATAAATGTAACATTAGGACTAGCTCAGGAAAGTTCAGCTGTGTTTCCATAGTAATTTTTAAAAAATACTGACTATGCTGTTGTTTAACCCGTCATCTTGACCTACTAGTTATGTGGAATTTTATTAAAGACAGCAGGGATAAAAATAACCTCTAAATGGATGCTGCCCAACAAAGAAAAGCACAAAAACTCCAGTCACCTTTACCTTGTTTACCTTCCAGGACCTGACAGTGTAGCTCCATAGGCAACCCTGACACTATTTTCAGTATAGAAAAATTCTGGTTTAGGAACAGCAATAAGAATTTATTAGCTGTAAAAAAGGCATGCTCAGGAAATAATAAATGGATACTTAACATGTGTGGCGATTCAAGACATTGATATATTTTCATGTTAAGGAATACCTTCAAAAGAAAACTTTTAATAGGAAACAGTAAAAAAGTAATACTTTTGTAGAATACCCTGGCACATCCATCCATACAGTACCACATTTACTACACTGGCTGACAAGATGTCAGCTTTGCAGCTGACCTGAGAACAAGTGAAAGGCAAAACATTTAAGATCAAATACATAATCCACCTGTATATCTCCTCCAATCTTTACACCATTCCTTGAATAAACACATTTTTCAAATCTAAGGCAATCTTAAAGGTATAAGAGCACAAAAACTTCAAGATTGCCCTCCAATCCTCTCAGTCATCGACAGCCTCTCCCTTGAAGGAAGACAGACACCAAAACAAAGCTCTGCTCTCTAATTACCCACAATAAGGAACTTTGGGGAAACACACAGAAGGGTTACCAGTTCTTAGGACTATGGTCCTAAGAGGGATGTAAGAGGTTTACAACTGAACTTGCCATGATAATTCCTACAAAGTTTTGAGACTGAGCAAGAAGAAGCAACAGAATTATTTTCTGAACAACAACACAAACCCCCCTGAACTATGCCCTTGTAATAAATGCATGGTGTGGTGCTGGCTCTCACAAATGTTAAATGTATGTTATAAGGCTAAAAGAAGTTCTATTAAGATCTGGTAGGTTTTTAATATAAATTTTGTAATGTTGAAAGTTGATCTCCGACCATTGGGAAAGTCAAAGCAAGAAGGACTGCACAGACTGCGAGAGGTGGGATGAAGGAGGAGCTGGGTCAGAAGAGTGACACGAGTGTGCGTGTGGGGAGGGTTGGCTTGTCAATAGCACAAATACGGACTGCTATGGGTGTGGGCGGTGTGCCTCTGGCTGCAGCTAAGCACCCAGCACTGTCCCTTTTTCCTTATTCAGTCCCTTGTTGTGGTTCAATAAACCTTTTACAATCTTAAGAAGTGAGATGTTGCTTCTCACACCCTTTTTTCTCTTTCAAACCCTGATGAGAGCATACACTATCAGGTCTCAGTGGTGATAAATGTATAGCAACACCAGCAGTAATTTGCTACATTACAGTTCCTGACTTGGTAAAACCACTTTTGTTAAGGGGCTGGAAACTGTGGACAACAGATGTTAGAACAAATGAACATTACTTTCTTTAACCACTTTTGCAATGAAAACCATTCCCAGAATTACAGAAAATGCAGCTATCTGAGCACGGAGATCAGCTTCACATGGCTATCATCAAATCAGTTCCAGAAAGTTCTGCTCTTCAAGTCAGCCCTGCAGAAGCCCAGTCAGGTCAGGCAGCAGATACCAGCCCTCCCTGGACACTGCATGGGATCTCCCAGACAAGTGTAGAGAATCCAGTTCAAAGGAAGGAAATCACAGTCAGTTCAGTGCCACACTTGCCATGCTGACAAAATGTGCCCTCTCACCTGCCCCCAGAGCTGGAGAGCAGTGGCACACACTTCCCTCTAGAAAGGCCACTCCACTTTGCATCAAGAGGGCAACAACTGCAGCATCTAAATTCTGACTCTCAGCTCTACAAGTTTCCTGCTGCCTCCAACCTCCACTAACAGCTTGGAATGTAAAACTCAGATCTCTTGCTCATTTTTGGTGTTCCCTACAGAACCCTTTCCTCTCAATCCCTGACACAAATTGCCCCTTGCACAGAGGCAAATGCCAATCTTTATGCTCAGTAAGCCTGGAATGACTCCAACACAGAGGAAATGATCATTTAAGAGGTGTTAGTTACTGGGAATTTGGGATACTGTCTTCATTGCTAAGCAGCAGATGGATAAAGAACAAATCCATTAGATGGTACCACCAGAGGTGGCAGAAATAAAGCACAAGTAATCCCTCATACTGTGTTTGTAGCAAGTTAGCTACCTCAGGTACAGTGGAGTTCAGGATTTTCAACATGTGCTCTCCAAGTCCTAATACTAAGATCTATGCCCAGATAGTCAAGGCCTTCCAAAATATAAGCCTTAAAGAAAAATTACTGATATTTAAATATTGTGGTCATCCAGTAACTGGAAACTGTTTTTTGCCAATCCCCTTCATTTCATAAACTCCCAATCACATCAACATCACACAAAACACACATCTATGCACAAACATAACATACCCAAAAGTTTTAAAAAGCTTTTCATTATTAAGAGGTTTGAAAGGATGCCACATGGTACACACAAGCCTTGATAAAAACACACCCTGATTACATCTGGATATGATCCTAATTGCAAGCTGCATCTTAGTAATTATTTCCAATTCTCCATCTTGAAATTACATGCAAACCATACTGTGAAAGCACAGTAACGGCAGAAGGCTGAACACCAGTCAGGGAGAATGATATCCTCCATTTATGATAATGAAATGGGTACTCAGTACATCACTGCCAATCATTTACAGGAGTCTCATTAGCTGCTCCCCATTCTCTACCAGAAACACACAGGCAATGTTGTTCTGAGATAAACTTACTTTCCAAGTAGACAATATTCAAATAATTTCTGGCTTAGCAACACACGACTCACCCGCAGTCCTCTGCTGCTGGTTCTCCTCAGTTCAGGAGTGGCTCATCCAGAAGGGCTGTTGGCTACAATACCTAAGTCCACCACCAAAGCACATGGTACTCCTGGAATATGGGAAGTTACTCTGTTCTGTATTCAGCTGAAGGGGCAACCTATGACCAGTCCAACCACCTGAGATCTAGCAAATGTTATTAGCACAGAAGGAGGGAAGCAGATGGATCCACTACTACAAGAACTGTCCTCTCTAGGAAAGGTGCAGCTTGAAGTTTTTGAGGCCTGTCAAACACCAAGAGGTGTGGAGGAAATCCAGCCTGGTTGAAGAGATGCGGCTCCATGGCCCCAGTCCAGCTGACCTGTGTAGCTCTGCTCCAGCAGGCCCAAACTGCCTCTGAACAGGTCTGCTGCCACCATTGCCCCACTGAGTGCTGCCAGGTACTCCCAGTTAACCAGTAACCTCCTTTCCTGTTTTGAAAACTAATGGATTGGTTAGGAGCAAGCACCTGAGTAAATTTATAACTCCCAAGGTTAAATCTACTTGTAAGGCCTAAATATCAAATTTCAAATTTAAATCTCAAGACTTAAGAGTCCTTTCTAGTTCTATGTCAGAAAAGTTCACATGATGTTCAGCTGACTACAAATCAGTATCCGCTTTATGAATCATATATGGAAAAACATGGGGGTTTAGCAGACCTTTACTAAACATAAACTGTAGAAAAGAAAAACGTGAGTGCAGTTTTCCAGACTGCAGTCTCCCTTTCAGCAGTCAGACCAGTCCTAATTATCTTCTGCAAAGGCTGAAGAAAAGGCTCCATAGCAATGGATTAACACATCCCACCTGTAGATCAAATCATAAGCCTAGAAAGGCCCTCAAAAGGTTATATAGGCCATTCCATCATCCTGATGCTATTTTTGACAAACATTTAGTTGCTTGTTTTTGAAGTCCTACCAAGTCACCTCCATAGCCCAGAGCAGCACCCCGGACACTCTGCCAAACCATTCCCACATGGCATTATGTCCTGCCTTCAGGAATTGCTGTGTGCCTTGGGTTCACCCACTCCAGCTCCTTCCTATCACCAAATCCCACAGCAAAAATCACCAGTCTTGCTCAACCCACTGCTACTTTTGCAACATGGGGAAGGGTAGTGACTGTCCCTCACTCAGAGAAGGCATTCCCTGAATCTCTGAGGCATATTAAGCAAGAAGAGACAATGCCATCAAAAGATTCAACTAGATGTGACTACACAGTTACCAGTCATTAAGTCAACATTTGTATGTTACTCAGGCTGCACAAGCCAATGCAGCCCATGCATTCCACTTTGCAATCAACTATAGACTGGATTTCATAGTCATTTGTTTTGTGTAGTACACCAGCATGTCCAAAACAAGTTTGAAAATAGAATAATTTTGGCACTGCGCTTCAACATTCGACAATAAAGCAGGGAAATGAGGTGAATCATGCTGCTTTAATACCAAAATCTGAAATCCAAATGTTTAAGAGCATTTTCCATTATACACAAAAAATTTCCTGCACCTGAGTCCTTAAAGGCCCAAAGATCTTCATGTCTTTTGGATCTGTCCTTCCTGAAGACAAAACACTCTTGACCCACATCACCTAATGCTCCAGCATAGCAGTTCTCAAATAATTATTTCAGGAATTAACATAATCAGTTATGCAGAAGATACATTTTTGTAACCATCTTTAATGAAATAGCATAGAATTTTAACTGATCTTGAATGAGTATCCCCAAATTCTTAGCAAGTAACGTAATGTTAAGGCAGACACAGCACTTTTTTTTTGTGCTGACTTCTGACTGGCCACCTATGATGGAAGGGACCAAAACAGTCTGTAGTTGCAGAAGCAGCATCAGCAAGCACTTGACATCTTCAATAAAAACACATTGGAAGTATTTTTCTGGGTACTTTCAAGCATTTAGTCCTTGATATCAAAACCAGCAAACAAGTATTCCCGCTGAAGTCAGAGCAAGCCACAATCCCCTACAGACATCTCTGCCATATCTCCTACCATTTACCTCAAAAGAAAATAAATCTCTAAATTAAATAGCCATGGTATGTTCAAGCTGGGTGGAATACCTGCCAGACCTTCATGCCCTGGCATAATCTGTGTGACATGCTCATAAATTAAGGCTTGCTGTAATAATTCAGATGCATGTCAACAACGAATATTAAGGATTTTATCACTTCTTTTCTAGTTAAAGATTTCACATACATGTTCAACATTACACCTATCAATGGTATTAAGACGAATTTAAATCCTTCTAGATTTTTACTGCAAGTTTACTCTGCATATTTTAGTAACTGAATTTACAATCATTAACCAATATAGAAATCTCAACTTTTTTTTTTTAATTGAAATAATATTTCCTTTATTTTTCTAGTAACTGAAGCAGTATGTTTGAGCTCTAAGAGCTGCTTCAGTTTTCATGTTTTTATACACTTTTGGTGGGTCTGGGTCTTTCTTTAATACTTATAAATGCAGCTTAAATCCTTTGAACACTATTCTTACCAATAGATTGGCTTTCTCCTGGGAATATCTGTCTGGATCAAGTCTCTCTGCTCACAAGGTGACAAGCTTGGTCATGGCATTGTCATCGACAAGTATTTACACTACTTCAAGACAGACAACTTCAACAGCCAGAAGTCTTGTCCCATTCTTCCTTCTCCATAGGTATAGAAGATTAGCATTTCCATTTTCAGTTCTTATTAGGCTAGTTTGGAAAATCTGCCCTAAAGATCCCTCATAACAGCTCAAGTGTACCTTGAATTAAGAGCAGGAATGCCCAAAGGCCCTGCCAACACCAGTACTGTCTGCTGAAGGAACCAAAGCTGTCAGAGGTTGTTTGGGTTAAAAAAGTATCATCACACAGTCACAGCTGTTTGACACATAGCAATATCCACATGCTTTCTCCACATCATGGTGAGACCAACACAGGACATGGCAAATCAAATACCGGGAGAATTTCACTGCAACAGACAATTTACAGAACTATCATAAAACAAAGGGAGAAAATGGTCTTCCCAACAGATTTATCAAAAATTCATTTATTCTTCACATGTAGGGAAGTTAAGATGTGGTAAATAACATAGCACAGACTACAGGAGGGCCCAGGGAGCCCAAAACAGGCAGGCTCCAAATAAACTGCCCTTTGCCATAGCCTGACCAAATAGGAACAGCTCTCAAGACCTCATTAAATCAAGACATCATGAAACACCAAAGTCTGAAATAATGATGCTTAATGCCCAAAGGGCCTGTTTTTCTTTTCCAAAGAAAAAAGTAGTTTCCTTTAAGTAGTTCGAGAAATGTTCCTCACACTATATTGGCAGAATCAGTCTTAAAGGTTCCACACTCAAAATGAATTTCTCTTTTCTAACAGCTAGAGAGTAGCTCTCAGATAATTCAGCTGTAAAACAAGCAGGGCCTGCAGACTCAAAACAGACAATTCTTCAGAGGAGAGGAGGGGGAGAAATAATATAAAAATCAGCTTTACCCATACCACCACTAGATGAAGCAGAAAACTGTTCAATGAGGCTGAGCACCAGAGGACACTTTCAGCACCGAAACCAATGAAATAAAAGAATGAGAAATAGACTGCTGATGTATACAGGACATCATAAGTACTTTCAGAAATATTATCTCTGTTTTCCCTGAAGACGGAAGAGAATTCTAGCAGGACTCCTAAGTACCTCAAGGGTATCTCTGATTTGAGTCCCATCAGTGAAATTCAGTCTGTCACCCACATCTCTGTAACAATCCCAAGAGACTGAGACTCCTCAGCCTTCTGGTTCCTTATGATAATCCCTTGAGTGTAGAAGCCAGTGTCAATAATCCAAGAGAAGTCCAGCTGGAATACAGAAAGAAGAGAAAGCACACCTAATGTCACTCCAAAAAGTTTATTCCATCCCAACTCACAGGATTACATGGATCTGAACAAGTACCTGCTGATTTAACTCTGAGGAATTTAAATACCCAGCTTCAGAGCACTGTTTAAGCCATTTCCCCCTCATTTGGTCATCTGGGAAGTGCCCAAGTTTACAATGAAAAATTCATCTTAAATTCAAAAGAGAAGAGCAGCAATGGGCAGACAAGTCTAGAAATGTGGCCCAAAGGCAGGACTTGGAGCAGGGCTGCACAAGTGGCAGCTGGTGATGACTCCAGAACAGCTGTAATGCTTCCAGCAACACTCTGCCCAGTGCAACAACTCAAGTGCTCAGCAGGCACACACAAACAAAGCCACCAGCCCTCCACCCTGGAATCATGAGAAACGACAGCCCAGAGTCCTCACGTCACTTCACAACAAACAATCTGTTATTTCTCTACTCTGTCCACAGCAGTAAGATGGAGAAAAAAGATACCATGTCCCTCCCTGAGCACAGGAAAACCTGTGTTTTCCCAAACACCACTGCAATCTGTGACCTCCCTCATAATACATTAGAAAGTACAGAATCAAAGTATGATCTCTGCTAATGATTTTAATGAAAAAAATCTGTGGGTTTATTCCCCTCCTGCCTGACAGCAGCTGTGCAGTTTTTCCAGTAAGATGAGGACAATCCTCAAGTTCAAAGTAATGAAAGCAACAACTAGTGTCCTCCCACATATATTCCTTACAAATTATAGCTTCATTCTTTAACTGCTCTTCTACCAGCCCGCTGCTATGAGTGAAGCTCTGCTACTGTTGTGACGATGAAGAACCCTTAAACCTCTACAATCCCCAGCAGCTCCGCATCCAACAAAATCAGATCCTACAGCAAATTATCCTCTTTTCCCTCCCCAGCCACCATGCACTTGAACTGCAATTACTCCTCTTCTATACTTATTTTTACTGGCTGAGCAGGGCAGGGAACATGCCAAGGCATTTATCCATCAAGTCACTGTCTTCTCCCATCAATCCAACCTTTCTTTCTCCAACAGGAAATGCCCACAACAGCCAATATGGCAAACTAAAAAAAGCAGGGAAGCTTCAGTTTCCAGATACACTTATTTAAACAGATTTAAGTTGCTTAACTTAAAAGTTTGTGATACAATTCAGTGCCCAGATCAGTTTATTTAGAAGCCAAAATAATCTCACTGGACCAAGCTATGGTTACTTGTTACAACTTCTTAGGATAGAAGAAACAGACTGTACAAGTATTCAGAATATCACAGTATACTTTACACTGAATACTTAAATAAAACAGCTAATTCACCAAGAAAATGTACCTTCTTACCATGCACTGAAATGAAGAAACTGAGGGGAAAAAACCCTCCAACCCCACACTCAGGGATGGGGGCAGCCTTCTCAAAATGCTTTAGTGCTCTCCCTCATTACCACCTCAGACAAGCATCACCTGGTTTTACTGCCACAACAGAACTTTCTCTTTTCCAATAAAGAACAAGGAATATGCAGGTTAGAACAAGAACTAATTGCTACAGGAATCATCCCTGCCATCAAAAATAAATAAATAAATGAATAAATAAAGCTGTATCTTTACTTCCACTAACCTGCACTTCTAGGTCACTGGAACACTGTGGTGCAAGTAACCTCACAGCAGAGCACACAGAGAGTGCAGTAAGAGCATACACAGTGTTCTGCAGCAAGGGGAGACTCAGTCCAGTCTGCAAAGAGGGGTATGGTTTGTTGACAGTAAGACCAGGCACATTCTATAAGGATGATATTCTATATATAGAATATCATCCTTGTAACAGAACAGCCATATTCTAGGAAACAGGACACTGGTTACTAGTGTTGTGGGTCAGTGAGCACTTTATTGAAAATGAGCACTATCACTCCAGCAGTCCCACCCCACTCTTAACCATTAGTGCATCAATCCTGTTGCACACAACTTCACCCTTTTTGTCAGCACATCTGTAGTAACACAATGAATGGGATCAGGAAACCAACTTGGACCAAACCCCATGGGCAAAAAAACAAAACTAAAGCAGTTTTAACCTAGTGTGGTTCCCCAGTTCAGCTTCTTTAGACTTGGCCATGAACTTACAAACTTATGCCATCACATCAGGGTTGAGGGTGAGTGAGAAACTTCCGTCAAGAGCCGTTCAAGTTTAAAACTGACCCTTGCATGGCCAAGCTTTTGCCAAGTGCTAAGCAAGTCACATTCTTTGGTTACTGCAGCCCTCTTCTCTCTGGCACGTGTCCACCTTCCTGCCAGTCCCTCCAGCAGGAAAATATGCCCAGCACCTGCTAACCTGCACAGGCACTCCCATTCCTGCAGTTACCTCCCTACAGAGGAGCCTGCTCAAACCCCAACACAGAAATGAGCACACCACAGCTGAGGGGAAGTTCTGCAAGTGCTGCTTTACCCCAGCTGGGCTCTGCCTGCTTCTCTCTCACTCACTCATTTGGATCACATAAACATGATCACCTAACCAGCTAACTTTCACAAAGTTATAATGCCAGTAATCAACTTCAGCACACTTGAACAAGCCTTGTTTCCTTCCTAGGAATCTAGGTTCGAAAAACAAAAAATTATCACAGGTGTGACAGTGACTTTAGCACAAGTTGTCCCTGGGTGACAGGAGGATGCTCAATAATTCAGATGCCCATGACAGGATAAAGGGAACAAGCAATTGCTGCCCAGACACCCGAGGAGTATGGTGTGTGTCTTGGGGCTCTCAGCAAGATGTATTTCCTTCAAAAGAAAGCTCAGTGGGGAATTGCTTGACACTTTTTTGATTGTGATTCTTTTACTTCACAGGTCACCACCAAAAGCTTGTTGATCATAAGTAAATAGCAGCCGTCACCAATCTTTGCCTTTTTAAATCATTATTCTCACCTTCAAAGAAGAATAAGAAGTGTTGCTCATATTAAATATTGGCAGAAATGCTAGTTATCAAATGGTGGAGACATCTTGTATAGAGAAAAAAAAGACAAAATTAGAAGGGAGATTTTATGCTCCCCAAAGAAAGCATCAAGCTACGAGGTGTCTCCTGGAAGGCCAAAGCAGGCCCCACTATGTCTCCCCTGCTTCAAATTCAAGAGTAAACACTGTATGAAAGTAGCATTAATAATTTCAGAAAACAAAAAGCTGGAGGGAAGACAAATCAAGAAAGCTGTGGAACAACTGGAGCAAGGCCTCCAGAGCAGTCAGGGCTGGAACAATTGCATTTGGGACTGGAGGAGAGGCTGTGGAGCCAGGCTAGGTCAGTTGGAGGAAGGGAAGGCTCCAGGGCACCCACACATGCCACAAGCCTCCAGGGAGGGGATTGAGAAGATACATCCAGGCTCTCCGTGTGGGAGCACAAGAGACAATGGGCATAAGATAAAATAGGAGAGGTTCAGACTGGATGTGCAGAAAATCTTTTCCACCACAAGGATATTCAAGCTGCCCCAAAAGGCTGAAATGTCTCCATCCCTGGAGGTTTTCAAGCTCTGGGCACTTGGTCTGCGCCCTGCTGTCCCTGCTGTGAGCAGCAGGTTGGACAGGAGCCTCCTGAGGCCTCTCCTCCAGCCTTGTGACCCTGCCAACTCCAAGAAGTCCATTGCAGGGACACAGGGTTCTCTGTTGAGGTTGCATTTACTAACTTTTTCCTTCATACACTCCCAAGATAATTAAATAACTGACTTAGTCTTGCTGAGACTCATTCAAGCAGTATGCCGGTTGGTGCCTTTCCAGCACAGACAAGCATCATCTCTACATCACCCTGACCAGGAATCAGTACCAGAACATGCTCACACACAGACTGCAATTACCTCTGCTCTAGCCTCCTCCTTTAACAGAGAAGAAACACTGCAAAGAGGTGTGTCACAGGCTGGCAGACAGCAAAGGTGTAACCAAGAGGAGACACAGCAGATGCAGAAGTTAATGGAGCTACTGATGAGTCTTTGAAAAAGAGACCCACAATTTGAATTATTAAAGCAGCCAAACCTTTAATGAATTTGGTTATAGCCTCATCATAAGGCTACAGGAAACTACCTACTGGTTCATCAGCACTGGAATTTCTAAGCAATGTTCAAGCCCTGTAATTCAAGCACCTTTTATTCTACATTTGTGCTTGTGCTAAAAGCCACAGTTTTCCAGAGCAACGCCACATTTAACTGGTAACTGAGCTCACATCTTTTTGAAACACAGTTGACACAATCATAAGTCAAACTGCTAAACGTCTGAATCCTAGTTAACTCCTTTTTGAACATTAACACATAAAATTGGCACTGAAGATCATTTCTCTGAAGTGAATAAACATGGACTAAAGCTCAACACTGCCTTATAAAATGGATGTGGCTCAGAAGTTTCTGTGCTATTGTGTTAGAAATGCTATCAGTGATATTTTGCTTAAAAGTGACTTCTTTTACATCTAGGCAGGATATATGAAATGTCTACTTTAAGACAAGCATCCCATGAGATTAATTTGATTTGTGAGGAGTACTTGTAGATTCCCCAAGCAGCACAAAGAGCATGGATGCAAATTTTCAGCCAGATGCGATGAACAGATTCACCTGAACAGGGAGACTTGAACAGTGCCCCTGTTTCCTAAAACATCTTTTAGGTTCTCGTCTCCTGAAAGAGCCCTCTGAAAGGTCTACTCACCTCACCAGATGCAATGCAAATCTTTGAGAAGTGACTCAAACAATGACTCCAGTGAAGTATGTAGGAAACCAGATGGGAGAGAATACACTCTAACACTCTTGACAGGTGACTTTGAAAAGGATAAAACTGGGAAAGCAAAAATCCCAAAAATCTGTTGCAACATAGGAAGATGACTAAGAAACAGACTGTCCTGCAACTTTTCAAAGACTCAGTACATGAAGCCTGACCTTATTTGCTCTTCCTGGAAGACTTCTGTAGGGGGCTCATGTGTTCCTCAGTTCTCACAGGTTGATTCAAGGGGCACAGTCCTTCAAGGACAGCATTTTAAAATAGCTGATTCACACACATACAGAAAGCAAGAACCCAGAAGTGGAAGAGTTAAGGCAGTTCAGCTAAAAGTCCATTCTTCCTCGCTCACCTTTTCAACAGCTTGATTCTTGCAGAGTCATTATTTCACTAGATATTCAATCATTACATGGTCACCTTAGAAATCTGTCTCATTTCTGTCTAAAATCCAAATACACAGAAAAATGATTTCTTGCAGAAACTTTTCTGTCCCTCCTTAGTGTTAAGACAATGAAGACAGCAGAGACTACTTGCCTCATGTCTTCATTTGGCACAACGTTTTGTCAAGCTGCCCTCTCACATTGTTACCCTTTGGTCTATTCCTTCTTCATTACAGTTGGATTGAGCCTGTCCTGCCACAGTAAAAAGGAGGATGCCCTCCTCCTTAAGACAGAGGACTAACAGAACTGGCTCTGAGAGTCTGAGGCTTAATTCCCAGTTCCCTTTATGAGCTTGGGCTGCAGTAATCTGCAGCTGCATTTCGGCCGTATGCAAATCAAACAATTTAAGTGTACGTTCTGTGGATGCAAGAAGCATTTCACAGCTTTCCAAGGAAACCTTCCCCGAGCATACCTTCTGCTCAGAGAACAAACCCAAATGGTCTTCAGAGGCAGAAGGAAGATGATGGACTACTACTACATTTCAAGAATGCTTGAAAAGTTTAGCAAGGGGGCTGTCCTGTTGTTTTAGGAAGAGATAAGGTTCTTGGTGACAGAAACACTGACTGTAACACATTAGCTATGAGCACAGGCTTCAGTCCTGTTGCTTTGGCACAGTATAAACAAAGCAGTCAGGAAAAAGCAGGAACAACCCAGGATGAGCTGAAGTGTGGGAGGAACAAAGAGAGGAGAAACTGGTGATTCCTGCCCACAGCTTGCAGGAAGGATTTCCAGCTTGGCACAGCAAAATGCTAAGGCAGAGCCTGGTGGTGCAGGAAGGTGACAGGAGCAGGGACATGTGCAACATGGTACAGCCTCCCACAACCCAAAGCAGCCAAAGGACACGTGCAGTCACAAGAAGGAACAGGCAGCCAGATGCTACAATATTATTAAGACACGTCCTACAATAAAAAACCAAGTCTTTTACTGATAGAAGATTGCTAATAATAAAGCATTGTCATAACATAAGAGGAAAGAAAGGATGAAGAAGTTTCATGACAGCACAGGTGTACTCACCTGGAAGAGCAAAAGAACATAAACTCACTATGAGATAAAAAAAGATTACATTGTTTTCTTTTTTGAAGAAATCAGCTTGAGGTGGGATCTGGGATAACAGAAGGAAGCAGAGGTGAAAGACAAGATGAGGAGGAAGGGAGGAATTTGGAGAACCAGCAAGGAGAGACTGCTGAAGTGTTTCAGAACTTTGTATACAAAAAAATGTAAAATCCTCACTGAATTCACTCCTTCTAAATCCTTCCCAAGCCCTGAACTCCTCAGAAGGAACGTACATTTCCTTTTGGCACACCTACTCCTTTTCCATGAGGTGTTCTGGAAGCATCAGGCACAACACGATCAACCTGGACAATCAGCACTTTACAGCTACTGAAAAGCCATTTGTAGCTCACGACATTGCTTTCCAAAACCACTAGAGAACGAGCATTTGGGTGTAAGTTCACCCCAAAGCCTATCAAAGCTCTGCTCGTATCAACGTGAGCTATCTCGTGCTCTTCACTTGAGGGACTCGGGAGCGGTTCTGTTTCAAAGCTCAGCCCTGGCAGCCTCACTGCTCTCCCAAGCCCTCAGCTGACCGTCCCCGGCACGGACCGGCTGTGTCAGCCGTGACTGAGGACTTCCAGCTGATGGCGAGGGCTGAGACACGACTCCTGCTACTCCCGTTCTCCCGGAGCACCGCCCGGGGCTGCGAGCACTGCTCCCGCTCCACAGCCGGGGTCACACTCGGCGCTGGCTCCGCAGCCTCGGGTTACCCTGCCAAGGCCTCGGGAAGCGGTGGGGAATTCCGGCAGGGAAGCCGGTGCACTCTCCTACCCTGCCCGCGGCTCCAAGGCACCGGCGTGACCTTGCTGTGGAGCCCTGGGCCATGCGGCAGCCAAGCCCGGCCGCCCGCGGGGCTCGGGAGCGCGGCGGCCCGGTCCCGCACTCCGGCCCGGGCACGGCCCGCTCCCGGCGCGGCGCCCCTCACCGCCGCGGCGAGGCCCGAGGGCTCCAAGTCCGCCCGCTCCCCGCCGCTCCCGGGCCGGCCGGCCGCGGCCTCGCCTGCCCGCCGCGCCCCGGAGATACCCACCGGAGATACTGCGCGCACAGCAGGCTCATCCTCCGCCGCTCGCCGCCCGTCCCGCCGCGGCTCTCACAGCCCGGGCCGGCCCGCCGCCCCCGCGCCACCGCCGCCGCCGCCTCCCGCCGCCGCCATCTTCCCGTGCAGGGCCCGCGGGGAGGAAGGGGCGGGGTGTCCCCGCTCTGCGCTCCGGTCGGGCAGGACCGCCCGCGCCCGGCGTCCGCCCGCCGCTCTCCCGCCCCGCCGAGCCGCTGCGGCCCTCCCGCCGCGCCGGCCGCGCTTCCGGGCCGGACCCCGCCCCCGCCGGCACTTCCGGCGGCGCCACCGGCAAACCCTTCCCCCGCCCGCTGCCATGGCAACCGAGGGGGCGGTGGGGCGTCGCCATGGCAACCGCGGCGCATCCCGGGGCCTGCATCCGCCGCCCGCCCCGCGCCGCCACAGCCGGCTTTGTCACAGCTCCCACCGGCCCTCGCAGGGACGGCTTGCCGGGAGGCACATGGCACTGGCGGGAGCCCCGTCACAGAATTATAGAAACACAGAACGGGGCAGGCTGGAAGGGACCACAGTGGGTGATCAGGTCCCACCTCTCTGCTCAAGCAGGGTCATTCCAGAGCACATGGCACAGGATTGTGTCCTGACGGGTCTGGAATATCCTCAGTGGGGGAGACTCCACAGCCTCTCTGGTCTCTGTTCCAGTGCTTGCTCACTGCACAGGAAAGAAGTTCTTCCTTGGGCATCCATTTCTGCCCATGGTCTCTTGTCCCATTGCTGGGCCCAGGGAGCAGAGCCTGGTCCTTGCTCTGAGCCCTCCCTGCAGACAGGGACCAAGGGGATGAGGGCCCCTCTCAGCTGGGTCTGCTCTTGAGGCTGAACAGCCACAGGTCCCTCGAGAGAGCTGCTCCACGCTCTTCCTCATCTCCTCAGCCTCTCCTGGACTTGCTCCAGGAGCTCCAGGTCTCTCCTGTCCTGAGACAATTAGGTCACTGAAGTTTGTTTTCTCGAGGCTAAACAACCCCAATTCCCCCAGCCTTTCCTCATAATGAAGCTGCTCCATCCCTCTGATCATCTTGGTAGCCTTGAGTGGACTCGCTCCAACAGCTCCATGTTCTTCCTGTGCTGGGGACTCTGGAGCTGGACACAGTGCTCCAGGTAGGGTCACCTCAGCATGGAGCCAGGACATGGGCACATCAGGCAGTAACCTTGCACCTGGGTGCAACATTCTGTCACAGCTCAATATTTACAGTATTTCCACCATTTATCCCATGTGGTCCCACCTCCCATGCTGACTTTGTGACTTGATTTGTGCTCCAATTTGGTTTTTTATGGCAGGAAAAGTCCCACTGAGTTCAGTGTCCATTCGAGCAAATGAGGCAGCGTGAAGAAATGAGGCAGAGGAAAATTTGGGATGAGCACAAGGTGGCTGGCTAATACGAGTTGTGTCATTTGAGTCTGTAAGTGACCTGAGGACAAAATGAAAGAACATGTTTTGAAAATAAATCCCCCACATTTTTTCAGGTTAAAAAAAGGAACGTGTTTAAGGAAATTATTTTCAGGTGTTCGAACGTGTTCTGCCCACGTGTTCAAATGGGAGCAGAATGGTTTTCCTGGTTTCAGTGCAAGCAGGGCTGGGCAGTGAGCCATGGGAAAGCTCTCATGGAATGCTGTGCAGCCCCTCAGGCCGGTGCTGCAGCAGGGATCGGGGCTCAGCTCCATCCCTGCAGCCTCTCAGCTGCAGAGCAGGAGCAAACTGGCTCAGCACTGGGCAAACTGGGGCTGCTCCTGCCTGCCTGGAGCCTGTCCTGTGCTAAACCAGGCTGAGGTCGTACTCTGAGATTTCATGTCCTGGATCAATGCACAAATGCCGCTCTTAGGAGCTGCATCTCTCAGGGCACATTGTCCAGGCCTCTCCCCAGACTGGGAGCCTTGTCCTTCTGCTCCTCACCCAGCAGGCTCCACCAGGGCATCTCACACCTGACTGTGGCCTCCAGTACCCGAAGGACCAACAAGAAAGATGGAGAGGGCTCTGGACAAGGGCCTGGCGTGACAGGACAAGGGGGAATGGCTTCAAACTGCTAGAGCTCACCTCTTCCCACCCCCCTGCTTTGGGCAGGGACACCTTCCACCAGCCCAGTTTGCTCCAAGCCCCATCCAGCATAGCCTGGAACACTTCCAGGCATGGGGCAGCCACAGCCTCTCTGAGCAACCTGTGGCAGCGTCACACTACCCTCAAATGTGAATCCATTTTACATCCTTCGGCTGCCTCTGTCACCATTTCACAGACCTTGGATGCATTTATCCTCAAAACACCTCTAAGATGTGAGCAAGGACCATCCCCAGATGGTCCTCACCGGATAGTCAGGGGAACAGAAGATATTGCTTCAAAGTCCTTTAAGACAACAGTGGAGAGGTGGACCATGTGGAGCTGCTTCCATCTTTCTTCATTAACACTAACATCTTTAATTGTCCTGTGAGGCTCACTGAGTCCAAGGTCTTTCCTTTGTGTGTGGATATTCTGCCCCTGTTTTCGTACACAGAGACTGGACTGCTTCTATGTCTTTGAGACATAACATTCTCCTGCTGCTCGGCATGAAAACCTGGGATCAAGCAAAGATGAGTGAACAGCTCAACAGCTGAATGATGAAACATCAAATTCTCTGCAGGTTTGGTGACTATTTCAATCTAAATGTTGTGATGTGGGGAATTAGCACTCAACAGCATTTGAAGGAAGAAACAAAGCATGAAGATACCTAAACAATCCTAATTTTGTCCTCTATTCTTCCTGATCAGTAATTATATTATCATGAGTAAAGTGTATTTGTTGTCATCCTAGATTATCCTACTTAGATTTTGAATTGTTACTGACAAAAGCCTCATCTTACCCTAATAATAACCTGTTTTCCCCAAATATAACCTGTATGTAAAACTTCAGGAATTCCAACTGTGTAGAGGTTTGTTAAGTCTTCATTATTCCCTTGCAAATATCACCCAGAAGAAAGAAAAATTTATAAAATTGGCCTCATTTCTTAGAGAAATTCCTTCCAATCCTTATAATTCTTAAAGTAACAGATTTCCTTTTAATCTTTTGAGAATAAGTGCTGCACAATCTGGGCAAAAGTACCCTTTCACACTAACTAAAAGCTAGCTCGTTTTTGGAAGGGAGAGAGCAAGCAGCCATTCCTGGGGATCCATGCTGAGTGCCTCAGCCTCACTGCCCATGCCAGAAACCCAGCTGCAATCCCACCTGCACAGATTGATCCCAGCTGTAACCTCAGAAACATTAAAAGGGCTGCCAAACTAGTTGCATCTGTGGCCAGTGTTCAGCTGGTGTGTTGAGTGTGGGCAAGAGAGAAATTGGTTCCCAGGCTGATCTTCCCCAGGAGATTGCCTCCAATGTCAGTCCAGTGTCCCAGAAACACTGCACAGCACTTGGGGTCCCTTCACAGAGGCCACAACCAGGGTGTTAAGTCCTCAGTCTCGATAGACCTCCAGCTTTATCTCATTTGGCATCTTCTTCCAGTGCATGAAGAACCAAGCCCTGAGAAGAGCTCCCCAGGCTACCTATAAATTTTCAAACCTCAGTTATAAGTCATGTCTTTCACTGGCTGCTTTTCAGCCTTGCTTACTTCTTCCTTGTTTGAATGCCTGCTCCTACAAAGGGTCATCCAAAATGGAAGATTTCTCCCTTTGGGCCAGGCTGTCCCACTCCATGTGGCCTCAGACCTGGTCACCGTGGGTTTGGCAGCTCCCTCCATCTCAACTAGGCTCCCACCACAGCAGCTATCCCGAGTGCTTCCATTTATTGCCCTGTGCCATTGTTCCATGGGCAACTGGGTCAGCTTGGCCTGTCTAGCCTGGCCCAATCTGCCAGCTCAGTCTGGCTTCCTTATATTTGCAAATTCTTTCACTCCCATGGGCTGCGTTTGCAAGCCAATTTTGAGTTTAGGCTAGATACGTTCAGATCATATCTCAAAAATGGTATAAACTAAAATCCTGCTTTTGTGGAACTGGGCCACCAGGTGAGCAACTGCCTTGTTTAAGAATTTTTGCTCATTAATTCTCAAGGAAAGGCTTCCTTTTTACAAAAATGTCTTAGAGTCATAGGGCTGGCATGCTCATCAACTCTCTGGGGAGCAGAACTGAATCTGCTTCTTAGCCCTTATCAGAAAAGGCTCCAAAGCGTGCCAGGATGTGTTCACAAATGGTTTAAGCCCCTCTGATTGTCCTTTTCTCTGATAGATTTGAGTTCTTTTGAAGAGTTTGCAGACTGTCAGTTTAAAAGCCATAATCTGGAATGTTTATCTTCCTGCTCCCAAGAGGAGGGACAAGGTGAGAGGCAATGCTGGGAGAACTGAGGGGTCCCCATCCCTCACCCCAGTGAACACAGCCATGATCTTCCTGCCTGATGCTGCACAGTCCCCTGCTCTTGAGGCCTGGCTGTGCAATTGGTGAAGAGCTGGACAAATCCATGTGCAGAAGTACCCTTGGTGTGAGCCACAGGCCTCGAGTCCCGTTGGCAACGATTTTGCTGTGCTGATATGAGCTCCCTGTGTAGGCAGCTCCCTGTGTTTGTCCATGCTGTTTTCTTCCTCAGAGAATAAACCCCAGCTAATCATCTTTCTGCCCCCTCTGTGTCCTGCTGGACCAGCTCTGCAGGTGGCAGATGGCTGCTTGCCACCGTGGGCTGGGTTGGAGCTCAAATCTGCTGGGGGTCTCAACAACCCCAGGGAGGGCTGGCAGGGAACATCTGGCTGCTGCAGCTGGGGCTGCTGTCTTCAGCCGTGGGAAACCTGCACCCGCATGTTCAGAGAAAGCGGCAAGTGAAAGAAGACACATGCTGGGTTGGAAAACACTGAGGGGGAAAAAGGTGAAATAACCACTGCACAGCCTTGCAGGCGTCACTCCTGCACCAAAACCTGCTGCTGCTCCCCAGCCGGCAGCGTTGCTAAGTGACAGCTGATTTAGCACATCACTCACCATCCAGCAGGCAGAAGGAAAGCCAGGGAAGAGCTACAGACAGGGCTGCCCAGACCTCATCCTCACCATGACCTGGCAGTGCTAGACAGACCTTGTCCCCACCACGGCCAGGCAGTGCGTAACCTACATCTGGACAGGTGATCTTGATCTTTCACTGGTGTTTAAGGTCAAACCCTGGTGTGAAACAAAGCAGGCAGAGGGATTCAGCTGCATGGCAGGAGCTGTCAGGACCAGTGGGATGTGTTTGGCATCACCAGGCAGTGGGAGAACTTGGCCACCAGCAGTTTTGTCCACTTGTGCCTTCTGCAAGAGCAGCACTTAATGTTTCTACAGCTGCACATTGTATAAGCTGCAGAAGGGAAAACATGCTCCCCTGCAAAATTTCCTATGCAAAATTAGCAGGGAATGGGGTCAGGATTAACAAAAAATTCAGCTGTCTCACCTCAACTTCAGCCTCTTCTGTATAAAAGGAATCAGTGAAGAATCTTCTCATAAAGGGCACACCCCCATAATTCATATCAGGGCAGTACTGCCCCCAAGGAAAGGGGGTAGGACACCATCCTTAGTGGGAATGTGCAGGAGAGGAGCACCCATTTCCCTGCTGGTTTGAAAGGCAGAGTTGTGCTGTGCACAGTACCAGTGGCTTAGTGGGAATGTGCAGGAGAGGAGCACCCATTTCCCTGCTGGCAAGACCTGTGGTTTGAAAGGCAGAGTTACGCTGTGCACAGTGATAAACTGCAGAGACACATCTTTTTCCTAAAGCCATGAATCTCTCCTTTTCAGGGTAAGCTTGAAGGAGCAGCAGAGGAAGAAGCTCAACACAACCCCAAAAATCTAAGCCCACTGAATTATCATATGACCACACAGAGCCAGTAAGAAGATAGGGAACAAGGGGCAGAGCACACCACCTGTCTCAGCATCTCTCTCCCTCAACACCAGCTTAGTCTGAATTAAAATTCAGGATAGAAATATAACCCCAGAGGTGTTACCCCACCCCTCTGCAGTGAGACAGACCACCCCTTGCTATCAGTGTGTGCTTCTGAGAGTGTGAGTGCAGCCAGGACCTCTACAACAAGGATTTAAGGGTTCCCTGAACAAACTGATTTAGCATCATCTCAGGTTCATTCCCTAGTGGTCTTGCTCCTTCATATCACTCAGGCTAATGAGTATCCCAGCACTTGGCTGAGCTGTGAGGGAAAAAGTTTACAAGAAAAAGACTGTGCATAATTAATCTTAGCAGGACAAGGAGAAACATAGCACAGTGCTGTGGGTAGGGCTAAAAGCCTCTGTCATGAGAAGGCAGAAATAAATGTCTGGGGAGTGTCCTCTTAAGGACAGAGGAGGAAGACACATGAAGGTAACAAGGAGACTTGTTGGTGGCAAAAAACTCCCTGCTGAGAGGAAAATCTGTGTGTAGGAGCCAGAGATAAGGCCAGGACAGCCTTCGGGAAGGGGCTGAAGGCAGCTGCATGCAGCTCTTCTTAGAGCCCTCTCTGTTTAGTGCCACTAAAAGAGGGCTCTGCTGGCCCTTGCTCAGGGCAAGGAGCTTCTTTAGTGAAGAACAGCAATGCTGCAGTCCTAAAAATGAGACATTTAGAGAATGAGACAGTTGCATAGTCTGGTACTAGTTTGCCTTGCAGTAAAGACTGGCTTTTCGTGAATGCATAGCATCTATTTGATGTTTGTCTCTTTCAGGCAATGAAATGGATGTGTTGGGTGAAGCTGAAGCCCCACAAGTTATTCTCCCTGTAGAACCCCAGAAAAGGGCTGCAGCAGTGTTGTGCTGGGGCTGGAGCAGCTGGGAGACTTATGCAGAGACCACCTGAGCAGCAGGAGGAACACAGGTAGCTTCTCATGATCACTACAGTTGTGCATGTTGGTTGGGCTGGAAAAAACCTCTGAGGTCATCAAGTCCAATCTATGACTGATTACCACCTTGTCAGCTATGTCATGGCATTAAGTGCTACATCCAGCATTTCCTTAAACACCTCCAGGGACAGTGACTCCACCACCTCTCTGGGCAGCCCATTCCAATGTCTAATCACCCTTTCTGTGAAGAAATTCTTCCGGTCTGTTGGGCTAGGACTATGTCTCCTTGTCCCGTCGCTGGTTGCCTGGAGGAAATACTGACTCCCCACCGTGTTACACCCTCCTTTCAGGGAGTTGTAGGGCGTGACACGGTCACCCTTCAGCATCCTCATCTGCAGGTAAACGTCCCGCTAGATCTCCTCACTCCTGGGGATGCCAGCGTGTCCCTGCTGCGCCTCCGCGAGTGTGAGTGGATATAGAGCGGCTGTGTGCCCATCCCTGTGTGCCCTGTCCCCGTGTGCCGCGGGAGGGATGCGTGCCCGTGGGCTGCGCACACGAGGGTACACGCACACCCGCGTGTGCAGGACCCGCGGGGCGCGCCCCGGGCCGTGCCTGCGAGGGGCGGCCCCGGCCCGGCTCCCGCAGCCGCGGCGCCGCCCCCGCTCCCGCCCGGCCCCGCTCCATCCTCCGCCCTCCTCCCTCCCGCAGCCGCACCGAGCCTCACACCGCGGCGGGGCCGGGCAGGGCCGCACCATGACCGAGACCACCAAGACCCACGTTATCCTGCTGGCCTGCGGCAGCTTCAACCCCATCACCAAGGGGCACATCCAGATGTTCGGTCAGTGTCCGCGGCGGCGGGGCTGGCGGGGGAGGCCTGGGAGAGCGCTGGGGCTGCACCCGGGGTGGGGATGTGTGGATGTGGGGGTGTGGGGATGGGGCCGGTGTGGGGCTCGGGGCGCGCTCGGCGCCGCTCCGCTCCCGGGGCCGCGGCGGGGCCGGGCGCTGTCCGCGTTCGCTGGTGCTGAAGGCGCCGCGGGCGGGGACCGCCGCGGCCTCCCGAACCTGTTCCCCATGGCTGGCAGATGTCCCCAGCCCTCTGGGGCTGTCCCCTCGGGTGGCAAGGGTCCCCACTCTGCACTCACATTCTCACGCTGCCGCCCCGCAGTCCCCGGCGTCGGTCCTGGCGCTGTTTGTCCGCTGCTATTCGTCCTCGGGTCTGCGAGACTGCAGCCGCTGCAGCACTTCCATTTCCTCTGACCAGGGAGGAGATGGAACCAAGCGGCCACAGCCAGGTGCAAAAGTCAACAAAAATACACTTAATGGAGATATTGTAGTACTCAACCATTAGATTGATACTAGGTCGAAGGAACGGGAAACGTTTGTGTGAGATGATGAATATTACCGAGCGTCCCTGTGATGATACAGATGATGGGGATGCTGGAATCACTGCTACAGCCTGGCAAGACAGGAGGGAGGGAAGGAGGGAGAGAGGAAGGGCAGTCTCCATCAAAGGCGGTCTGACATGCCGTAGACACTGTTTGGGTAAAGCTCAAAATGCCTGGAAATCCCAATGCAAACAGTGGCTTCTCTTGGCTGGGGAGGAGTCCTGGGAGGGTGAAGTGCCCACTGCAGACCACCTCGGAGTGCTGAGGCAGGATTCAGCCTTTATGTCTGATAGGAGATTTAAGGCTGGGAAGCAGATACTGAAGGTCGTGTGCTACCAGCGGAGAAGCATCCCTGGGGTTTCTAAAAGCTGTATATAAGTTTCTAAATATATAAACTATATAAAAATACTTGAAATCAGCTTGGGGTATTTCTGCATCAGACCTTGTTTTTGTAGAACATAATGAGTTGCACATCAGGTTAGAAAATGATGCTTTTCTAGATGCAAAGGATCACATTGTTATTCCATTTCATAAGTGCCAGCAAAATGTAGGCCTGGACACCAACATGCTTGAAACTAAAATTAAAAAAATCCTATCCCCTAAGCAAAAAGAAATTGCCAACAAGGATCAAGAGGAACTACTTAAAAATAAAAACAATTATTAAATTAAATTACAAGGACTTGGTTGATGGAAGCAACTACTGATGAAAAATATTTCTGTAATTCATATTTAGTCTTATTTTGATTAAGTAACAGTAAAGATATCCATGTGGCCCTTATTCAGTGGACTAACAACAAGCAACAAAATGTGTATTAGAAAATAAGGATCAGTGAGATATTAGTATGCAGTGCATGTTCTTATAGACTCGCAGTAAGATTTTCTTTTTGCTCAGTACTCCTCAGTACCTTTATCAAAGATGTGAAAGAAAATATGTAATCCCTGATGGTAAAAAGTGGCCCTGACCCCAAAGTGGGCAGAATAGCAATTCCTGCTGGTAATGAGTCAGTTGTGCTGCCTAACTCTGGTTGTTTGATAAAAAGAGCTTGTTCAACAGCAAAGTCAAAGGCAAAGTCATATGTCCAGCGGGGAAGAACACACTTCAAATATAAACAAAAGGCAAATGTCTTCTGCCACACAGCAGTGGTGCCAAGGACTGAGGGGGATTGTGCACAACCCACTGAATGCAAACTCTGTCTGGTGCTGTAAATAAAGCAGCAAATGTGACCCTGGTAGATATGAGCGGGGAAATATCTAGCAGAAAAAGAAAGGTTATATTATTTTCATGTACAGCATTAGCAAAACCCTTCTCTGAGGAACAGTGAGAAGACTTACATTAGTTTTGGAAGCCAGGCTTTATGGTAGGAGAGTAGGGGGGCTCAGTCTCGATCCATCCTTAAATATGTTAAAGGGTATCTTGACCTGCTTAGGGGAGGGATATGTGACATGTGATGAAAGTGGGCAACTTTGCTCAGCAGAACAAGTACGGGTGAGATGCCAAGAGTGGATCACACAACCACCTCAAGCTACAAATCTGTTGTGTGGGTTTGAGTGAAGGTAATCAAGTAGTATGAGAAAGTACCTGGGTACCTGGTGGATTCTCTGTCACATGAAGGCTGTAAATGAATACTCAGACATCTTTCAGGAAGACAGGTTTTAGCTCAAATAGGGTGGTTTGATGTGGAATTTTTCTATGCATGCATCCTGTAGAGCTCCTGGAATACAATACTTGAGATACCTGATAGGAACAAAAAGGACACAGAATTTAGAAGGACACAGAATTTAGCTTCTAAATCCATCATCATTTTTGTTTGAGGAACACTTCTCCCCAAAACAAAGTGTAATCCTGTGAAGCCATAGGAATCTCAGCCAAAATCTGTGTTACTCTTCTAGCTCTCCACCATAGAGTCCAACCAAAACAGTGCTCTATCCTGTAAAAGATGCATTTCAAACAGCTGAATTTGGACAAAAATATTGTCTTCATCATTCAGACAAGTATTTGGGCTTTAAGAACCTAATAGGAGGATTTTTTGCTTAGCATAGAGAAAGACAATTTATCTCTTTAACAAATGACACTAATTAAGCCAAAAGGAAGAACAATATTTGCTCGGGTATGTCACTGTAAACACACCATTTTATGTCAACCATCATTTTTCTCAGTGTGGATTTTACCATGTTTTATTCAGATCAAAACCCAACCTTTTCCCATAGGATTTTTGCCTGAATAGGGGATTAGTTAATTATGTGGAAGTTTCTTCTAGTGGGGGAAAGATTTCCATTGAGTTATTCTTTCCATCAGTCATATGAATTTAAGACTCATCATTGGGATTCCAGAAAGCTGGGATTCTTCTTACAACCCCAAATCTGCAACTGCATCCCACCACTGAACCTTGTGAGCAGCTGAACTTACTGCAACAGAGCTCCCTGCTTCATCTGCCAGTTAAAATTCTGGATCTCTGGGGCTCCCCAAATGAGGCTGAATCGTATCTGTGTACACAATATGAGTATCATACATATAAATTAATACTTTGCCTAAGATATATGACATATAACAAAAAAGTAGGTGAGACACAGTCATGTACAGCCATCCCTACCAAGGGGTTGAGACAAACACCCACACAGTCCTGAACACACTCTTAGTTATTTGTGGTATCAGCTGTGCTTTAAGAGGTGTTCTGAATCACAATTTTCAGTTCTTTAAGTGGCTATGAGAAAAGGTTTGGGATGTTACTGTGGTGGGGAGGAATGACAGAAGGACAGAGAGGGCAGAGGCTGTTTCCAAAGCTTGACACAAACATTGGTGGCCTTTAACCCAAAATGAAACTTCATTCATAGCCTAAGGAGGTATGGAAAAGAAAAAGCAGATCCAAATCAAAAAATCTTAAAAATCAAAGAAAAGTAAAATTCTGAACAAAGTCCTGTGCTAAAGCCACATAAAACCCCCACCAGTGTTGGATGCAGGGAGCCCACCTGCTCACCTCAGCCAGTGCACACCAGCCCCAAGCTGTTCACTTCCATTTCTTGCTGCCACTCAGAGGAGCACTGAGCATGGGCTGCTGCTTTTCCCTGCTGCCCTGCAGCCAGCTCAGGAGGGGAAGCTCTGAGACATCCCCGCGCTGCCTTTGGGTCTCAGCATGAAGCCCTGGGGCACGCCGAGTGGCACAGACACCCAGCAGTGGGCTCTGCTCTCTAAAGTGCATCTCCTCCATCTTGGCCTCCTCACAGTTTGCCTCCTCCCCCCTTCCCATGCAAGCAATGCCACCCAAAGGACAAAAGCCAAGGCACCAACATCAAAAGCAAAACCTAATCCATGCAGCTCTCCTAACACGCCGCAGCCCATGCTGGCACTCTGCCAGACAACGAGCTCGTGCTTGCTTTGACAATTAAATCACTTCCCCATGTGGCCCCAGCTCAGGGAGTCCTGGTACAACCGTGCAGATCTTGAAAACCAAAAGGTAGCTCTGTAGAGCAAGGTAGAAAGCAAATTTTCAATGAAAAAGTATTGTTTATTTTGAAGATGGTCTTGGGTAAAATGCTGGGATTAAAAGCATCACCACACAAGATCAGGGGCTCCAGGTTCTCTGTCATGGTGTTTCAGAGTTGGAGACAGCCAAAAAATAGCTAGATTTGGAAGGAAGGTGCTGAGAGTAGTTTCTTTGTAGGTTCTGCAGTGGAAAGGGCTTGTACTGTCCTGTGCATATGTGAGAATTGGAGGATTGTTCTGATGATTTCTTCAAACCAAAATGAGGGTTTTGGTGGAGTGAAATTATATCTGGTTGATCAACATGCTGTGTTTTGATACTGATTTTTTCCCCCTCTATTTTCTTTAATTAATTTTTCTTCAATTGTAGAAGAAAAGGCCACTTTGGAATTGCCCACACCCCCTATTTTGGCACTTTAGACTTTTTTTTTTTTTGCCTTTTTAAAGTTCTGAAATTCTTCACAATCCATTCTTTTCATTGCACATTCTTTTTCATGTGCAAACCTCTGTCTTCATTCACAAAGCCTTGTTCATCAACCACAGTTTTATTTCTGCCCAGCTCTAAGAACAGCTTCATCTCCAGGGACTGGATGACCCCTTGATTCCCCTTTGCACCTCTGCTTATCAGCCTGCAAGGAGCAGAGCTTCACTGGGGCTTCCCTGCTCTTGCATAGGAAGACTTGAGCCTTCCTTCCTCCTTTCTGGATGCACAGTGCCTGCAGAGTCCAGCAATGTAGAGTTTGGGGTCCATGGGGATGTTCAGAGCTGGTCTCAGAGGCAGCAGGTTGGGTAATCCCCCTAAAAAATGGAACATATCTGACTTAGTCACAGGTACTTGGCTTTTTAACAGCTGGGTTTTGGGTACTATGAAGCACTTGATGGCAAATAGAGGATCCTAATCAAATCTGTATCATCTGCCTGTATCCAGACTACCTCATCTCCTGCAGGTGGATTTAAGGGGTGATGCATTGCTCCAGGTCAGCTTCTTTGGGGGGAAGAGATTTGTGAGATGTCATTCAGATTTGTGAGATGGTTCTCTGAGAGGGAGTTTCGGTACCTCAGATATTTTAAACCTGTTTGACCATGGAGTTTCCCCACCTACCTCATTTCAAACAGGGCCCAGGACCTAGATTTGCACAGAAAAACACTGCCAGTAAATAGCCTGAATCCTGGAAGTCAGCAAATCCCCGCTACTCTTTCCTTTTTGTCTAATTAAATTTTCCTTAGGTCCTGTGCACATCTGTTATTGAAAAGAGTTAATATCCCAACCAACAGTTGGGTAAAAAACATTTCTGGTGGAAAACAATGAAAGAGGACTTTGCTATCAAACATAAAACCCTCTTGCTTGGTTCTTAAGAAAACTTGAGCAATTAAAAATCCCAGCAGGCTGCTCTTTGATTACCCACTGCAATCCTTGTAGAGGAGCAGCACCGAGGGCTGCTGCATCCCATAGCAAGGGATTTGAGATGAAAGGATGGAGTCTCTAAGTAAAGAGGGATGAAGAGGCAGGAGCTGAGGCTTCTGTTAATGATGTACTGTCTTAATATCCTGAATTTCAAGAATCACTTTTTCCTATTTGATTGAGATGACTGAACTGCAGAGCAGTTTAATGAGAGCGTCGCTGCCAGGGACAGATCTGGCAGAAATGCCTGAGCGGCCTGACAGCTTCACCCTTTCCCTTTGCTTCAATAAGAATACATCGGCAAATGTCCAGAAGCAAAATTCCTTCCCCCTCCGTCTAACAAAAGCTTGCCAGGAGCTTGGGAGAGACTTTGCTCTGCCGTGTGCAACATGAGTAAGAAGTGCGGGCCCCTCTGAGGCTGCCTCGTGGTTCCATTTCCTCCCCGGCTGAAATCGGAACGCGGAATGAGCAGGAGGGATCGATGGATGGAGCGGGAGGTGCCGCGGGGCTCCGGGAGGACGGACGCACGGACGGACGGACAGACGGAGGCTGGCTGAGCTCCGCCCGGCTTTGGAGCTCAGCAGCACCGGCAGAGAGCGTGGGGATGGCTCGACCAGGGCAGATCTCACTCAAAACACCCGGGGTGATGTGTCAGACTGCGGCATCCCTGCTCACCCCTCCGCAGCACAGCGCAGGAGCTCCCACTGACATGCGAGCCGCTGCAATCACAGCGAGCAGCCGGAGCCTTTCCTCCGTACGAGGGGTCTGGGAAGGCGAGTTGTGCCTAGCGCCGAGTGCCCCCGGCTCAGCGGGGCAGCGACACCCGCCAGGCCAGCCCTGTGTCACCAGCACACCTCCACAGCCAGCACCTGCCCCAAACACACTGAAACTGCAGATACCCGGGTGCTGTGCTGGGAGCACAAAGCAGCACCGGCAGGACTGCAGCTCCCATGGCTCTTCTGGGGACGTTTTATATCAGCTGATGTCACATTCCCATCACTGCATCCCATACAGACTCATTTTTCACAGCCTTTATCATCAGCTTCCTGCATCTCAAGCATCTCCTCTTCGTGACCCAGAGTGAGTTTTCCCGAGCAAGAGACTAAACTCCATCAATTACTATTCAGGGATTCTTTTAAAACATTTATGAGCTATTAAATATTTAGCAGTATTTATTACAGTCTCTGAGACATCACATTGGCTCTATGATAATGCCACCTCCCAAAATGTGCCACATTCCTTCTTTTACTTCCACCGACTATAAACAAACCTGGCAGTGAGAAATCCAGTCCTACAACCTCATTCAAGAAGGAAACAGGGGTTCTGCTTCTATTTAAAAAATATTTGCACTCACTGTGATGCTCTCACCTCCTGCACTGTCTATCTTTCTCTGATGCTTTTTAACATCAGCCTGTGCAATGCCAGGGTATCAATTAGCTGCATGCTAAACACCAGCAGCCCACATCTCTCATGTATCCTTGGGCAGCTCATTTAACTGCTTGAGTGCTGCAGTGGGGAGAGCCACATCCTTCTGCTGCCAGGCTGCTGTGGGTCAGGTACCCCAGCGATGGGGGCCAGGGGTAGGAGTGGGTCATGACTGTGCTGATCTTCCTGCATCTGAGTGGCAATTGGCCCAAAATGGGCATCCTCACCTCTGAATGCTCTGGCTTTCCAAAATCCCTTCTGGCAGCAAGGCTGGGGGGCTGCAAGAGGTCCTCTGAGCCAAGGAAGTCCACCTGTGTTGAAGTGCAGCACAAGTACCTCCACCCTTAATCCTAATCCTAACCTCAACCTCCACCTGGGACCAGGGAGCCCAGAGCAGCTCTGAGAAGACCCAACAACCTCTAAAGACTCAAAAATCAGCATAAGATAGAGACAAAGCCAGGGCACCTCTGGATTTTGACATGAGCATGCCCTCTGTGGTATCTATAACCCCTTAATCCAAGCACTTCCATTATGCCACCAGTGCCCAGCCGAGCAAGGATAGATGCCCTGTGTGGAGAAAGTCAATAGCATCCATGACAACCCTGAAAATAAACCAGGGCCAAGGCACAAGCTCTCATTCCACTGAAACACTATTGTTGCTGGAAAAGGCAACCTGGCTCAGAAACACTTCTTTTTCCTCCCCCTTTTCAGCATCAACTAGTGTTCTTCAGTAAGCCTGAGCCACTGGATGTACCTTGGTCATAACAGCAGAAATTTGCTAAATCAATATTTGGGAACAGAAAAGCCTAGATTCTTCAGAAATATGCATTTTCAAAAGCCACTGTAGGGCTTGCCCCAGGAGAAGATTAACTGAGATAAGCCTGTTTCAGGGCTGGAATAGGAGGCACAGGCAGAAGAGATCCCCATGGGATGGGTGGAGACCCATCTCCGAGCCAGGCAAGGAAGAACTTGCACAGCCCCTGCTACACAAAGGTTTCTATTTTCACTGAAAATCCAAGAGCCCCTAATTGAGCTTAAGCCTTCCCTGAGGAGATGACGTTTCTCTGTGGTTCATTGGCAAGGGAAAGCAGAAAATCCACTTTTCCCAGGACAAGCTGGGTTGGGGATGCTTAAACACATAACTGTGCTTCTGGCACCTTTGCTTTGTGCAAAGACATGGATGATATTTCTGTTTGGGGAAAATGGGGTCTTGGGAATGAGTCTGCAAAGAGACAGGGTTTCACTGCTACACAGCTGCAGTAATGGGAGTGTGACATCCCTCTGGTGTCACCTTGAGCCTGAAATGCTACCATGGCTCTGTCACCCCACACCCTCACCAGCCTTTCTGTAGCTGGGATGTTTCTGCCTGCACAGTCCTGCTTCATCCAACACAGATCCCAGACAAGGTCAGCATCTTCAGATACTTTGCCAGCAAAGGCAAGCCCTGGGTCAGACACACGGGTGTCAGCTCCACGTGGAGGCAGCCCAGACCAGCCAAGAGCTGCTGGACAAAGGCTCCTCATCCCTGCTACAAGGGGAATTGAGAACCATAAATCCTCTGCTCCCGGTAGGATTGTGATCTTGCCACGTGTCAGCCTGAAGGAGCAGCAACACACATGCCAGGACGTAAAAAGCGCTGCCTTTGATGTGCTACAACAGCTTGGAAATGAAAACAAACAGAGTGCTTCCACAGGGAAATTAGGGCACTGGAAAACAAGTGTGAAAATCTGTTGGGGTTTTATTTCCCCTTCATTTTTTTTTCAAGGCACTCTGTCACACCAATTTCCCTGGGCGAGAGGGGGACTGGGACCTCTCCAGGGATGTACATTAAGGTGCCTGTCCTATTTTGGATTTTCTATCCACATTTTGACTAAAGTGATATATAAAACCATGGCAGAATAGTGAAAATCTTGCCTTTTGCTGGGTGGGGTGACAGCTAATGCACCAGACAGGGAAAGGTACATGACCTTTCACTTTCCACTTCAATACCACACATACAAAAAATCATCTTACCTAGAGATGCTTCATCCTTCTCCAAGGGCTTCTAAGCACGTTGTTTCAGTGCTGTCCTGCAGAAGACAGTTCAAAAAACCTTCTTTAGGTGAAGGCCTCTTCTTCATCCATTTTTAGAATCACTGAATGGTTTGGAAGAGATCTTAAAAATCATCTTGTTACAACATCAATCCCTGTACCAGGTTGCTCCAAGCCTCATCCAACTATCTTGTAGGAATTGCTTTTACCTCATTAGATGCTTTCCCTTACCTCTTTAGCCCCAAGAGCTCTGAGATACCAGGTGTTGAACACCTCGTGGAGGTATTTCACTTGTCCACCCACTCAGCCACCCACACCTCAGGTTAGATCCAGCATGGTGTTGAGAACGTTCCTGCTCTCCCTGTGATAACAGAGTGAGATCTCCAAGCAAGAAGTTATATTGCTTCTCTGTAAGTGGAGAGAGTGGCAGCACTGTGCTGATCACAGAAAAGTTCAGTTCAGTTCCAGAAAGGGTTCAGTCCCTTTCTGGAGGAGCTGGTGGCACTGCAACTCAAGAAGCAGCTCCTTGTACTTCTTCTTATGTTGTGACCTGATGGACATTGCTTGCTCCCTCCCACTCCATAGCAGCAGGAGTAGCAGCTACAGGAGGGAAAAGCATCTTGGCCTGGGTTGTTCTGCCATGCTTTCCCTCAGATGCTCCTTCTCAAGTTCTAGGGCCTGAGAGCTCTTCTTCCTGGACTCCTGTGTAACTTCTCAGACACACTGACTCTTGCAATACTTCAGTTCTGATAAAAGAGGGAAAAATAGGATGTCTTCACTTTCTATTTCTATTGTCCCTCTACAGCTCCATAGAGGAAACCCAGATTCTCTGGGACCAGCCAGGTCCCCTGCCCAGGCCCCATCTAGCTGGGGTTCCAGGAAATGCTCTGCTATTTCTAGCTCAACTTACTGTGACTCAGTCTCCTACTTCTCTTATTTTTAGTTAGTTAGTTTTAAACACCTAGTTTCACTTTGCTGCTTGAAGCCAGGAGTGGTCAACAGATGGTGATAGCATGAGTCTCATTAGTCACCACTTGTGCCTCTGAGTTGGACACGGGTGGGGACCTGGGTGGGCTGGTAGGGTCAGGTCCTGCAGCATCACCTCTCAGAGCCCTTCACAGCCTCCACTTCCACCACAAACCTTGAGGCATTTGGTGGCTAATGCTTTTTTTGTGCTTATGAAAAGCTGATAAAGCTAATGTGCAGCAGCACCTGAAGCCCTGTCGCAGCACATGGCACAGTTAAGAAAGTCACAGTACACAGAGTAGCGCCATAGAATTTCAGAAAGTTTCAACCCATACACAGTAACATCACATCAGAAGAAGGCTGCAAGCATCCACCCTTCTTGTCCTTTAGCCCAGCCTTTTATCCCCTCATGCTGATGCAGTGCCCCTGTGTGCCCTCTGCTCCCCTTGGTGGTTGCTCAGTGCCCCTGGGCACTCCATGGCTCATTGCTGTCAGTGCTGCTCACCTGCTGCTCACAGCTGCACCCACTGGGGATGAGGCTGGGCCAGCCCCACTCACAATCACCACACACTGTGTGCCTACAAAGCCCTTCCCATATTTGTTATTTCCACAGTGCCTGGGTACAGCTATGGACTAATGGGGTGGGGGAAAATGTAACAGAACAATTAGCTCAGAGATTAAAATCTTTTAAAAAAATCATAGGGGGCTTAATGGGATTTTTCTACCAGCTAGAAGTCTCCTGAGAATCTGACTGAAATTGTCTAAGAGGCACTGAGCACGAGGTTATTTGGGTCAGTGGGACACTAGCATCTCCCCAGGCTTGCCTTGGGAAGAGCCAACCCCACGGTGAAGAATCAGTCTCCTGCTTCTTCCCAAAGGAGGGACCTCTCTTCAAGAGCAACCAGGGTAGACATGTCTCTTCTGAGAGCCCAGGGAAGGGAGATGCCAATAGTTTTCCCAGCTCTAAGCAAGCTTTGACAGTGGGTGAGGACACTGGCCGGGACCCAGAACAAGGCTCTGGGGTAGGCAGGAGAGCTGGGCTCTGGGAGAAGGACACCTCTGATGAATACATCCCTGATTTGGCATTCAGAAGGGGCTTTCTTTTTTAATATCTATATATATCTATATACATACACATCATTCAATTAGACTGAGAGTAACTGCTGGCTCCTTGCCCACACTGAGCTCTGGAAGCACCATTTAGGTCCTGCAAGTGCTGCTAGCTTGAGAATAAAACAAAGTGTGCTGGCATATCTGGGTCACTCTCTCCTGCAGAAGAAGGGGTTTTAATGGCCATATCCCACCTCCTGTCCAAGGATGTCAGAAGCCAAATGGCTGAAAATAAAAATGAGACACTGGGGAAATGGTTTTGCCTTCTCCATCACCTGTGGCTGTGCAGCTTCTCTGTCCCAACTCCTAGGGCTGTGCAATGAAGGCTGTGCAGAGCTTTCTTGCCTCCCTGCTACTTTGTGTGTGTGTTCAGAGAGCTGGCACAGTGTGAGCAAACTGCAGCTTCAATCCTCTCTGGGGGGAAGGGCATAAATCAGAGCTGGCCTGTGGCTTTACTTACTTGTTGTAAGAAAAACAAAAATAGAAAAAAAGGAAGTCTTAGGGATGCAGATGAACCAGGTACAAAGGCAAAGCAAATACAATTTGAAATTACACCTTGAAAAATTGAGTGTGAGGAATATTTGATTTCAGTAACATCAATTTAGGTGATGGAGCCCTGCCAGAGGAGCCCAAACATTGTGATTAAATATTCTCAGGGAGAACCTCCAAAAAGAAACATGTCTTAAATAAGGACTGATTTCCTGTTGGGGAAATAGGATGCTATTTTTTCATTCAAACTGGACAAAACCATCACTTTTCAGTTTTGCAGTCCTGTAGCATATCCTCCGACTGGTCTTTCCCTATCACCATCTCTCAGGAAAGCAGCAGAGATGAAAACACCTGAAGTGCACTTGCAGGGCAGGCGAGCAAAGCCGGGCTGGGAAAGCAGGAAAGTGTCACCAGCGCCTGGGATGGGTCCAAGTGTCACCCCTGTCCCTCCCCTCCCCAGCACAGCAAGGCTGTGGTCACCCAGCAGCTGCCA
Organism: Pyrgilauda ruficollis; assembly: GCF_017590135.1. Lineage (NCBI taxonomy): Eukaryota > Metazoa > Chordata > Aves > Passeriformes > Passeridae > Pyrgilauda > Pyrgilauda ruficollis. The sequence goes on along the minus strand of NW_024526488.1, from coordinate 3,893,093 downwards.
GGCACAGAGCCATGGCTGAAAGCTTCCCATGCCACAAGTAGGCTGCCAGAGGGCTAATGCATGTCTTGGCAGAGCCATCGCCCCGAGTTTATTTGTGTCAACAATGTCTAAAAGCCATCCAGGCTGCCTGGAGCATTATGGACTATTTACTCCAGAAAAGGAATGAGCCCTGTGTTTACAAGCTGACATCCCTGCATTGGTGTGGCAGGATATAAAGTACTGGAGGGGTTTTCTGTGGTCTGGTGTAATCTCTGCACATCACAGGTATTCAACAGGCAGGAAATGGGCTGGGAAAGGGACGGGAAGCTGTGGCAGAGGGCTGAGCTCAAGGACGACAAATGGGCCAGATACCCAACTAATTGTCAGAGAAGTGGAGCAAAGATGCCAAAGACTTAGGACTTTTCAGGCCAAAATCTACTTCTCCCCAGGCAAAAATCTTTGCACGAGCAGGGAAGGAAGGCTGGGAGCTGCAGACAGCTGACCATAAGGAATACACTTGAGAGCAGGAATACCAAGCTGCTGCAGTGTCTTTGGCATTAGCCATGTCTACAAGGAGACCATGAGCCTGACCCCCACAAGCAGCATATTTTGCAAGAAAGGCATAACAATTTCTGTGAAAGAAAAAGGCCTTTTCTGAAAAAATGGACTTGAGGGCTTGGAGCAAGCACTGCAAGATCAAAGCAGCCACAGCATTTGAAGCAATGACCCACGAAATCCAGCGCCCTGTTTCCAGAAACCCAGAGGAATGACTGCTGCTGGGATCCACTCCTGCAGCTTGTGCCAGGGGCACACACCATGGCAGGAGGCACTGCACCCTCAGCCCAGGGTGGGCCATGAGCCACCAGCACCCCTGAGGTCTCTTACAAGAGCTAAAGCAGTTTTGTCTGGCCTTGTGCAGAGGGGAGGGCTCAAGGCCTGATGAACTAACACATCAGGACAGGTTTGCTATGGTGGACTATTGGCCCTCATTTAGCCACTGAAGGGTGCATCAGCCTAAGGAGATTCAAACTGTAAAAAAATAAAAATAAGCTTTAAACACAGCAGCATGATTGCAGTGAGGACACATGTAGATGCTGCAAACTAACACTGCAATTTTAGAATCACAAAATCATGGATCATCGAGGTTGGAAAATACCTTTTACGTTGAGTACAGCTCTTAACCCGTCACTGCCAAGGCCACCACTGACCCATGTCCCCAAGTGCCACCTCCACTTTTAAATGTCTCTGGGGCAGGAACTCCACCACTGCCCTGGGCAGCTGTGCCAGGGCTTGACAACCATTTACATGAATAAATTTTTCCCAATATCCCATCTAAACCCATTTCCTCTTGTCCTGTCCCTTGTTCCCTGGGAGCAGAGCCTGACTCCCACCTGGCTCCACCACCAGGGAATTGCAGAGAGCCACAAGGTCCCCCTTTAGCCTTATTTTCTCCAGGCTGAGCACCTACCCAGCTCCCTCAGCCACTCCTGGTGCTCCAGACCCTTCCCCAGCTCTGTTCCCTTCTCTGGACATGCTACAGACATTCAGGGTTTTTCTTTTTGCCACCCTGAAGCCATGGTGTCCCCTGCCACCATCCCAGCAGTGAGGACAGCTGCTCCTGTCACCATGCCAGCCCTACCAGTGACACAGCTGCTCTCCAAACAGGATTTGATGTGTTATTTAAGAGAATGCAATCTTTTCAAAGGCTTTTGTTTTGAAGTGAGGACTGGCTTAGCTGATGGTTGTATGAACTAGTGAAGCTGCAGAGTTTCCTGGCAGACACAGCCCTGCAAGCAAACAGTGTGCTCTGCCCCAAAACCAAGTGAGAGCAGGCCAGTTTGGGATGTGAAAGGGTGCTCTGCAAGTCGTGGGCAAGCCAGAGCCAGAAGGCAGGTCTTGCCATTCCCTACACCATACTGCTGCTTCTTAGCCCACATTTGCCCAAACACTTCCCTTGCAGGGATTTAATTGTCAATAAATATGTTCCTGTTTCCAAGCATATTTAAATTGTATGTGGTGCTTCTGAAGTAGACAACAAGCTCTTGGAAATGCAGATCCCAGCTTGAAAGCAACCTCATTTTTACAGATTGTGCAGCTTAAAACCCCAATGAGCAGTTTTGATGGCAATACAGAGCAGCAGCACCCCTCTCCTGCCAGCAGCAGAACCTCCCCTGAGTGCTGCAAGGCCATCAACAACCTCTCAGATCAGTGCCATGGGCAGGGACCCCTTTCACTAGGGCAGATTGCTCCAAATCCCTGCCTACCTGGCCTCAGACACTTCCAAGGATGAGGTATCTAAAACTTCTCTGGGCATCCTGTGCCAGTGCCTGTTTTCTGCAGGAGAAATGCTCTGTTAAGGCAGAAGGTGGTGGTGGATGTTTGGTGGGAGCTGGAGATGAGATGACATGCCAGCAGCATGGGTCACATTGCCTGAAGATGTGGAGAGGGTGCCAGGCTGTTTAAATACAGACCTTGAGATACTGGTAGCCAGGAAACACCTTTGGCTTTTGCCACCAAGAACTCAAGGCAAATTAATACCATCGGCCACCCCTGAGAGCTTGAAGCAGAGTTTGCATGCAAAGAGTTCAGCTCCTCTGAAAGATGCATTTTATAAAGGGGTCACAGTGAAGAGGACAGATCAGTGTTTTTAATCTTCCTTTGGCAGGGAAAGTCAAGTCAGGGCAAATCAGGAAATAATGAAAGAATGTGTTCGTTTAAAATTCAACGGTATCTTTTTTGTTAGGGAATTTCCTTTTTCTTTTAATTTGCATTTTAATTTGCATTATGATAAAAAGGGAAATGCTGATCCATCAATCTTTGCTTCTCCCTACCTGTGCAAAAAAACCAAACCCAAGCATACTGTGTTTTGCTGCATGTGCTCTCATGGGATTTTGAGGGCAGGAAGGATAATTTTGGTGCATCCAATTCAGGCAATCAAATTTTACTCCCTGCACCAATCAAATGATTTAAGCCCACTTTTCCCTCTCTGGAGGCTGGTGTGTCCAAGGCACAAGAGCTGGGAAGGCAGCCAGAGTGAGGATTTCAGGTGAGTCTGAGGAAGAGGCTATATTAAGGCTGGCAAATTTCCCACAGGCTGTCACAGAGGCCTGAGGCTGCTCAATGCTCTCAAGGAGGGGAAAAAAGTCCATGGCAATTATATTTCCTTAATTTACTTTCAACTGACAGTAACTGAATAATATTCCCTAGCAGAAATTTCAAAATTTGGAGGAAAAAAATTTTGCCCAAGTGACTTAGAATCCTGGAATGGTTTGGGTTGAAAGGGACCTCAAAGCTCATCCCGTTTCAGCCCCTGCCATGGGCAGGGACATGTTCCACTAAGCCAGGTTGCCTCAAGCCCCATCCAACCTGGCCTTGGACACTTCCAGGGATGTGACAGCCACTGCTCCACTGGGAACACCCACCCCTCAGGAAGGACCTCTCACCATCCCCCAGGGCAGTGCCAGACACTGAGTTCAGTGTCTGAAAGATGTGATGCACAGTGACATCTTGGGATGGCTGATGGATCCTGAAATCACCACCTCCATGTCAGAAATGCTCCTTTTATTTGCAAATCCAAAATATTTTGTAGACCTTGAAGAAAAAAGTTAACTTTCTAATGGCTCATCGATCTTATCTTCCTTTTTGCTCTTACCTTCATGTCTTCTTTTCCCTTGCTACTGTCTCAACAGCTGGGGTAGATATGTAGGAGGCCAGGTGGGTTTGGCAGTTTGTCACCAGCACTTTTATCCTCAAATGCCACCTTTAGGAAATACCAGCCTGAAACCGAACACCTCTCAGCACAGCTGGGACACGGGCAGCACAAGGTGCTGACACAGGCCAGGGAGGGGCATAACAGCTGTGTGGCTGCGGAGGGGCTGGCTGGGCCCTGGCTGGTGGCTGCCACGGTGGTGCAGGGCTCAGTGGGTCCTGCTAAACCCCCCTCCACCCTTTTCCTTGCCCCCTGTCCAGAGCGAGCCCGGGATTACCTGCACAAGACCGGACGCTTCATTGTCATCGGCGGCATCGTCTCGCCCGTGCACGACTCCTACGGGAAAACGGTGCGTTGGCCCCATTGCCCTTCTCCCTCCTCTCTGAGGTGGCTTCTCCAAAACTAGGGCTCAGCGCTGGGCAGCACTGCCTGACCTGTGGTCCCTTCATGGCCCTCTTCTGCCTGGGGCAGCTCCTGACCATGGGAAAGCCTCGGAGAGAAGGGAGAGGATGAAACCTCTCGCTGTTTAGACAAAAACTGCAGTGAGACCCCAAAATGAGCCAAAGTACAAAGATTCCCATCCAAAACAGTCGTGGTGGTGATGCCTTAAGTGGGGGTTGGTGGGGGGTTTTTAGTTTGAATTATTTCAAAGCAAATTGGGTTTTTTTTTGGGGGGGGGGCATATTGAAATTATGCAAATGAGTGACCTTTAGAAACTCTTGTCAAATTAGGAGTGGTGAGCTCACTTGTCTCCTGAAAGCTGGAGGAATTTCATCAAGAAACCACCCCCTCAGGTTGGCCCCCTTGGAGCACAGGTCTGGAGTGGTGCTGCTGAGCAAATCTCACCACCCAAGCACGTAGCCAGGGCTGAGCCCAGCAGAGACTGCTCCCCTCCAGCAAACAGGAGCTTAAACAAACTTCTGTGGGCAGGAAGGGTTTTCAAGGGTTTGCAAGCCCAGGCTGGCCAGAGCGTAAGGCTTCATAACTCTTCTTCCTTCCCCTTGTTGTGCAGGGGCTGGTCTCCAGCCGGCACCGCCTGACCATGTGCCAGCTGGCCGTGCAGTCCTCCGACTGGATCAGGTGGGTGGCTGATGCAGAGCTGGCACCAGCAGCCCCTGCCCCTTCCCTGCACCGTGGGGGCAAAATCCTGCATGCAAAGTGGAGATGCCACCAGCTGGTAGAGCTCCAGGATGAATTTTCTCCATTTTCTCCCAGCCCGAGCTTGACTGAAAATCAGAGACCTTCTGCTCCCAGTCCAGCAGAGAACAGACCAGGAGGGTTAGACTGCCCTTCAAGGGAGCCCTCAGGATTTGGGGAGTCATTCAAGCCCCTCCCTGAGCCTCTGGTGTCTGGGTGATACCCAAAGTCACTCGGCTCACTCCAGCCTTGTGCTGTGGCACCTCCCCTGTCCACACATGTAGCACCAGCCTGCAGACTTTCACCTTCCCAGCACTGCCATGTGGCATCTGGTGCTTGAAGTGACACCAGAAGCATCTTGGGCCGCCCTCAGAAAGAGGGTTATGACACACACAGTCACATCCGAGCCAAAAAAAGCTGGTTAGTTGGGTACCAAGCGTGGAAAGATGACCAGGCAGACATTCAGGTCCCCAGAGCTGTTAGGGATCACAGTGCAGAAGGGCTGGAGGAGGGACATGGTCCATGCCAGGGCTCAGGGATCGATGATGGCTGCTCATGGCACTGCTGGCCAGCCCAGTGGGGAGGAGGTGGCATGGGCAGGAGCTCCAGGCAGTGGCCATGAGTGACACTGTTGCCTTGCTGTGCTTCCGGCAGGGTGGACCCCTGGGAGTGCTACCAGGACACCTGGCAGACCACCTGCAGCGTGCTGGAGCACCACCGTGACCTGATGAAGGTGAGGCAGCCCCCACACCGTGGGTGCACCAGGGTGAGGGCATGGGGACAGTGCAGGGGTGGGGGTGCCCTTCCCCAGCCCATGGCCATCAACAATCAAAACACATCAGAGACTGAGAGCGAGAAGACTTGCAGGAACACAGTGAGATCCAGACCTGGGAGGGGTGAGACCTTGTCACAGCTGCTTTGAGGTCTGGGCCCTGATGGCAGAAGGAAATGGAGCCCTCCAGCTGGAGCCAGCAGCCAACCTGGACCCAGCAACCCCAGGAGGGCAGCAGGGCTTAAGGCAGACTCAAAGCAGGGGTGGGCATAAACCACATCAGTAGTGACACACTGCTTCCTCCTCGCTGAGGGAGGGACTCCCTGCGCACCAGCTGAGCCAGAACTACTCTATGAACCTGACAGAGAGATTTGACAGGAAAATTCAGCATCTGGGAAGTCCCCAGGGAGCACAGCCCCAGGAGGAAAAGTTCCAGGCAGTCCTGAAAGCCAAGGAGGAAGGTGACTGCTCTTGGGTGACAGGGGTGGCAGAGCTGCTGGTACACTCAGATATAGGAAGAAAACCAAATACAGGGAATGGATCCAAGAGCATTGTACAAACTCATGGGCAGCCCAGACAGGAGGCACAGGAGGAGCATTAGCCAGCCCAGCAGGATGTCCAGTGCATCCAGGGACTGTGGTGCTGAAGCCAGGTAGTTGCTGGTGATACCTTCCTGTTCCTGCAGGGATGGCTGGAGGAGAAGAGGACTTGTATGCTCCTTGCTAGCCCACACAAAAAAGGTGATACCACCTTAAACACAAGTCATTATCCACAGGGTCCTGATAGCCCCAGACCCATTTGGTGAGGTCAGATGGGACTGGAGACCCTAAAGTGAGCTGGGATGTACCTGTGACAAAAGGTAACCTTGAACCAGGGCTGCAGAGGCTTATTACAGGGTCAGAAAGGTTTTGCAAGGGTGCTGGGGTGAAGACACTGTTCCAACTACATCCTTCCCTGATTGCAGAGAGTGACTGGCTGCATCCTCTCCAATGTCAACACACCCTCCATCACCCCTGTGATCGGCCAGCCGCAGAACGAGTCCTCGCAGAACATCTACCAGAACAACAACAACGTCTCCAGCAAGCCCACCGCGGGTATGTGGCGGCAGGGTGGGGAAGGGAGGCGTGGCTACTTACCCCCACCTCCAGCCAGGAATGCCAAATATTAGACCAGTGCTCCATCACCTTATTTTTGGACAGGCGTCTCATCAGTCCTGGCGCAGCAAGTCCAGGGTGGGGCAGGGGTGTGATGCAGGAGTCAGTATCCAGCACAGCAAGGGCAGAAAACAAGAACAGCTTAAAATGGCTGTGAAATCTCCTTGGACTTCAGCTGGATGATGTCTAGGCAGTGAGACCAACAAAAGGAAAGGCTGCCTGGTACCAAGGCAAGAACTGGCAGGAGAGATGATGTAGTGGGATTCACTTGTAGGACGAGACAGAGGGATGCGCACCATAAAAGAATTAGCTGAGAAGAGGGAACATTACTTAAATGTCATTAAAATGGACATCTTATGATTTTCTTCATGATTTTTACTGTCTAGCTGGTCCCCTCAAGGCACAGTGGAGACTCTTGGGAGTTAAGACCATGAGGAGCTGTTGGGAGATGCTGGGAGTAGTCGCACACCCAGGCACAGGACCATTTTGCAGAACCAGGGTGGCTGAAGCACATGGACAGGTTAATTGCACAGCCTCCCTCCCATGAATTTTCCTTCTTCCCCTTTAGCAAAGATCTTGGGGAAGGTGGGAGAAAGCCTGAGCCGGATTTGCTGCGTTCGCCCGCCCATGGAGCGCTTCACCTTTGTGGGTATGTAGAGGAAAGGTCCAGCATCACCGCTAGAGACCCACTCCCCACCCTTCCTCCCCACCCCTCTTCGAGGCTGGGCACCAGCACCTCTCTTTTGCTGCCTTTTCTCAGATGAAAATGCCAACCTGGGGACAGTGATGAGATATGAGGAGATTGGTAAGTACACAGCCCCTCTCCACATTGCTCCCACTCCGCTGGGCGAGCGCTGCATGGCTTGGGAGCATCTGCATGACAGCTCTGGCAGACACAGGACCATGTCACCTTGGAGCCAGCTACTGGGGCTCAGGAATGCAACAGAAACAGCTCTAACTGGGCTGAGCCTAGTCCTGTTGACAGACAACAGCCTGAAATAAGGGAGTGCAGTGGGGACACAGTTCCCAGCACTGGCACAGACCTGCCATGGCACCCTCTCCTGAGAGTCCTCTCAAGTGCCATCAAACTTGGCCTCCCGTGGTGGTGTCACCCTATGCCCACACTGCCTGCAGTCCTGCAGAGCCTCATGGAGCAGCAGGAGACGTTTTGGTGCCTGACCAGCCACGGTGCCTCTTGCTCTAAAGACTTTTTGGGGTTTTAGCCCCACCAGACATCTCCCAGAGCTGTGCATGGGGAGTTGGCTGGTGGTTTTGAAACCCTTTTCACGCACAGCCTGGGACTACAGCCAGCCTGGCACTAGCACCATGCAGAGCCTAAAGTCTTTGGCCACCTGGGAATGCCAAACAGGGAAGCATTTTCAATGTAGCCACCTCTTCTCACCCCTCTGGGTGTGGTTTTATGGCTTTTATCGGGCAGTTGTGCAAATAAATTAATCTTTATGGGCCTGTCAGAGCAGAAAACTTCCCACAGCACAATTTTCTTGCTGAGCAGCAAAGCCAACCCTCAAAGTTGGCGGGGGGGAGAGGGGGTTCCTTCTCAGCTTCCTGTGCTCCCACCTCTGGGCTTCTCTCCTCTCTTTTCCAGAGCTTCGCATCTTGCTGCTCTGTGGCAGCGACCTGCTGGAGTCCTTCTGCATCCCTGGCCTCTGGAACGAGGCAGATGTGAGTCACCACTGCCGGGCACCCCTCCATGCTCCTCCTCCTCTGCCTCCCACAGCCAGTGCTCCTGGAGCCGCTAAATCCCTTGGGAGGACAGGAGCTGTGCCCACCATCTCCACTGCCTCCTCCATCCCAACCCTGACTGTCATCTCCCCTACACATTTCCACAGGGCTTCCATGGTCCCAAACCCTGTACCCTGTTCACTGTTAGTGCAGAGGATGTCACCTGGGGTGGAGGGTAAGCCCATCCCAAAGGCTGTGCTCCCACTCCTCGTCCCTTGGAAGGAGCCAGTATCAAGCAGATGCCAATCCCAGCAGAGTGAGGTATGCAGGTAGGAAATAAGGTATTTACAGGAGTGGTCCAGATGTTAGGAATTAAACATATTTAGAGCCAAATCAACATCTTTCACTGTTGGTCCTTGCTGGAAGAAGCCATATTTTCATGGGAAAACACCAGCCCTGGAGAGGGGCTGGGCTGCTGACCCATCAGCTGCTCCTGGTTGGAGCCATGCTGGCTGTGAGGGCCCCCCCAGCTCCTCCCTGAAAGCAGTAGCCAAAACAAACCTCCCTCCTTGAACTTCTCAGCTTTCTAAAATCTGTTACCACATCTTCAATCCTTAACTTTTTAAAGCATTTAGGCAGCAGGCATCTCCTTTGAAAGGCTGGAAAAACTGAAACAAGCCAAGCCCTGAGCCCAGCACAAAGGATGCAGAAATGACATCAAAGCACAGGCAGAATTCTGCAGCAGCCCCTCCTCATAGACTCCTACTGCCTGAACTTACTGACCCAAAGCTCTTTTGGATGAGCCTGATTTGTCTCATCTGAGAGAGGTGTGAGCACTAGGAGTAGTCCTCATGCAGCAGCAAATTTGGGCAAACAAGCTTGGAAGAACAATCCTCCCAGACCTCTGTCAGGACAAATACATCCATCCTGCTCATGAGCCCTCCCAGCAAGGCAGAGATCACATTCACCTTGGGCAACCTCTTCTGCTGTCACCTCCTTCTGCCACAAGTTCTCCTCAAAGCCTGACCTCAACATCCACTAACAGGATTTAACCTTGTGCCTTTTGTTTGATCTACTGCCGACCATTTGCCTGCATAATTCCATGTTTCTGCCAAAGGTTGTTGACATAGCCTCAAAATCACTCACCATCTCCCTCCAGACCGTGGTCCAGCTTTCATGGGGCAGGGTGGGGGTGGCAGATGGTGGCAGGTTTTGCATGGGGCGGCTGTAAAGCTCTCCACACTTTGTGTTGCTCCCAGATGGAGGTGATTGTCGGGGAGTTTGGGATCGTGGTGGTGCCCCGGGACGGAGCAGACCCCGAGCGGATCATGAACCACTCCTCCATACTCCGCAAGTACAAAGTGAGTCAGTGGGTGCACCTGTGGCCAGGGAAGGCTGTGAGAGAACTCACAGTCTCTCTCCACCCAGGGGGACAGTTTTGTCATGGGACACAAAGCATCTCAGGGTCAGGTGCTCTCAGGTGATGGATGGGATGAGCAATGGGTCACCACACAGCAGGGTGGGGAGGCTGGAGCAGCAGATATCTGATTTCAAGCCATCCCTTCACTCCTGCTTTCCTCTTTCCCCTGCAGAACAACATCCTGGTGGTGAAGGACGACTCAAACCACCCCATGTCAGTTGTCAGCTCCACCAAAAGCAGGTGAGTGAAGCAGGGCTACTCCCACTACAGAGGGATGTCCAGCAGGATGTCCCCAGCCCGCCTGTCCATTTGCAGGGACACCTGACCCACCCAAGTGGGCTCTGACACCTTTCTCTCTCCCCACGCCCCCAGACTGGCCCTGCAGCACGGGGATGGACACGTTGTGGATTACCTCTGCCAGCCTGTCATTGACTACATCCTCAAGAGCCAGCTCTACATCAACGCCTCTGGCTAAGTGCCCGAGCCCCCGCAGCGAGACCGCCCTCGTGTCCCGCCTGCCTACAGCTCTGCATCTCTCTTCTCTCTCTCTCAGTCCGTGTCTCCATCTCTCTCCCCATCCCATGGCCTCCTGCCCGTGTCTGCCTCTCACCCCCAGCACCAACACTCTGTTGTGCAGCCATGTCCAGGGAATGGTTTGGTCTCTTTTTCTGGGGTACTGCCCTGCCCTGTGTGCATGGGGAGGGAGGAGGGGCTGGTCAGGGAGCGACATGCTCCGTGTGCTCCCAGCATGTTCCTGGGAAATGGTCCCCTCAGTCCATCTTCCCAGCATGCTCAGAGCAGGGGCTGCCTATTCTGCATCATCTTACACAACCTAAGCCAAATAAATTGGGGTGGATTTTTTTTTAATTAAGTAATTTAGTGTGAGCCCTTTGGGCCTCTCAGCTCAGTGACCAACCAAACCCTGGTTGGCAGCAGCCAGTAGTAACAACAGCTCAGTGCCCACGGCAGGGGAACCGCCTCAGGCCAGCCATGAGACAACCCAGCTAACAAAATCCTCCTCCTGCCCCTGAAAACCATGGAGAGGGCATTTCTAAAAGGCAGCAGAGGCCTTGGTAAGCACTGCTGCTGAAGCATTACGGAGAGAATGTCACATCTCACCTTCCCCCAGCTGCAAGAACTGAAGCCACTCCCTAGGAAAGTGAAGTTGGGGTGATGTTCTACTCTTACCCAGTGTCAGAGGGGGCATCCCACAGCATCTAAAAAGGGATCTGCCTTTTATGGGGCCATGAAATTGGGTAGAAAGAAGCAGGTGGTGAGCCAAAGCCTCTGGTGAGAATTTGCCCCAAACCTGGCCACGTCCATCCCCCTCCTCTACCCTCCAGATCTCCATTTCTGCTCCATCCATCTTCTCCTGCCACTCCTACTCTCTGCCTCTCCTTGAAGAGTTCATTAAACACATGATAACCTCCCCCTCCCAAACCAGCCATGGCTACTTTGCACATCCCTTGGGACAGGCCAGGCTCCTGCTCCTGCATCTGGTACACCCCGATGCCAGGGATGGATCCTAGTGGAGATGCTCACAGTAAAAGCAGGACAGGTAATGTGGAGCAGTTATTGAAGTCTTGTGGAGAGGAGGGTTGCTGGAGCAGGGCCTTGTCCTGCTGATCATCCCTAGGGCACAAGGACCCTGAACAGCTCCTGGGGAGGGTCTCAGCCATGAGGAAGGTTTAGCGCTCACCTTCACTCCCTTTGCTCCCTGTAACATTTTATCACCTTGGGTACAGTCCTTTTGCCTATGGCTGAGAGTCCTCCAGGGTCTTTCAAGGAAAGATGTGAAAATTGATTTATTTTGTCCCTTAAAAATCCATAAAGGGTCACAAGTAGCTCTCAGGCAAGCTCCAAAGGTGAGACTTTGTGCTAAATTTGGTAACCAACTGTGTGCTGCTGGCATCCCTGGAAAAACAAGCCACTTTGGACAAACAAGGAAACAGACAGCCACAGGGTCCTTGCAGCAGACAGGATTCCAGGAGCAGTAGTTGACAACTTCTCAGGAAGGCACAGCCCTTCCCAGAAATGCAGAAGTGATGTGACTCACCCAAAGGCTAGAAGAGGTGTTTCCTTGCCAAGGATTTCCCTCTCCACAGAGAGATGAGTTTGGGAACTGTTCTAAATTTGGCAGCTGAGTCTCTCAGTGCCAGCTCTGGTACCTCCAGGTGGTAGGGTAGGTATCCCATAGGATGAGGAGACATGGAGATGCCAAAGCAGAGAAGGTGGCGAGTGTGTGTGTGGGACTCTGCTCCAGGTGACTCTTCAGCCAGGTCACCACCACCACCCCAGTGAGCTCCCCTGGCAGTGACACCCCCGAGTGCCCTGGGACACCCAGTGTATGTCAGCCACCGCTGGACTGCTCTCACACTCTCTGTCTGCCTCCCTTGCCTCTCCACCCCAATCCAAGTTATCCCAGACAGCAAACTCCCCTCCTTTCCAGATGTGTTTCTCAGCTCCAAGCCAGAGAAACAGCAATGGTGGCAACCAGCCTCCAAAACACAAGAGGGACTGAACCTCCTGGGAAGCGACACCTCTGAGGTGGGAGCAAAGAGAGTGGGTTTTCCCCAAGGAAAGACAGAAAATTAAACAATGGAGAGGGGGGAAGAAAGAAAGAGTCATGTGTGAAAATCATCTCTGATCCTCCCTCCAGTACACAGAAGGGGACCTGGGAATGCCATGGCCTCCTGATCCATGGGGTTGGGATGGTGAAGCTTAGCTGTGGTGAGGATGAGGAGCTTGTTCTGTCCTACTGCTCTTACCTTCGTGTACCCACCCAGTAAAACTCACAGGATGGGGGGAGGGACAGGGGTTTGTAATGGGGCCTTCAGCTCCGGGACTGGTTTGGAAAAATGTCTTTGGGTGGGCATGGGAAGAAAATAATCATCTGTGATGATCCATGTGACCGCTGGGGAGGTGAGGATGGGGGTTTCCAGGGTGCAGGAGAGGCATGGGAAGAAGCTCGTGGGTTTTGGTCTTTGAACCGCCACTTTTTAACAGTCAATTTGCTGAAAGTGAAATGAACTTCAAATGTCTTTTGGGGAAAGAAAATAAATAAAGGGGGGAGGGAAAGGGGTTGAAGTTGCCATGCCACCAATTTCACCTTTGTCAAAAGTTTTGGAGCCTTTTTTTTTTCTTTTTTTCTGTTGCTATATGAAAGAACAGTCATTGACAAAAAATACTTTATCAGCAAAATGTTTAAATTATGTAATAAACAAAACAAAACAGAGATGTTACTGGTGTGATTTTAAAACAGCCCCAAGACTGAGTCAGAACAAGAGAGCAAATGCCTGCACTGCTGGGATAACCCATGGCCAAACCCCCCCAAATGAGGAAGCCTGAAAAAAGAAATTGATAAGCAAGATCTAGCCAAGAGTATTCATCATTTATTGACCTCTTACCTGTCGCAGTTGAGGCAGCCACAGTACACAGAGTATCACCACACAACTTCAGAAAGCTTCAACCCACACAGAGTAACATCATTTCAGAAGGCTTCAAATGTCCACCCTTCTCGTTCTCCAGCCCAACCTTTTATCCCCTCCTGCTGATGCAGTGCCCCTGTGTGCCCTCTGCTCCCCTTGGTGGTTGCTCAGTGCCCCTGGGCACTCCATGGCTCATTGCTGTCAGTGCTGCTCACCTGCTGCTCACAGCTGCACCCACTGGGGATGAGGCTGGGCCAGCCCCACTCACAGTCACCACAAACTCTGTGCCTACACCTACCTTTCAAAAAAGCCAACTCATGGAAAAACAGGTTCCCTAATAGCTGTCCCTACGCTGTACAACAGGAGAAAGGGACATGCCAGGGGCTAAAATACATCTCACTTAAATAAAAGTGTAAAGCAGACATAATACTCGGTATATCATGAAGCAAAAGCACAGATGCTGCTTTATCAGATACCACTTTATCAGAGACTTGAGAGATAAGGAGGGGTGAGTGGGTCCCCAGTGTCCTTCTCCATCTGGGACCTCCACTTTCACCAGCAGGTAGAGCAGGGGCTTCAGTAGAGCTTCAGCTTCCAGCATCTGGTGGCACTTATTTCCCCTGAAACTTTTTTCCCCTGCATGGCATCTGAAGGAAGGTGGAAGCAGTGTGCAGTGTCCCAGAATGCAGCTGGACCCACATGAGAGCTGCAGTGAAGGGTGAAGGGAGCACTGTGTCTTTGCCTCATCCAAGCTCTGTTAAGATGAACAGGTGAAACCCCTGTGGAGAGCTACCTTGGTGGTGATGGTGGCCTCTGAGAAACATACCATGAGGGAGGGAGGAGGACAGGCAGCACCAAACCAGAGGTGGAGACACATTCAAGACATCTTCACTATTTTTAAGCTACTGAAATCAGGCTACAGGCACTGCAGCAGAATGGGATGGGGTTCTCAGGTACAAGAGCCACAGCATGCCAGCACCACTCCCAGCAAGGGGAGGACTGCCAGCCTGGGAGGAGACGCCTCATGAAGCATCACCAGTGCCCCAACTCAGAACTCATCTCCCCCAGCAGCCTCTCACGCTGCTTGCTCCCTGTTGCTGCTGAAGGTGAGGAAAACCCCAAGGAGAACAGGAGGAGGAGCTGGTGGTGGCAGTGTCAAAAGCATGGACAGAGACCCTGGTCCTTCTGTGTGTGCTGGACCAGGACAGGGTATCCACAGGTGATGGAGAACCTGTCAGTTATGAGCTTCAGGGTCCAAACTGTGCAAACTCACAGGGCTGACACCCAACCCTGCACCTCAGAGATATGTTATTGTAGGAATGGGCTGTTCTTCAGACAGTAGCACCTTCACAAACCAGGAATCTCCTTCCTCCCATGAGCAAGGGACGGAGCACTTGGAAAAATTAGGGACTTTCCAGGGCCAGTGGAACATTGTGAACTTCATCTGCCCCACTGATCTTGAGGGTAAGGATCAGTTTTACACAACCAAACACAGCCAGTTCTGCCAGATTTGGGGAGGCCCTCCTGGCAGGTGCTGCAGCCTTTCCAGAGCTGGCTCATGGCAATTCAATGGCTTTTGTGTTGTAGCAGCCTGGAGGAAGACTCCTCTGGATATCCTCCAGGTTCTTAATATCAGCCAGGATGCCATCGATGCTGCTCTCCAGCACGTGCACCCGGGCCTTCTGCAGGGCAGCCGTCTGCTCCAGCTCCGACATCTCCGCCTTCAGCTGCTTGCTTCTGCTTTTGGCTTTGCTGAAATTCGCCTCAAGCTGCCTCAGGCCGTCCTCATCCACAGCACCAGGCTGGTCTTTTGCACAGAAGGAAAGCAAGGCATGGGAAAGCACGCATGGAGGCTGAGGACTAGATCTTCCTAGATACTTCATCTCCACCCTGCTGCCCAACCACGTAATTTAGCTTCCCACTAAACTCCCAGAAGCCCTGCCTGGACCCCAGTGGGGACCTGTCTCCATCCACACCCCACAGTGGCATCACAAAACCTACTCATGAGACGCAGCAGCTCTTCCAGGGCACTCAGCATCTTCTGCACAGCTGCCCCTGCCTGGCCAGCCTTGTCGTGGACCCTCTGAGCTTCCTGAGCTGTCTGAAGGGGGAAAGGCAGGAGCTGTAAGGTTAAATCAAGCCCACAAGTCAACAGGGAAGGAGACAAGGCAAGGGAGATGGGGACCCACCTTCTCTATCACAGCAGCGTCCGCCTCGACCTCCGAGAGTTTCCTCTCAAATGCATCATCCACCTCCTTGGCCTCGTGCCGCAGGGTGGCCACTGCCTTCTCCAGGGCGAGGACGCCGTCAGCCGTCTTGTTGGCTTCCTCCTTCAGCCGGGCAATCTCCTGGGCGTTGTGGACAGGAAAAGGCACGTTTAGAGGGCAGGACACAACCAAAATCATTCTGGGCGCACTTTAATAGGGAATTGGTAGAAACTAGTTCCTTCTACAAGGGATCCAAAAGATCACAAGCTGTCCTCATGTTCTCCCACCAATTGCTCCAGAGAGATGTTTCTATGCTCATGGCTCAATCCCTCCCTCACACATCAGCAAATCCCTGGGGAATTACAACACATATCTGGGAGGTGAACCCACAAACACCAGTTTTGGGACATCACAAGCTTGCCAGTGACTCTGGCTGCAGGAGTAAAAAAAAATCCCCATGGTCACTGAAAGGTGGCTGCAGTGAGATGCCACAGGGATCCTCATGGGAGAAATGTACCTGCAGAGATCATCTACAGCCAAACTGGTATCTGCACGACCCACTGTAGAGAAACTTCAGCTCAAAAATCAACCCATCAGGTCCACCAAGAGGCTGCTAACCACCTCCTCTTCTTCCATGTTTTTCCCCTTCCAAATCCTTTTCTGACAGCAATAGCACCAGAATCTGTCCTCACCTCTTGGATCCCCGTGGTGATTTCCTTCACCTCCTCTGCCATGCTGCTGCCTGCCTTGGACTCAGAAGCAGCGCTGCTCACGATCCCTTTGGCTCGGTCTGTCTTCTCCCTGGCAGTGGTGACCATGCTGCTGATAATGGGCAGCCTCCTCATGGCATCTTTGGCTTGCCTCCTCTTGTCATCTGCTTGCAGGTTGAACTCTGGAAGAAACACATGCAGAGATGAAGCCATACTACCTCTGTGAGATCCCACATGGAAAGGAAAACAAAGGGTTTCTAGCATGTTACCCTTGAGGCTCTTGAGGATCTGTTCCACCTCGTAGAAGGTGGCATTGCCAGCGCTCACGGCTTGCAGGGCTGTGCTCCTGGCAAGAGTGGCTCGGGACAGCAGCTGTGTCAGCTTCTGCAATGTGTCAGGGACACAAAGGGTAGGTGAAGGACACGATATGGGAACATCACATAGTCCCAGAGCAGTCTGGGAGGAGCTGGGCTGGAAGAGACCCATCAGTCTGTTCCCAAATGCTTGCTCTTGCTCCTTAATCAAGACTACCACAGGCTGATCTGCCATCAGAAGCTTGTGTCGGTGTTCCTCAGCCAGCTCCAGCTCTATCCCAAGTCATCTTAGCCCTAACCTTTGCAGGAGCAGATCTTCATCCTGCCTTACATGGTGGAGCCATGCAGGTGAGACCCTGCACCAGCAGCTCCCTGCCCACACTGAGGCCTGAGACCAGCCCCAAGGAAGGGTCCAATCCCGCACCAGGCAGGCAGAGCTGCCTTTGACAGCCGTGCAAGGACAGTGGTGGGGCCACAGGCACCCCCAAGGCTGCAGCTCCTGCTGGGGATGAGCCCTCCCCAGCCAGCCCCTTACCGCTCTCTCGCCCTCCTGCCCTTGCAGCAGCTGCTTGGCCTCCTCCTCCCACTGCCCCACGCGGCTCTGCAGGCTCCGGTACTGGGACAGGGAGCTGTCCACCAGGCCCAGCAGGGCACTCGAGTCCTGCTTCAGCCTCGAGGCTTCCTCCTGAAACAGAGACACAGTGAGGTCCCCAGCATCTCCCCAGTGCCCACCAGGAACCAGAGGCAAAAGGGGAAAAAGGGTAGGAAGATGCCTATCTAGTGGCTCTCCAACAGGGACGGAGCCCTGGGAAGGGCTGAGCTGGTGGTGGGCTAAGCAGGGAGGGCATCAGGAGGAACAAAACGGGATCTCCTGTTCTGACAGGCAGGAAGCCCTCACCTGAAAGGAGCTGATGTCCATGTCTGCCAGGCGGGACAGGGAGCTGAGGAGCACCAGGCTGCCCTGATAGGCCGTGTCTGCCTTGGAGGCCATTCCATCAGCATCAGCCTTCAGGCCTCCAACCAGGGACTTGAGCTCCTCGTACCTGTGCAGATGTGAGGTCAGAGAGCCTGGTACCAGCCAAGCTGCCAGCCTGCCACCCCAGCATTAATACTACCATCTGCATTGACTTGTTCACATTCTCCAAGGCCCCACGCAGATTTACCCACATAAAAAGTCAATTGCAAACATTCCCTGCATCCCAGTCCCTCCAATGAGCAGGGCATCTTCTGGCTCCTTAATTCCACTCCAAAATCAGAGGTTGTTTCATACAGCTGAACCCTCACAGGCTCCATGGTGGCTCTGCTAATCCCTGCCCTCCCACTGTATGTTTTCTCCTGCACATCCCTGTTCAACTTCTTAACTTCTTTCAAGGCTGCTGCTCACATCCCACCCATGGTGTGTAAAGTCCCAGCACCATTGTGGTGGGCTTTGCAGAAGCCAAGTCTAACCAAAGGAGAAACTGTGGGCTTAAATTCACCCTTGGGATAAACCCAGCCCAGATTTCCAATCACATGTGGAAATCATCTCCAGAAGCCTGTTCACACACGTGGTGATGCTTTGCCCAGCTGCAGGCAGGACCCCAGGAGCGTTGAGGGCTGTGAGGTGGGAAGCAAACCCTCCACAGAGCTGCTGACCCCTCTGCACCCCTCAGACATGCCAGCGAATTCCCTGCCTCCAGCTGCCATTTCTGCAGCTCAGATGGGGAGGCAGCGAAGAGGGCCCGGATTCTTGGCCATCCCCCTGCTCCCCCCCAGGTGACACAGAACTCGGGCCAAGGCAGGCTCTGCTCACCTCCCGGGCAGCCCTGGCAGGGAGCCCACGGCGGCCTCTCCGCCGGCGGCAGCGCGCAGCAGCTCCAGCGCCTGGCGCGCGTCCTCCCGCGCCGCCTTCGCCGCCTGCTCGGTGGCACTGGCTGCCTGGGTGTGGCTGCAGAGCACAGAGGGGGCTCGTCAGAAAGGGCTCCCACCCAGGTTTGCTCCACCAGCTTCCTTTACCGTTGCATTCACTGATGCTGGATCACACCCCCTTGCAAAACACAGCCTGTCTGCGAAGGCGACCCGCATTTTGCTTGTTCCTCCTGCATCTCCCAAGGATAGAGGAGCACTGGGGAGGGAACAAGCTCTCTGTTCCAAGTGGATACCCAAAGGGAAAACTCTGATCCTAAAGATGTTTCTAAATCACATCCAATTACATCCTCAAAGACAGCTAAGGACAAGTCTATAGGGGAGCAAAGACAGCCCAGCAGCTGCATCTTCCGCTGCTGCAGGGCTGGCAGATGTCAAACAGAGCCCTCCAAAAAGGACCTTCTGGGCACCTAGCAGGATCTCAGTCCTCCTCACCTCTCTCGTGGCTAATAGTGGGAGCAACTCACCTGTTGGCCAATCTCAGAGCCTCCTGGGCCAGCAGCAAGAACTGATTCGAACCCCCAGGAAAGCTTGAAACAGGAATGGTCTGAGGAGGGAAGAAGGAAGAGAGGTGTGAGTGCTCCTCCCTGCTCTCCATCCAGTTTGGCAGTGAAAGAGGCAACTACAGCACGTTAAACCTCCACCGCCCCCAAAGACCCCTGCCAGCTCCACTCAAGGTCCTGACCCCAAACAAAGGATCACCAGAACACCTACATTCACAAAGCAATGTCTGTAATTCCTTAAATCCTTGCTTTCTCTGCTGATTTTTTCCCAGCCCTGAGCTGAACTAGGAGCGTGTCACCCGGGATGCTCTTACCACCCGAAGGAGAGCGGCGCCGCTGCGATCCAGGTCCAGCCTGGCTCTCTCCAGCAGCTGGCGGGTCTCCTGCACCTGCCTCTCATACTGGCTCCCCAGAGACCTCAGTCTCTCCACTGTTGCCTTGACCTCATCCAAGCGACTCTGGGAGCTGGACCCTTGCCCCTTCATCCTGGCCACACGGCCTTCCAGAGACCTGTCGGAGGCTGGGGAGAAGGAAAGAGAAAGGCTGAAGAAAACCTCATTGCTGTGCAAAAAGGCCCAGACAGCAAAACCCTCCCTGGTACAGCCCAGATGGCCCCATCCCAGGGCGGTGGACAGGTGGTACCTTGAAGGCTCAGGGTTTCCCTAAGGATGGTCTGCAGCATCTCCTCAGCCACCAGCATCCTCCCCTCCAGCTCCTGGCTGGTCCCACCGCCAGCTCGCACCTCTGACAAGAGCAGCTCCAGCTCTGCCAGCTGCTGCAGGTACAGCTCCATCTGCAACCACAGACCAGGCCGTCAGCCAGCAGCACACCAAACCCACGGGGAAAGACCAGGGGGAACCAGGACCACAGTCAGGTTCGAGGACAGAGACCAAAATGAAGGCTCATTTTAGGATGGGACATAAAGGATCAGTTGAATCCAGCATAAAGCCAAGGTCTGAATTGACATTTCACCTGCACCAGGAGTAGATAGGTGCTTGAGGAGAACAGGAGGAGACCCTGAGAGTGAGCAAATCACAGCACTCCTTGCTGCTCAGTGGCACTGGGGCTGGCAGAGATGCTCACCTGCGCTTTCACCTGGCCATAGCAAGCTGGGCACTCATTCTCTTCACAGCGGGGACCCTCAAAGCCAGGTTTGCAGATGCAGCTCCCGTCGCTCCTGCACTTCAGGGGCTCAGCACCATCTGAGTCGCAGTTACAGGCTGCAGGTCAGAGCAACACAGGTTCAGGGGGGCCTGCCCCCACCTCAAGCCACAGCACATCTCTCCCTGCTTTCCTCCCCACATTTAGCCCAGTGCTTTGGTTCCTGCTCACCATTCCCACTTTCCAGCATCCTCCTTCCCATCAAACCACTCCAAAGTCAGTCACGGGTTTTCTTACTCATCCCCAGCTCAGACAGCACCTGGGTCTCACCTCTGCACTTGTGAGCAGGGTCAGGGGCCAGCGGGTTCCCGAAGAAGCCATCCTTGCAGCGGTCACAGTAGAAGCCAGCTGTGTTGTAGATGCACTTGAGGCACTCGCCGGTCCGGCGGTCGCAGTTGCCCACGGCATTGGGCTCCACGTTGCCATTGCACCGGCACAGCTGGCAGGGCTGGGAAGCTGCTGGATCTCCAAAATAGCCATCGGCACAGTACTCACAATTGGCACCTGGGGAAGGAGGGATGGCAGAAGTTAATGCTTGTGCCTGGAGGCAGAGGCTGACTTACTGCTTGTGTCCCACAGAAATGGGGGTGTTCAGCCCCATCAGGGCTGAAACAACAGCTGCTCTGCTGTCATCACCACCACGGCCAGCACACAATGCCCCACACATGCTCTTGAAAATTGGCTGCCACAACTGACCTTCTACAAGTAATTTCTTTTTTCTTTTTTTAACTTATTTTTTGTTCCCCTCCCTTTCCTACCCATCCTTTCTCCATCCATGTTACATTTAGATGAGAACTTTTCCCAGAGATCTTGATGTGTTTACCCCACCCTTGGGGCCCAAACACCCCACTGCAGACAGGAGGGACAGTGTTGCTGCAAGCTGGGCTGAGAGGATGGTGTGGGTTGGCCCAGCTCCAAGCACACCTGTGTGAAAAGGCAGAGCAGAAGCAAGAAGGGAATTACCAGCAGCTCCAGGAGGGCAGTGGTCACAGACAACCTCCTCACCACGCGGCCCCACGGAGCAGCCCTGGCCGGGCCCGCAGGGGCAGGTCCTGCAGTGGGAGGGCTGCCGGGGGTCTCGGTAGGAGCCGAAGGGGCAGCTGGCACCATTGCCCACGTTTTCATCTCCTGAGTAACACTCGCCTGGAGGAGCAAGGAAAGGGCTTAGGGCAGTTTACTCACATTCCTGGTGGGACATCCACCACTCCAGCCACAGCAACACAAGCACCCATGGTCCAGCAACCTCCATGAGATCTCTTCAGACCCCCAGCATGCCCACATCATGCACCACATAAAATCATGAAATGGTTAGTGTTGGGAGGAACCTCTAAAGGTTATCTAGTCCAACTCCCCTGCAATAGGCAAGGACTTCTTCAACTAAACCAGGTTGCTCAAGCTCTGTCCACCCTGAGACATTGCCACGCTTAACTTTGAAATAAGAACTCAGAAGTGAAGAAATATTGCTATCTGGGCAGCAGGAGATGGTTTTTCTCTCTCTAACATGCATCCAGTTTGTTCCAAATGCATCTGACTGCAGTGCTTCTAGGCTCTGGGGTGTTTTGTCTTGGATGGTCCCCACATTTCTGACCCAAGTCACAGATTCATGATCACAGACAGAATCTCAGAATCACAGGTGACCCACAGAACCACAGACTCATTAAGGATGGTAAAGCCCTCCAACACTGTTGAGTCCAACCTGTGGCAGATCCTCACCTTGCCAACCAGCCCAGAGCACTGAGTGACACATCCAGTCCTTCCCTGGACCCCTCCAGGGATGATGACTCCACCACCTCCCTGGGCAGCCCCTTACAATATCCAATGACCGCTTCCATGAAGAAACTTCTGTGAAGCCAGCGGTCTGTGCTCCCCACAGCTCTATTCTCGGCACACAGGCAGCCTCCCTGCATTCCCATAGAGCCCACAAGCACGGCGTGGTGCTGGCTTCCCTTACCGGTGTCGGGATCACAGATTCCTCCCCCCTGGCAGTTGCAGGGCACGCAGATGCTGAAGGGCCCCTGCCCGGGGGTGTCTCTGCGGTAGCCAGGGGCGCAGCTCTGGCAGAACTGCCCCTGGTACTCCGCTGGGCACTGGCAGCGCTCCACCCAGGGCGCGGGGACGCCGGGGACGGGCTGTGCTGACACCAGGGTGACATTGTCGATGTAGCCGGTGCCTGCAGGGAAGTACGGGCAGTCACCCGCGGGACAGCGGCTCCCCCTGCCCGGCCCCCACAGCCGGACCTGCGCAGGTCGCACCTTCTATTGCAATGCCCACGGGCAAATGGAGCAGCCAAATCGGTTGCTGTGCTGTTCAATCTCTCTGCTATTTAATTTTGCCCCCTTGGAGCACTTAACTATTTTTATCTTTCAATAAATTTTAGCAAAGGTGTACTCATCCAGAGACTTGTTGTCTCCAACAACAAGGAGAAGCCAGCCTTGTCAGCTCTCTCTGCACTTACTGTATTCCCCAAAGGTGGCTCGGATCCAGAGGGCTGTCAGGTTTCCCAGCAGCCTGCGAAATTCAAAGTGATTCAGCCTTGGGCTCCACTTGCTGCTTGGGTGCTCGTCCAGCCTGCCGTGGAAGAGGGAGGAAGTGGAGCTGGTTTTAAAAAACTGAGAAGCCTCTTTTGAAAAACACAACAGCCCTCGCCCATCTCCCTCCTGGGAGCTCTAGGCTTTGGGAATGACCTCCATGCATGCAACTGATCCAGAGTCGAGAACCCAACCCATTTTTCTCAAACCACATTTTCTGCTGCCCCTCTCACAAAGTAACCTCCTCATCCAGAACAGAAGCACCTGAGGTGCACCCAGCCCAAACCAGACAGCCATTTGTCACTGCCAAGGGACCACAGCTGAAACCAGGACCTCCTTGAAGCCACAACCATTCTTGCTCCCCCTGCCCCAAGAGCCCCAGCTTCCCACTTTACCTGAACGTGTACATCTGGCTGATGCCGCAGGGCAGGACCTCTCCCTGGGGCAGGAAGGGGGCAGTGACCCTCAGGCCATGTCCTTCCAGGACCACATCGTGTGGAGATGGCTGGCGTCCCCCTCGGTCCAGGCGGTAACCAAAGGAGAGCGTCTGACCATAGCTCAGCTGCTGGTTCCCAAGGAATTTTGCTGCAAAGGGAAAATAAAAGGCTTAAAATCTTTCCTTCCTCCTAAAGGCCCAGTCATGGGATCAGAGCAAGCAAAGGGTTTGCTCTGGCCACCACTGATCCCACACCTACCAGGTGCCATGAAGTATATTGGCTCCGATGTCCTTGCTGCTATGAAGGCATCCTGGTGGCGTGGGGACCACTGGAGCTGGGCTGGGGAGCCGCTTTCATGGACACCTCGCCAGCCCTCAGTACCTGGAGCACAAACAAGGAGCAGTCAGTGTGGATAGGGAAGGTGTTTCTAGGATTCCAGCAACTTCCTTGAGCTGTGTCTTATCAAAACTCTCCAGCTTCCCACCCTGACCTCTGAGGGGGCAGCACAGTTATCCCTGTGCCCACACACCTGTAAATCAGCCCGGCTGGGCACAGAGACCTCCTTCCAACAGGCAGGAAAGACATAATGAAGAAATCCTATGCTCCCCTCAACCCTTGGACTATACTATGCCTATGACCAAGCCATCTCATCAAAGCAAGGTTGCTGCAGCCACAGGAAGGTTGGGTGAGCACCCAAGGAGCAAGCACAGCCCAAGGCTGACTTCCAGCAGGGCTGTGAACCACGTGGTTCCTTCAGCCCACTGAAGAGAAGGGATGGCAAGCAAACACGCCCAGGAGCCGTGGGGATGTCCTGCTTGGGCTTCACCTTGCTGGAATGTAGAGGTGATGTTGTGGACACTGTGGCTGTCTGCACTGACACACGTGACCGAGTGCCCGTAGCAGAAGCAGGGGGAGCATCCTGCAGGGTTTCTGGCATCCAGGTTATAGAAGTGTCGCTTGCACCTGGGAAAATGCAAGAAGGTGACAATGTTCAAGTTGTTTTTCCCTTTTACTGGCCCACACAACAATACAGCCATCAGCAAGGTTTAAGGTCATCACTGGGCTGGGATGGCGAGATGGGTGTGTGCAATGGCTTCAACCAGAGAGAGGACAGGGCTAGATTGGATACTGGGAAGAAATTGTCCTGTGACAGTGGTGAGGGACTCGCCCAGGTTGCCCAGAGAAGCTGTGGCTGCCCAATCCCTGGAAGTGTCTAAGGCCAGGCTAGATGGGGATTGGAGCAACCCAGGGTAGTGGAAGGTGTCCCAGCCCATGGCAGGGGTGGAATGAGATGAGCTCTAACATCCTTTCCAACCCAAACCATTCTAAGACTTGGTGAACTGCCAGGGAAGTGACTGCAGAGAGGAGGAGGCTGTGCCAAGCAGTGTCCAGCACATCCTCCTGACCCTCACCTCTGGCACTGCTCTCCGGTGACGCTCTCCTTGCAGACGCAGTGGCCAGAGTCACAGCCTCCCACGCTGCCCGCTGGGTCACACTCACACTGCAGGCTCCTGCAAAGGCACAGCAGCAACCTCTACCTGGATTTCCTGTTTGGCCTGGGAGCTCAGTGCTTCCTGCTACTACACGAGACAGAGGAGAACCCTCCCAGCTACCATTCCCATGCAAGAAGTGGGGACATAAGCTGCACAGCCACCTCTTTCCAAAATCTGCAGCACTGTGGGTGCCAGGTCGAGCCAGTGCCCATTGCTACTGCTCCAGGGCATCCCAGAGCATCAGACCCGCCCACAAGTGCAAAGTGAAGTGCAAGTGCTCCACTGAACATAATAAGCCCTGGCTGAGTTTAATAGACTTGGCTGAGCTCCACCAAGAGCAGCACCCCGGGGAGGCTTGGGCAGGAGCCGGGCCCAACAGCAGCAGGACTGCAGGCAGCTGTCTCCTGCTAACACCCTTTGCTTGCCAGCAGCCCCAAAGGAGCAACGGCAGGGTGAGGTGAGGAAGAAGAGGACACAGCTGAGGAAGTCAGATCAGAAACATTTCTAAAGGTGTTTAAACAGGGCTTCATGAAAAGGAAGGGGTTTGGTCTTTGCATGCGCATCTCCTTGTGAGTGGCACCAACATGAGGCAGCCTCACAATGGGCAGGTTTTGTTTTACAGGGCTGTAGCTTGTTGGGCTTTATCTGGGTAATGAAACCATCACCTCAGAGAGTGGCTAAGTTCAGATTTTGATGGTGGTGCAGGACACCAAGCCCTGCAGTTTGGCATGGAGGTCCAGCCTCACTCAAACCCACTCTCTCCTAGCATGGTTTGCTTAAGGTCGTCCATGAGCTGCTATGAAACCAGCCCTGCCTTTGCAGGGGCTGTTTTCAGCCAGGACAGGCCCCAGGAGAGCTTTGGAGGCTGGCCCTCCTGCTGGCCTCATGGCACAATGGTGGCCAGCACTCACTGCCCGCTCCTCCTGCAGCCTGCCTCGGACAGGGACTCGAAGCCCAGCTGGCACTGGTCACACTTGTCCCCCATCACTCCGGGCTTGCAGCTGCACCGGCCATCGCTGTCACACTGTGGGCCGAGGGATCCTGCAGAAAGACAGGAGGGAGAGGTTGGGAAGGGCACCTTCCAACCCAAATCATTCTGTGATTATTTCAGAGGGCAGGGTCTTGAAACCTGCGGTCTGGCATGTAGGGCTCAGAGGCTGGCCTGCCCAGGTGCTCAGCAGGCACCTTAAGCCCCCTTTGCCCAGCAGCACTGTGCACGTACCCCAGGGGTGGCAGAGGCAGGGCAGGCAGCACCGCTCCCCCCGCCGTCGGGAGAAGCCCTCCTTGCAGCGCTCGCAGCGCGCGCCCTCCGTGTTGCCCAGGCAGCCGAGGCAGCGGTACCCGTTCCCCGTCTCCCTCAGGAGCTGCCAGTCAAAGACGCACTGCCTGGACATCCCGTTGCAGTCACAGACTGGGGAGAGAAGAGCAGAGGCACATCTCAGATGATGCAGCAATCCCTCCCTGAGGGGCAAGGAGCAGGGTGCAGGCGCTGCAAACCTCCCCTTCGTGCTCTGCCAACAGCGAGCTGCTTCCCCACAGCTCTGTGTTTGTCCCCATGTCTGTGTCCATCAGCCAGCCCAGGGCCACCGGTGTCCACACCGTGCTCTGCATCCCCACACTGGAGAGGAATGCCCCATTTCACTGCTGAGGATGGACAAACCCAAGCCAAGCAGCCATAATCCACACAACAGCACTGGCAGTGCTGTTCTCCATTCTCTCACAGGTCTTGCAACACAACCAGGACATTGAATAAGCAGAGATGGTTTAAAAAAACTCCAGTCTTGTCCTGAGAAAAGCATGGGCAACCTTACTGGAGACTTCGGGGAAAAGGGAAAGTTTCCTGGGGTTATCCTTTGTTTCACCTGGCCAGGAGTGAGTTGAGTAGGAAAAGCTCAACCAATTTCCACCAGGTCCCCCCACCCAGGTCTGCAGTGCAGGGTGATGAGGAGTGGTCTGTGATCCAAGGAGTTTGGTGGAAGTGTGCCAGCCACAAGGAGATTAACAAAAAAAGGTTTGGGTGGGATTGGACCCCACCCTCCCTCATTGTGAAGAAAAGCTGCAGCTGCCCACACTGCTGCATGAGGGATGGCAGGAAGAACAGGCATGATTCTGCACTCCTCCGTAGCCAAGACAGATGATCCCTCTGGACATCAGACTCAGGATCTCACCAGATGTGCTTTCCCCAGCACTCCACTGCCTTGGCCAGCTGCTCTCTTGAAGCCACCTCGCACCTACATGACAATCCCTCAGTGGCCAGTACTGGAGCATTTAATCCTGAGGACCTTTACTCCAAACATGCTCCTCAGGATCACTGGGGAGAGCAGGCACAGCTGAGGGAATGGTTGGCAAAGACAGGCAGGAGAAAGAAACATCCGAAGGGAAAAGCCAGGTCCTCAGGGGCACAGAGCCTGCTGAGGAACTGCTCCAAACCACCCTGATGCTGCCATGGGAGCCTCGACCTCCCTCTAAGGACCTCTGCTCATGCTGCCTTCCTTGGGACAGGAAAGGCCATCCCCAGCTACCCAACCCCTGCCCAGGTCACCTCTGAGAGCACAGGAGGTGGAGGGAGTCCAAAAATGGGCAGAAACCTGCTGCATGGATGCAGAGAGTGCCTTGTACTCATATACACTGAGCCTCCTCCTCACCAGCTCTCTTGTGGCACAGCTCAGCCCCAGGGTACAACGTCCCTGTCCTCTGCATCTGTGATTCCTGGGGCCAGGCAGAGCCTCCTGCTCTCAGTGCTCACACCTGGGCGCCGCCCTCCCACACGCCCATCGGCACCGCATTCCAGAGGGAGGCACTCAGTAGCGCCTCTGCCAAGAGCAGAGATGACCTCATGCGCCAGCAAACAGGGAGAGAGGCTTTTCCAACTTCAGCAAGCACAGCTCTTCCCTCGCAATCTGGCTGCCAGGAATCCGAGACCGAGCTCAGGAGATCTTCTGCCACCCCAGCCTGCTGGGAGGGGACCTGTGGGCACAGAATTCCTGCCTCTCGGGTCTGGGAAAGCAACTCCAGCCTCAGAGAGCACCACCAGTGACCCAAGGGCATGGACAACGTGAAGGACCAATGGAGAGCAGTGGTGTGAGACTGTTTTCCAGTATTTGTGCTCACCTTCACAGTAGAAAGATCTCACTCAGGCTGATCCCTCTCCCCATCCCTCTATACTCCAGCTAGATCTCAAGTTGGAAGGGACCCGTAGGGATCTTTGAGTTGAACTCCACCCATGCATCACCCCACGTCTACGCAATCCAGAGGATTTACTGGGTTGCTAAATTACAGGCATGAGCACTATTCCCCCAGGGAATGAAAACCTTTCTTTGAGTGTTTCTCTACTGCTGCAGCATGTTAGGAACCAGCTCTCCAGCCCTGGAACAAATTCCTGTCTCGCTGATTCAAAGCCATTTAAGGCACTGTGGCAGGTTAGTGCCACCACTGCACTGGTGTGTCTGCTCCTCGTCATCTCCCAGAAACCCAGGAGCTCAGGCAGGCCAATCCTTACCAAGAGCAAGGCACTGGAATTGATAACGAGATGGAGCAGGAAGGAGCTGCTGGAGGATGAGGACCAACTGAGGAGAGATCACTTCTGTATCCGGGTGCCCTGAGGCTCTGCTCTGAGATCATTCATGGAAAAGAGCAGGCTCCATTGGAGGAAAAGTTTTGCAACTGGTTCCTTCAGTGCTACAGCAGGATGCAGGAGATCCATGGCACACATCCAGCAGGATGCCATTCCCCCAGCTCCCACCCAAGAAGAAAGCAGGGAAAATGCTTGATGGCTGTGCTCAGATGAATTCTCACACGAGAAAGGCTTGGAGAAGAACACAGACAGCTTCAGCTTCTTAAACTGTCTCCTTAAATTCACAAAACCAGGCAAAGAGGGTGGCCCTGGGTCTGTGAGGATCCGACAGCCCTGTACTCGTGAGCCAGCCTGCAAAGATCCCTCCTTCCTTCAGGAGAATGACAGAGCTTTGCATGCAGTGAAGGCTCCGTGTCAACAGGAGCCATTCCCTGCTCTGTGCTCCTGGGACAGTGCCCCACCAGGCTGTCCCATCTGCTGCTCCAAGGCTGGCTGTCCCCATTGCCCAGCCTCACAGTTTCTCACCGCAGGAAGATCTGCCTGGGGCTTCCAGGGCTCCATCAGCAGACTCAGTTACACCACTGAGCCCACTCAAATTTTTATGCTGCAGCATAAAATCACAGCTGGTACCGACCACTGGCTTTACATACACACAGAAACGGGTTCAAGAGTCCCTGGGAAAGCAGCAGTTTCCCCACACACTGCCAGGAAGGAGTAGAGGAAGAATTGATATCAGTATTTTAAAACTTAGAAGTAATTAAGGTGATATAATAATGAACCCAAGTAGCATGTACAACAAAGCAGATATTTTTTTCTTTTGAGAAAAACCCAAACCAAACACTTATTCAGCACTTCCCATTGCACCAAACTTAAAAACTGATAAAACTCAACTTCAAGCCCAGAAAACTCAACTTCAAGCCCAGAAAGCTTATTTCAGAACATCAGTACTGGAAACAAAAAGAAATTTAAATCACTCAGTATTTACAAAATACCTGACTTCGGCCAAACATACCCATCTCCAGACTACAGGGCAATGAAACTGAAATTCGGATAGCTGAATTACCACTGGGCTGCACACGTTCAAATCTCCCTCCGTGACACTCTGCACTTTGTGAGCTTCACACGTGCAAGAGGATCTGCTGGATTTTTAAAGCTGTGGACAGCAGGAGACTCCTGTCTCCCATAGGATGTGGCAGGGCTGTGGCACCCTGTGAGCCCCACAGAAAATCCAAACACCACCACGTTACTACAGCAAATTGGATCCAGCTCTTCTTCAGGCTCGGGAAAGGTTTTGGTTCCAGCGGTGATGGGCAGATCAGCCACCGCCGGGGCGATGCTTGTGCTCACACCCACATCCCACCCCGGCAGCAAAGCTCTGCACCGACAGCAGCAAGGAAATTGCGCATAAATAACTTATTGAAAGGGGATGCCAGGGACAAAACGAAGACCAGCTGCGCGTGGGATATTTAACCTCGGAGGAAAACTAAGAAGCCCCTTCAGCTCCAGCACCGATCCCGAGGGCGGGAGGGGAGGAGTGCCCCAGCAGGGTTCCAGCTCCCAGCTCCCAGCGCCGGGGCCGCTGTGCCGGGGCAGCGCGGCGGGAGCGGCCCGGCCCGAGGCTCACCTTCTCCGCGGCTCCGCGCTGAGGGCAGCAGGGACGCGGCGAGGCAGGCCAGGGCCAGCAGCCAGCGCCCGGCCATCGCTGCCGCCGCCGCCGAGCACAGGCCCCGCTCCGCCGGGGCTCCGCACCAGGTGCCTTTTTTTGGGGCGTTTTTTATCGCTGCCCCACCTGAGTCACTCCCAGCAGGAAGAGCGCTGTGCCGTGGGCTGACTCACGGCCGGGGCCCGGCCCAGGCAGCGCGCACAGGCGCCTGCCCCAGCGGCACAGAGCCCTGAGGGGCACAGCAGCCCAGGGAGCTCCTGCTCAGCCCTCAGGGAGCTCAAACCCGGCTGCAGCTCTGCCCAGCCCTGCTGCCCAGCCCTGCTGCCCGTGCCGCTCGCACAGCTCCCCTGCCCCCGCTGCGGGGCTGGCGGGGACAGCCGGGCTGTCCGGGCACGCCGCAGGCTTGCAGGGAACGAAATGGAACGGGATGAGCTCACAGGGAGCCTGCGGAGCGTGGATGGGGGCTGCCTGCTCGCAAGGCAGGTCCAGCCAGCCAACCTGAGAGAGCAGGGCTCATTTCAGGTGACTAGCAGGACTGGAGATGGAAAGAGACCCAAGATCAGCTCGAGTAAATGCCCAGAAAGCAGATGGATTGGGATTTACCAGATAATCATCAAGTTCAGGAAATCCCCAGACCTAGAAATGAGGCGGAGGTGGAAGTCACATGTATTTGTCTGCTTTTGCTCCCGAGATGGAAAATGAGCTTAGATGGGTCCTTGGCCTCACCTACTACACCATTTTTATGCTAGAAGAAGGATGAGGAGTGGAGACAGAGAGGGGAGAAAGGCTTGTCTGAGGCTGCTGACAGAGCCAGGAAGATGCCAGGCCCACAGCCCCAGGTCCATGAGCACTTTGTTCTCAAGGGTAGCTGACAAGCCACACAGGGCATGAAGGCCTTCCACATCCTTCCACAGCACTCCTTGCCTTTGCCTCGCAGGAGGACATGACCACTCCTACAGGGGAATAGAGAAATCTGGAGGCAGGGGTTCTCCACATCCTGCGCACGTCAGGACAAGCAGGACCCCGACATATCCACCTTCCCTGTGACAGCAGCCCATCAGAGGGGCACAGCGAGGATGGGCCCTCGTGCCGCATCCAGCAGCTCCCCTGCCTAATGCCATGGGACTCCTAATGTCACAAGGGACTGCGAGTGGTCCAGGAGCACCTTTGAACAGAATGAAAACCCCTAACAAGTGCATCCCCAGAGACACAAATTGCCTTTCAGGTCCCCTTCTGCTTTAGGGACTCGAACTCAATCCAAGGCGTGACATGCTGCTCACTTCAGGCCTGACAGAGCAGGTGATTAACACTGAGCTCCTTGTCTGAGCCTCTTACACTGCCCAGCAGCCTCCAGACACTCCAGACACCTGGAGCTGACTCACAGGGCTTTCCTCTGCGGCTGCTGGTGATCTCATGGGCGCAGCCAGCCCAAACACACCACATCTCTGCACCTCCCTTTGCCAACTGTACCTGCCCCTGCTGATTGAGTCAACTCACTTTTATAAACACGAGGTTTCCTTTTCATTTCGCTTGCTGGATATTAATACAGCTCCCAACAAGGACCACGGCTTCCCAAACGCAGTAGTGGTGTGGTGGGTTTTGGCATCTGATGTCCTTTTATCTGGTTTTCATTACTAGTTTTCAGGTGAGATAACATTATTTATGGTGTTCCCATCAATTCAGCAGTTCCTAGGATCCACTCATACCTCCGAGGAGACAATCCCTTCTACTCTTAAGTAGATCACTTGCCCACGACACCACTGCTGTGTCCTTCCTACCTGCTGACACCCCTCTGCTTGGGAAGGTTATCTCCTGCAGCGTGGTCCATAACCAGTTCCCTTAGACCTCACCCAGACCACATCCTTGGCTGACGTCTCTCCTGGAAAACCAGCCCTCCCCAGCAGGAAGCTTTTCCCTTATCTGTCTCGTCCATGTTATCCCATTTATCTCACCCTTGCCACCCCACCTCTCACTCCACTTGTGCAAACAAGGCCGTGACAGCTCGCTCCTCAGTCATCTCTGCTATTGACTCAGATTGCTCTCACCCTGCCATCTGCCACTCTGCTTCAACAGGACCTCTGGAAACCACATGCCATGAGACTACCAAGAATGTATTTCCTGGGGCCCTGATTTTCTAAACACATCAGATCTGGAATGAGCAGCTGCCCACCACCCTCCAAGGAACAAATGTCCCACTGCAACCTATGGCAGCACCCTTTAGGAAAGGTCTCACACCAACAGGATTACCAGAGATGTTTTACCTTTTACAGTAAGCAAAAGTGTAAGCAAAGGGAGGCATAAAGAACAGCTGTGCTCATCAGACACTGCAATGAAGCAGTTTTGTTTCACTGCAAAACCTGCCTTTCAATCTGCAATACAAGAAAAGTCCTTCTTGAAAATGTTTTATGTTCATTCCCAACAGAGCCAAAAAAGCTGCTCCTGCAGGCTCACAAGTTCATCAGTCCTTGAGGATGTGGCTGTGGCAGAATTAACTGCTCCAAAACCAGTCTGGAACAACATAGTAATCTAAATTTTTGTGATGGTTGCTGGTGGAAAGTGATGGATATGTAAAAACTCTGGTTTTATTAATGTAATCAAGGGAGAAAACCCATTTTGGTGACTTATGCCAGATGAACACCATGATGCTGTGAGCCCTTGCAGCCCAAGTCAACCCTTGCATCCCCAAGCCTCCTCCTGCAAGGGCCCATCTGATCTGCCACATCATCCAGGAGGAAATCCTCTGGGATTTCCTCACAGTGTGGAAAATCAGTGACCATGATGTGCTGGTAACACCGAACACCAGTGCAGCGATGGAGCCTGGACTTCAGTCTCTCCTCTGACATTTGGGTGCCCTAGGAAAAGTCCTCCTGACAGCCAGAGGCAGCTGGAGCAGAGATCACTGCGGCAGCAGCGGCACCGGGATGGGCAGAGGCAGGCAGGGATCACGCCGGCAGTGAGCAAGCGGGGCAGGGCAGGGCAGCAGCAGTGGCACAGCAAGGAAGTGCTGTCATGCCTGGCCTTGCCTTGCCTCTGCCCTGCCCAGCGAGGGCTGAGACAAACAGGGATGAAGGAAGAAGGCATTGCCATCCAACCGCAATGAGGGGAACTGCCATTCCCCTCTCTGCCCCATGCCCAGCCTCTGTGGGATAACTTTGACATGGCATTCCTGATGTTTCTGGGATGGGGGGCACTGATAGTATCAAGCCAGCAGCCAACTACAAAAAATAACTAACCAGAACGTGGTCCAACATGTCACAGCTGTAGATGGGGAGCACAGGACACTGCCAGCTCGATGTGACAGCTGTATGACCTCCTCCACTTCCTCAGATCCACACAAACACACCGGAGACATCTCCCTCCAGGCGGTTGTTCCCAGCGTTTTATGACCTGTAACCATATCCTGTCCTCCCCAGAAATGAGAGGGAACCCAGCTGAGGTCTGTCCAAGCCCTCCCCACTGCCACCTTCTCACCAGGCCCCTTGGCCCCTGCCAGCCTCCTGCTTCTCCAGAGAGCACATGAGAGAAGATGGAGCTTGAACCTGGGCAGTGAGAAGAAACACGGAATGGAAGGAGAATAAAGGCTACCAGCTTGGTCACTGCTCAGCAAGGTGCCTCCTCACCCACCCTGATGTCAGGTACTGGCTACACTGAGCAGACAGTATCCAGGGAGGGCATCTCTGCGTGGGCTTCAAAATATTGGCAGAACAGTTTGGCAACCTGCAAGCCATTATCATGGTCCCTTGGAGCTGGGTCTGCTCCTCCCTGTAAGAGATTTCTGAGTATCTACTGATGTCACTCTTACCTTGTCATCTTCCACATGAATGCAAGGCTCATCCTCCTTCAAGATCACCTCTGAGACATATTTGCACAATGCCCACAAAAACCTTCTGGAGATAAAAATCCTGAAGATGAAATAAAGGACACAGACTTGCTTCCTAATCTAAGCATTTTCTCCTCAAAATGCTAAGAGGCTCAATGTTAACCGACAGCACATGCAAGGTCACAACTGTCCCACCATCCAATTTTCTGCTCCCTGACTGCTCCCCACAATCCAGTTGAAACCTCAGCCAGATTTTACCAGCTGGGATTTGCTTCCTAAAAACACTGGCAAGAAAAAAAAACCAACATATTTTAGAAAACAAATTCATTAGTAACAAAAGAAGAATGAAAGGTTGAAAGTACACAAACTGACATGCAAAAATAATAATAATTTACCAGCTGAGAGGGGATTAGCTCTGATGCAAGTTAATGAGACCTGCGTGTTTTCCTCTCCTGAGAAAAATAACAGAAATCCAGCTGGAGCTGTAAGACAAGTGTGAATGCAGAAAACAGTCTAGTCTCTTATCACTGCAATCTGCCCTTAAAAATTTGCTTCATTCAGGCCAGGGCCTGGGAGACAGGGCCCAGGAACAACACAGAGCACCCAGATTTGTGGCAGTTCCCAGTAATTTCAGCTCCTTTATTCAGGTTATTTTTTTTTCTTTTCCCAGGAGCCCTATCCTTTTCTACCTGTTTAGTAAAAAGGATTTTTCCCTTACAGGATAGATAAACTCCCCCCCAATTCCTCCGGGCTTTCCAGGAAGACAGTGCTACTCCAACAGCATGAGCACCAACAACACAGTGTGTTTTTAAGCCCTGGAAAACCAGCAGCTTAAAATCCATCACAGCCAAGGCAGTGGAGCAGTGGACACAAGGAAAAACCATCATCCATGTCATCTGTATCCCACCACATGCATTTCCAAGTTTCTTCTCCCTTTTTCCCATACCAAACCAAGATGTCTAAGGAGCAAGAGGTGAATCTTGCAACCGAGACACATCACCATCAATATCCTAGCACCAAAAATAAAGCAATACTCAACAGAATTCCCAGGTATAAGGGGTTACAAATATTCAGACTTTATTATAAATAAGAAATACTGTTTTATACATAAAAACTGCAAGTGTTGCATTTTTGTTCACCGCCCCAGACAGCAAGACCACAGATTAAGGCAAAAAAAGCTGGAGTGAAGGCACATACTGAGGGGGCCACAGTCAGGAATAAGGTGATGAAGGGATGTCACGTGTCACCCATGACACCCAGCACTCCACCAGCAGCTGTCACATCATCACATTACGTAAAGAAATAACTGGACTTATACAATGAATAATGGCTGTAATGCAGTACTGATTAACAGATCGCTTATAAAGATTTTTTTTTATTTAAAAATAAAATTCTGTTAAAAACGGCTTAAGAAAAAAAAAAAAAACAACACAAGAGAGCAGGAAACCTTAGGCCTGAGGTCAGCCAGGGCATGCACACATCTGCTCTTCTCACAGCCTTGGCAGAGGTGATGTGGTCACAGCTATCTTCCCAGAGCAACCCAATGTCCCTGTGCGTGCAGGCACAGGGAGCTCTCCTCCAGAGGTGTTTCCAAGCAGGAGGGAAATCCCACAGTCATTAAGGGAAGGGATACAAAAGCCATGCAGAGTTTGCTGGGAACAGCCCCTGCCCAGCAGCACTGTCTGCACCAAGCCTCCTGCCTTGCACAGTGGTATCAAGATGTCCCCAGATGCAGCTCTCTGACCACCTCAGCGCTGGTCTGGTCTCCCAACAGTGCTACAGCTCCTCCCAGCTCAGCTGCAAAGCCACAGCCCCTGTTCCACTCCTGGCACAGCATCCCACGGGACAAGGGACACAGAACTGGGGGCTGCAGGCACCATGGGGAGCAGGGCTGGCTTTGGAGACAGGGCTGGAAAGCATCCACCCGACAGGCAAAGTGGTTATGGATGGGTGCTGGGGATATGGTAGAGGGAAGCAAGCAGGAGCCCAGCTAGGAGAAATCCCAAGTTTGAAGGGAATGATACAGAGAGAAGCAATACACAGTGCACCTGCCCCAGTGGCTATAGGGGAAAGCACATGGAGGAGGCCAGGCTGTGCCACTCTGGAAATCTGGCTGAGTATATTTACACACACATACACACGCACGAGAGACTTCCTCACACTATAATCATGATAAAAAATGGAAAAAAAAATCACATTCACACAAAAAACATAAATTTGAAATAATTAATAGCACCAGTGTGTGTCAGATAATAATTTCTTCCCCGCTACGCAAACGTACAAAGTTGCATAGTGTTTAAGGATAGATATATACTGGATCTCAGGGAAAGGGGGGAGGGATGCCAGGCTGGAGGCAAGGAGGAAGCTGCAGAGGATGCTCTTGTCTGGGAGCAAGGGGCTCCCTGCCACTCCCACCCAGCACCAGCGAGCACTGCCTGGGGAGGGAGCCTGCAGGGAAGCCGTGGGAGTGGTGTAAAAGGCACAGCTGCCACCTGAGCCTGGCCTGAGGTCCCTGTGCTGTGGCAGCTTTATGGTGACTGGGAGATTGGGAGGCAAAAAGAAAGGAGGACACCAGGAAATTCCAACTCTTCCTCCCAGCTTTAAAACAGGCAAAAGGCCAGAGCTATGGCAGGAGAGATAAAAATCCCACTGTCCTCCTTCAGGAAAAAGATGGGGTGAAAAAAAAGACCTTTCCATTTCCATCCATGTGCCCCCTTCCTTCCCCACCCAAAGACATTCAGCATGGAGGCCAGTGCAGCTGTCAGAACTCTCTGGATGGCAGCTCTCCTCTTCAGCAAGACTTGTCCTGCTTCAACAAACTCATTTGTCAGTCTGACATTCCAAGCCCAGAAAACCAGATCCTCTGGAAATTCAGTAGCAACAGATGGGAATGCAGCTCGTGGCTTCCACACTCTGACAGTCTGGACTAGCCAGCAGGCAGCAGCTTTCAGACCAGACCCAAAACTTCTCCACGGAACAGAAACGGGGCTGGCAAGATCCACCACTCCACCAGTATCCCATCTTCCCAAAGAGCCCTAATCAGAGGCTGCCTTTTTCTCATAGCAATGCATCATCACAGAAAGCATTTCAGAAAGAGGCTTCAGCGATTTTGCCAAAGGCTACCAACACTGTTGGATTGGCCACTACCTAATGATGAAAAAAATAAATTCACAGGGTTAGAAGTTGGGAAGAAGGATCTGAATTGAGTGCAGCTATACTGGCCATTACAGTAATACTTTGGTAGCCATCCCCTTCCTTCATAGGGACAAAGAGCTCCAGGACTGAGGATTTTACAGTCAAAGGGAGAAGACAGGAGAGAAAGTTGTGTTAGTTTTGCCTTGCTGTATACAGCTCACATGGTTATTTCTGAACCACAGTATAAAGAGTCCAGAGCGTCTCTCATCCTTGCACTAATCAAAGGGAAACTGTGTCTGAGGAAGGGGCAAAGGTGGAGTGCTCAGGAAAACAATCTATATAAAAAAAACCCTTTGATGCCCAAAGACGGATATTTAATTTGCTTCTCAAAAAACCCCAAAACAAAGAAACAAAGAAACAAACGGGAAAAAAAAAATCCCACAAAAAACCCAAACAAAACAAAACAAAAAAATAAAAAAAAACCAAACCAACAAAAAAAAAACCCTTTCAACTTATCCTGATTTGAAAGGAAACAGTGGCTGCGAGCAGCGAAGAGTTGGGGATTTGGAGAAGGTAATGTGTGTTAAGGCACTCCATGGCTGAACCACCGCTCACCAGGGCGATTCCCCCCACCCCCAGTGCACCCTTAGGGTTTCTCAATGGACGGGGTGTTGAAACAGCCAGATGGCAAGGTCTTCCTGATGTCTTCCAGGTTGCTAATGTCCTTCAGGATCTCTTCAATGTCCCTGTTGTAGGCCTGTATCGCATCATCTTGCTTCTTGGCTTCTCTCTCAAGGAAAGACACTTTCTGGTCCAGGTCACTTTCTTTCATCTGGTCTTTGGCACTGTTCAGGGTACCTTCAATTTCATTCAGTTTGTTCAAGTCCACTGTCTCCAGTTGCCCTGAAAAGCCAGAAGCAAACAGTGAAGTGCAATAAAACCCCTTTGACACGGGTGCTCACGCAGCTGAGCCCACAGCAGACCTACATCAGGCCATCTCTAGCATCTGAAACAGGACCAGCCACATTGGTGACATCTCCACTGCCTCAACAAGTCTTCAGTTTGCTGAAAACCAACACAGAGCATTGCCAAACAAGCTCTGAGGCTACTCGGGAAAGAAAAAAATCCCAAAGTCCTTGTCAAAAACACACAAAACCAATTTCAAGAGATCAACAGATCCATCTGGTTCCTCAAACAAAACTGGCAGGAAACCCAGCACACATCAGGAAAACACTCAAAGGCATACAGCACATTACAGACAGTCCTACCTAGTTGATCCAACAGGTCATTAATGACAGTGAGCAGGCTGTTCACAGAGTTCTTAGCTTTTCTTGCATTGTCTTCTGCCTCCTGGGCAGCCTGTGAGGCCTGTAGGATATAAAAAAAACAAGAGCACAAAAAAGGTGTAGGGATTACAAAACTTGCTTCTCTGCAGTTAGTCAGCACATCGCTGCCTTCTCACCCCAGGATTACAATCCTGCACAAAGATCTTTACCACAGGGCTGGGGATAAGACTGACAATCTTCAAGTAATCAGTTTTCTGAGTATTTCAGGGTGGAGATCACTGAAAACTGAGCAGGATTTTGCAGTAAAGGGCAGGATGGAATCAATAGGGCTATACAGTCAGGTTTTAGCTATAATAAAAGGAAAAGCAGCTCTCAAATTCCTGCAGGGAGCCTATGCTAATGCACCAGAACTTGTCTCCTCTTCAGGCCCACTTAAAACTTGGAACAGTCAGAATACTGGCTGGACCCAGCGCTGTCTTTGTAAGAGGAGAGCAGGAGGAAAGCCTTCATTGCCAGGACAGCAGGGAGAAGGCAGCTCCTGGCCACTGCTCTCACCTGCCAGCAGCACTTACCTCATTGGCCATCTTCATATCCTGCTCAGCATCGGCCTGCTTCCGCTTCAGCTCCTTCTCTGCATCCTGCAGCTGCTTCATCATGTCATCCACTTCCCTGGCCAGTCCTGTCACATCAGCAAAGGTCTTGTCGGCTTCGGCTCTGGTAGCAGCAGCACTCTGCAGCCAACAGGTGGGAGAGGATGGAAAAAGGTGGTGAAGGGGCAGAACTTCCTTCAATCCTTCTCATCAAAACACCCTGATTTCCTATCCTGCCATATTTTGCATTTGCAGTGGGGAATACAGCAGAGAGCACACGGGAAATACTGCAACAGGAGTTCATGCAACCCCACAGCGGGATCTCAGAGGGGGTGAGCTGCAGCAGACCCACCTTCTGAACGGAGCTGGCAATCTTCTCAGCATCATCTGCTCTGGCCTTGGCATCACGGGCATCGGCTGCAGCGTTGCCCAGTGCCAGCTCTGCCTGGTGAGTCTTGTTGTTGGCCTCTGCAATGGTCTGGCTGATGGCAGGGATCTTCTTCAGCGCCTCCTCGGCCGCTGTCTTGTTATCGTTCACC
Source organism: Pyrgilauda ruficollis (assembly GCF_017590135.1). Taxonomy (NCBI): domain Eukaryota; kingdom Metazoa; phylum Chordata; class Aves; order Passeriformes; family Passeridae; genus Pyrgilauda; species Pyrgilauda ruficollis. The sequence goes on along the minus strand of NW_024526488.1, from coordinate 3,853,946 downwards.
CGCTTGTCAAAGTCTAAGGGAGCAAAGCAGATCCTTATCGTGTGCTCCAGAAGAGCCGTGGGATGCTCCTTTGACCAAGCTACCCAAGGCTTGGCTGCCCTGACATTGGAGGGATGAAGAGCAAACTGGGGTCAGCTCTCCCACTGCACATCTTCTGATGCTAAATAAGGAAGTTTAAAGGAAATTTCCAGTCCCTGAAAATGCTTACACTTTTTCTTTAAAGAAAAACGAGCCAAAAGAACACACCCAACACTCAGATAAGGGCAATAGCAGGGCCTCTTTAACCAGAATATCCTACTGCCAAGTGACTTGTCACACTGGAATTGAAGGATTCACTCCAAGTGCTTCCTCTTTACCTTTCAGGTTCCTGAGAATGGTATTGGCCTCCTGTAGTGTGCCACTGCTCTTCCGAGCAGCTTCTTCAGCCAGGGCTTTTGCTGCATCTGCTCGAGCCAAGAGCTGGTCTGCAGTCTGAGGAGACATGACATGTATCAATGTATTCCCACTTTCTGAAGGACAATCATGCAAGTGTATGAAAAAGCACTGTTAAGCCTCAAACAACAACACCATCCAGGAGAGCAGTGCTTCCTCTGAGACCAGATGAGTGTATGTACTTTGAGAATACTGTTCTGAACACAAAGTTGACACCACATCTGGCAAATATCTCCTATTTTTCCCACACAGCTTCAAAGCCATTGCTTTTAACCTCTTTCTGCATCTCCTTTTTGGGGCCATTTTTCAGCATTCATATAATCAATAAATAACACTAAGACTAAGACAAAATCATCTGCATGTGGCCAGTCTTCCTTGTTTTTTCCCCAGGGAACAAAAGCCTGCACAAAGTGGTACTGACCTGCTGCTCTGTCTTCCCTTTCTCCAAGAGGTTCTTTACTTCTAGCTCCTTTCCTTTCATATCTTCTCTCAAGTCCTCATAATCCTTTAGCTTCCTGGCAATTAGTTGATCCAGTTCTTCTGCTTCCTTCTTGATCTTATTTGCTTTATTCTGCAGGTGGAAATCACACACAGAGATTCCTGAATGTTAAGGAATTCCTGAACAGGTGGTAAATTTTTCCACTTCTACATTCAAGCCAAGACGTCTGGCAAACATTTCAGATTTTTGTCTTTCAGAAACTGGGGGAGGTGGGGCTTATGTAGGTGGTTTTCTGCACTTCCATCTCATGCATAAATGTTGCAATTGCATAAAAGCTGGATTATGCCTAGATGGACAAGAAACCCACAGAGCATTCTTATGCAGAGAACATTAGCAGAGCACACGTAAGGTACGGCAGCGACCCAGCAATCCTCAGGGAACAGTGCACATGATGGTGCCCACACGTACCTCTAGCCCCGTGGAATCCACAGTAGGCAGGCTGGTGAGATTAGCATATATCTGCAGGGCTCTGTTTCCAGCTTCCTCTGCCTCCGCAAGCACCTTGTTGGCCTGTTTCTCTAGGTCTCGAGAAATATTCCTTGCTTGATTGTACCTATAAAATCCCCAAGGATCCAGTTATGCAACAGTAATTTTTGTAGAACTGAACTTAGTAAGAGAGGCTAAGAAATCAAAAATCACCTCCCACAAAATCCAAAGCATACAGAGGGCTGTCTTAGTTTTAAGCACTGCTCTAAAGTCAGGAAATAAAAGCAATTTTCTGACTCACTTCTGGTTGAGCTCATCAATATCAATTGCAGTTTGGTTTTCTCCAGCCAGGGTTTTCAGCAGCAGTTGATACGCTTCCGTGGAAGTATCATTTGCAGCCTTGGCTGTGCGAACAATCTCATCAGCTTCCTTTTTGTGCCTGATGATAAAAGAAAAATAATGCCATTAGATTTGTTAGCAAACAGTTTTTATCCTCAGTTCTTGATTATATTCTCTCTTACTTTTCCTTCTTTCCTTCCCCCAGATTTCCATTTGGGAGATGCTGAAACATTTGCAATGGAAGATGGTTGCCATGTCTGTCATCCACGTGAGCAATGTTTGCCCTCAGAGCTACACAGCCATCATCCCACAGCACCAGTCCCTTAAGCAGTAAAGTGTGTGTTTCCTAGCCAGCAAATGAAATTCTGCTTCCCCCTTGCAGGGAAGAGCAGGGCCCTGACACAGGCCACGATGAGTGTGTCTTGCCACAGCCTACCTTTCTGCCAGCTTACGGGCCTCTTCTGCCAACTGAGTCATGTTGTTGGGGTCCCCACTTTGCTCTGGAGGTGTAATGGACTGGAAGAGAAAAAGAAAGGAAAAAAAAACCCTTAAAGCTCTTTTTTCATCTTTTATTTGTATTTGCTTTAAATATTTATTGTCATGATCTAAATGCTTAGAGATGTGTCTAACCTACTTCTCACTTCTCTGTATGTTTTTCTTAAGTCCATGCAGTTTCCACCACTGGTTACCCCTTGAAAAACAATGGTGCTAATATTTATTTAAGACTTTTATGTTGGTTTGGGCTAAGATACTATCTGTGACTGACAGTGGTGAACTTCCTTCATTGATTTCCCATGACCTCGATGCAAATTTACTGTGTGAGGGAGAGAGCAAGTGGAGAAACACACCAGAGGCACAGAAGGAAAGGCTCTCAGCCTCTCCCAGCTGTGTGGGATGTCAGCAGCACACTCACCACGTTGTCAGCTGCCATCTTGGCCCTCTCCAGCATATCAGAAGCCATGCTGATCAGGTCCTCAGTGTCCTCCACCCGCACCCGGGCCTGCTCCGCCAGGCTCTCCGTGTCCTGCACTGTGCCCTGGATGTTCCTCAGCCTGTTGAGCTGACTCACTAAGGTGCTGTTGATGTCTTTGAGACGGTCCATGAGGCCCTGATCTACGTCTGAAACACAGGACAAAAAAGAGAGGAAGCAAAATTAATTAGAGCAGGAAGAGAAGCTGGAGCAGCAGCTTAGCACGGCAGGCACCATGTTGGTAGGTTAATCCCCTACTGGAAGAGATTTCACAAGTCACTTACTTGAGATCAAAGTCATAATCAGAATGTGCACCAAACAGGAGAAATGAAAAGCCATTAACTGCTAATAAGACAATCCTGCTGGGTGTTGGAACTGACTCTGATGGGAGATTTTGTGTTCAGAATCATGTTTTACCTCTCTCATTCACTTAAAATGACAACAGAGCTGTTCCTCAATAGGTATGAAATGTCTGTTTGGTGAATTCTCTTTAGCTTATCTCCTAGAAATTGAGCAGGGATGGACGAATAGTGCAGACACACATTTTTCCACACTCAGGGCAACAATGGCTGCTCCAAAGAAAGACCTAAGGAGCTTCATACAGAGCAGCCAGGAGCTGTGTGGAATAGCAAACCCACTCCAAACTCTCCTCAAACCAAAGGGCTGGCAAAAGCTGGCAGGATAGAGCCTTGGTTTTCACGTATGTAGGACTTAAAAAGCACCCACAATTCAACAAATTTTTGGGCCATCAGGTAACTCCCCACAACACCATCTTAATAATGGAGGCATCACAGCCTCCATTATCTATGTGCCTCACAACCAAGGCAGTTACTTGGGAAAAGCTGAGTGTGTTACCAAGAATTAAAGTGCATGCATAAGCCCACAGAACTCCAAAATTAAGACTGGTCAAATACCTTGACCTTGCAGCACATCGTAAGTATTGAACATGGACATTTGACACATTTCAAAAACACACCACCACAGAAAAACTGAAATAACTTCTTCAGGTGTGCACAGATTTTTGCAAGGGTACTTTTTATTGCATTTACCATGCCCTCTTAGTAAGAGAAGAACCTGGAGCTGGGGAAGGGTTTGGAGCACAAGTCTCACAAGGAGCAGCTGAAGGAGTTGGCAGGGGTTGAGCCTGGAGAAAAGAAGGCTCAGGGAGGACCTTCTGTTTATCCACAACTCCCTGACAGGAGGGTGCACCCAGGGTGCTGGGCTCTGCTCCCACAGAACAGGGACATGATGAAAGGAAAAAACTTCAAGCTGTGCCTGAGGTTTGGTTGGATAGTGGGAAAAACTTCTTCACTTAAAGGGCTGTCCAGGGAAATGCTGGAATGACCATCCCTGGAGGGATCTAAAAGCTGGGTGGATGTGGCACTTGGGAACATACGTTAGTGGTGGCCTTGGCAGTACTGGGGGGCAGGGAACGGTTGGACTTGATCTTAAGGGTCTTTCCAAATAAATGATTCTATGATTCCAAGACAGAGAGAGCAATCAAAAATTCCACCGCAAAACCAAATCCATTCCCTCATCTTTCTCCAATCCCCCACCCTGCTACCCCCTTATGTGGGACTATTATCTAGGCATGGATGCCAAGCAGGCAGTATAAATCTACCTCAGCTAAAGCTGAGAAAAGCTTAAGCAACCATTCTCCTTGGCAGGAATCTTCCCAAGCAAACGCTAGCATTAGATGCATGTGAGCTTTTTCCCAGCTTCACACAAAGGGGACAAATTTTCCCAAAATGGTCTGAAATCACTGAACCAGCTCCCAGGGGAACATCTTTTACTGCAAAGTCAATAGTCTTCTTCAGGGCTCTCTTTTCCAAAACACACATCATCTTATACATTAAAGAGACCCTAAGGACAAACCACTGTCACAGACATGACGAACATCCTGCTCACAGACATCCCATGGTAGTGGTGACAACACAAGAATCAATTTGAAACTGAGTTTAACAGGAAAAACAGCATTCTTCAGAATATTCTACACTTTATGGTGGGATAATTAAGTTTGCCATCGGCATTTTGAAGCCTTCATTCTGATTGCTGATGACCAGAAAAACAAAAACTGCTTGAACTCAAGACGTTTGAGCAAATTTAAAGCATAGTAAGTATACTGGAAAGTTTTCTGCTTGTTTAACAAATAAAACCCTCCTTTGCGTCAAGAGAAGAGGATAACACACAAGCACTTCCATGTATACAGAGCTAGAGGCAGATCTTTACTTCCACGTACAACAAAGACCACTGGTTGAACAGCATGGATAAAAGCACAGCCACCGTTGTTATAACGTTCACTGACTCAGTGCTGCCTGAAATTGCTGTCAATCCTGGCGCACAGAACTGGCTTGAAATAGAACACGCTGTCTCCAAAGGGAACAGGAACATCAGGCAAAGAACTCATTTAGTTGGTCCATGTCTGATCAGGTCAGCTCACCTTTGCTCTTTTGTGCTTCATGGAGCAGCTCCGTAACTTCTCTTTCTGCCTCTTTCAACCGCTCTTCGAAGGCTTCATCAGTTACAGCGTCTTCTCTGGTACCCAGGTTTGCTATAAGATTTTCCAACTCCTGCAGCCTTTGACGTTGCTCTGCCACCTACATGAGAAGGACAGAGCACAGCTCTGACACAGCAAAGCACCTTGAGCCGCTCTGCTTTCAGCAACCACCAACAAACAGAATGCTGTACAAGTGGACATGTGCCACCATCTCCAGTGGTACCAAGCAGTGTCTGTGGCCTTACCTTATCTTTCACTAGTCTGTAACAGGCTGGACACTCCTGGCAGCCAGGCCACGAGCGGTTGTAGAAATAGTTCTCCTCACACTGGTTGCAGCGGCTCCCCACAAAGCCTTCCTTGCACTCACAGTGACCGTTCTCCCGGCACTGCAGGGACCGCGAGCCCTCGGGATCACAGTCGCAGGCTGCAGGGGAGTTAAACCTCAGTCAGACTGCAGAACAGGCAGAAATACCCTAAAACTCACAGGATGGGAGGATATGCTTAATACCCTAAAACATCTGCAAGAGCTATGGGGCACAAACCCACAGCTGGACCTCCCTCCTGATCTCAGTGCTTCTACTCGCAAGCAGGACCCAACATTCACTGTGTGTGTTCAATGTTGCTATTACCTCTCTCACAAAGCCTCATTCCACCCCACTGCATTGTAACTAGCTGCAGTTCGTTTTGCTGCTCTTTACAGGCAGGGATATCAATGAAGAAAGTTTGGATCAACCTGCTTTGCAATCATGTTTTCAAGATCAGCTGCTCCTCAAGACAGAACCTGGATACTGAGGCCACCTGCAGAGTAACTGTGCAGGGACACATTAGGAAACAGGGCTGCTGGAGGCCAAGATGCAGAGATATATTTACACCAAGAAGTAGGTATCTACTAAGCTGGATATCTAGTAAGTCAGACAAGAAAAAAATAACAAAAGAAGAAGGGGATAAGCTGTAGCACAGAAAACAAATTTTGTCACACACAGTGTGGACATAGAAGTGCCAGCTTCTGCTGTGATGAGGAGCAAGGTGAGAAAACCCCTTCCCAGAGGCAGAAGGAAAGCAAAGGCAGGGCTGGGTGTGCAATATCCTTCCCATGTGCCTCACTCTGGCCCCTCAGACTTACGTTTACAGCCTTCAGAGCCAAAGCCGAAGTGGTTGCCCTCACACCTGTCGCAGTGCTGGCCGGTGACGCCTGGCTGGCACTCGCACTGCCCCGTCCGGATGTCACACTGCCCGCTGGTGGAGCCCAGCGCGTGGCAGTTGCACCTGGGGAGGCAGGCACACGTCAGATGTGACACAGAAGGGACACGTGGGGCCAAGTGCTTCTCTGAAGAGCACAGCTCAACATTTGCATTTGCCAAAAGCCGCTTTTCTTGCTGTGAAGATGCAGCAGGCGAGGCACTGGGCTTTTGAACCGTGCAAGGTCACTTGCTGCCTGCACTAAAAAAAGAACCCAAGAGCCTCTGCTACAATCATGAAGTCATGTGGCAGTTTTCTATTTAAAACCCTGATTTAGAGCTCTTTATAAAGCTATTTATAAGTCAGGCTTTTTGTACAGCCTTAGTAGCTGCTCCTTGACCACTGCTCCTCCCCACCCACAGCAGCAGAGGCACACCTGTTACTTGTGACAAACATCACATTCCTGCACAATGTAAGCACAGACCCTCCAAAATCAGGGTCTCTGCTCCAAGCCAAGCCAAACCTCACCTCTCACAGCCACGTCCACTCTGGAGGTTGAAGAATCCAGGCTCACAGGCACTGCAGTCCCTCCCAGTGACGTGAGACAAGCACTCACACTGCCCAGTCACTTGATTGCAGACCGTCTGCTGATTCACTGTGCCGTAGGGATTGCAGTGACAAGCTGCCAAAACAAAAAGGTATGGAGAAACACGCACGAAGTTAGAAATCCCTCGTGGTGTTGGTACTTACCCTAATGGGCCTGGATACAAACCACTTGGCCACCCAGCCCCTGCACCACACCATGCTTTTGCTTCGATAGCACTAAGTGCCCACAAACAAGGATTTTAGCAAGCTCAAACCACCAAGTCAGGGTAAAGCCACACACTGCTGCCGACGGGCACAAGTGACAGCCTGACAGCAGCTCCTGGGGACAAAACCATTTTTAAATGCAACAAGAAGCAAGCCTCACCTCTGCACTTGTCCGCGGGGTCAGGGGCCAGCGGGTTCCCGAAGAAGCCATCCTTGCAGCGGTCACAGTAGAAGCCAGCTGTGTTGTAGATGCACTTGAGGCACTCGCCGGTCCGGCGGTCGCAGTTGCCCACGGCGTTGGGGTCGATGTTGTTGTTGCACTGGCACAGGCGGCAGGGCCTCACGGCACCATTTCTGCCCAGAGGGTCTCCGAAATAGGCGTCATCACACAGCTCACACCTCTTGCCTGGGACACAACACAGACACGGGTGCTGCAGCAGAAAGCCCTTGGCTGCCATCTCACATGGACCCCCTCTGCAGTCCCTTCTGAAAAGTAAACTCTTCAGCTTCTTCCCTTTCACCCTTCTATTGGGGCCACACACAAATCCCTCCTCATCTCTAAATTCAAGCTCATTTTTCACTGGAACTTTGCATTATGAATTATTTCCATTGTTCCTTCCCCTTCTATCCCTTTAAGCCAAACCTATTTGCTGCAATTTGTTGTTAATTTAAGAATCCCAAGAGGTAGAGTTCCATGGGGCATCACTGCTCCAGGAAGCTCCTCTGCCAATGAGACCTGCCAAACCTCCACAGGCAGCCACTGAAGCATCCAATTTAGCAGCTTCCTACACTTACTGCAGATCTGACCTCCCCAGCCAGTTATGAGCTCCCTTTCTTAGGCAGTTCTTGCACAAACAAACCCTCTTTTTCCTCACATCCCAAAAAGGTGGTGTGAGACAGGAAAAACTCCTCTGCAATCACGTAGCTACAAGAAAGATCAGCTGCTACAGACACTTGAGCTGAAGGGCACCTGGGGCCTGGACTCTTGCTTTGGTTCACAATGCAGTGGCACCCACAGGAACCCCCATGATCTGCTGATGTACTTGGTCAGAGGCATTCCTAAGCACACAAGAATGTACAGGTATTCTGTACTTTGGACTCTGCCATGCCAAGCATGAAATCAGCAGAGAAGCATGAAGGCTGCCAATCATCCTATGGCTTCCTTGCTATTTGCAGGCAGAACAAAAGTTTCTGCTTAACAACTCAGCTACATGCTTGGACTTCACAGCTTATTGCTAAGAAAAGAAGATCAGTATTTGTTCACATATTTCTCTTAAAATTGCTGAGCACTTGTTTGATCTTCTATTTTTTTGGGCAGCGTTTCGTGAGTCACTGCAGCCCTCCTGCTCTTCCTAGGAAGCATCCTGTAGTGCCTCACTTGCTGGCAAACTGCACCTTCTAATTTTATTTCAGTCTGACCTGCCTTCCTGGCTCTTTTAAATCTATTTTCTGCCCAACACCACGCCATCATCAGAGCTCTACTGGAAGGCAGTATGGCTTTCATATACAGCACAGAAATGGTCAGACTTTGCAGATCAAGCCTTTTGTTCTCAAGAAACAGGCATGAAAAACATGTAAAGTCTCAAGCCTCACACAGGACAAAAAAGAGGGCTGAGGAAGGGAGAAGAATTTGAACCAGAAGACGCAGCAGCTTTCAGAGCTACTCACTGTGGATCAGAGAACAAGAACTAGCAGGAGACACACTTCCACAAGCATGTGCCTGTAGAAAAAGATGTTTACAGGAACACACCTGTAGTGCCAGCCTGGCAGCTGGTGCACACAACCTCCTTGGTGCGGGGCACAATGGCACAGCTCGAGGAGCCTGGGCACGGGCAGGGCTGGCAGTCCGAGGCGGTGCCGGCCGTGGCATCGCCGTAATACCCATCGCTGCACTTCTCACAGTGAGTCCCTGCCGTGTTATCCCTGCAATTGCACATGCCTGCAATAGAGAGGGACGTGAGTTTTGCTTCCTTGTCCAATCCAGAACAGAAGAACCAGCCTCTTGCTGCTCCCTGTTTCTCTCTTACCCGTCTCGGGATCACACGTCTCGCTGTGCCCGTTGCACGTGCAGGGCACGCAGGGGCTGTAGGGCCCAAGGCTTGGGGTCTCTCGGCGGTACCCAGAGGTGCAGCGCTCACAGAACTGCCCCTCGTACCCCACTGGACACGAGCAGCTCTCCACCCAGGCCACAGGCACACCGGGTCCGGGGCGAGCACTTGTGATGGTGACATCATCCAGGTGACCGGCACCTAGAAAGCACCAAGGGGCAAACCCTCTGTAACCACAAAGGCTATCATCACAGCTTCCCCAAACACAGCTGAACGGTATGAGGGGCAGACAGGGGGTGCTTGCAGTTGGTAAGATGAATCAAGATGCAAAACCCTCCAGGAAGGCTTAGAGAGATGAGCAAAGATGCACTAGAGCTCACCAAGGGGAGCATGCAGGGTAGGAAAGCTGAGAACGACAATATAGAGGAGAATCTGAGAACAGCAAGTACAGTCAATTAAAATTAAGTTATATTTTACGTGTGTATGGTTTCCATTTCCAAATCAAATACCAAAACCAATTCCTGGCTTTCAAGCCAGAACAGACCATGTCTCTAGCAATTTTAATACACCGTCTGCAAACCACGCCTCAGGACAAACTCTTCAACTCTTCCTCTCAAGCCATTCCTTCCTCTGGCATTTCAGCATTTCCCTCCTCTACTCCCAACCCCTTCCCTGGAGCAAAACAGAGCCCAGACACAACATAGTTGACTTTTAACTTACACCACTGCAGCAGCCCCAGTGCACTGAGCAGAACCTCAGCTCCTACATATCAGCAGTGGCTATAGCACTCAGGGATGGTTTGCTCCACACTTTCATCCCCTCCATTTCACAACCCCACATTCTTCATTATGGGCCACACCTCTGAAAACACTTGCAGTTTTTCCACCTTTCCCAAATGCAAATTCATCCTTTGCATCTTTCTGCAAAAATTCTTCATCACACAGCAATAACTAAGGATCTGTTTTTGCTTCTAATTCATGCCCATTTTTATAAATCTTCATTATGAGGAACTTTCACTCAGGTTCTGCACAGGCAGCACTTTAGACCTTGTCCTTCCCATTTGTCATGTCAAGGCAAGGCCCAGAAAGAGGGGGGATGTAACCATTTCCAGTGCAGCAAAACTTAAAGCCAAGTGCTATAGACCTCCTACATCCTCCTTCAGTACTCTGTACTATGTATTTTTACCAACTGGAGGATAGTGGCTATTAAACAAAGAAAAATTCCCATATCTACAGCAAGGAATCAGCATTTGCTAAGTGTTTAGCTTTCAGACATTCGAAGACAACACTTTTCTTTTCCATATCCTCTTCAGGAGGCCTGGGAGAAGACACTACAAAGGAAAGCCAGGTGAAAAGCCATTGGCACAAGCTTTGCCAAATAAGCTGCCACAGCTCTTTATGGCTGGGCCCTACAATGAAGCAACTCAAGCACTAAACAAATGAGTTTGCCCCCTCTTCTGTGACGTTCTGCTCAGCAACTTACTTCTCTCACTGTATGTCCCACGGATCTTGATGGAAGTCAAGTTGTGGAGAAGCTTTTGGAATTCAAATGCCGTAAGGGCAGGCCTCCACGGGTAATCTGCAGCCTCATGGAGCCTGGGGAGAAGAGCCAAGCATCATCAGCACAGCTTTCAGCTGCTAACAGCTGCACCTTCTCAAAAGCTCCCTTTGCAACAGCACTGTGCTATTGCAACATCACCCACATAAGTTTAAACCTACTGATCTCTGTTTCCTCAAGGGCTCAGAGGCCAAAGGCAGCCCAGGCCAGGTGACAGCTGCTCCCACTGTACCTGAAGGTGTAGGTCTGCACATTCTCACTGGGGTAGGAGTTGCCCTGGGCAATGAGAGGCACGGACACTCTCAGCCCAGCCCCTTCCAGCACCAGGTCCTCTGCAGAGAGGCGTGTGTCCCGCCTGTCCACACGGAAGGAGAAGGTCAGGTTTTGCCCGTAACTCAAAACCTGGTTGCCCAAGAACTTGCCTGAAAGGGGAAGAAATCCTTAGAGTTAGGGGACAGAACACAAAGGGCACAAGCAGCACAGAAAGCCATGCTTTTGGAATGACCTACGTGGTGCAACGAAGTACATGGGGAAGTAGGTGTCAGAGATAACGGAGATATCCTGGCTCTCGGCACTCCACTGCAGCAAGACTTCTGAGCCATCACGCTGCTCAGCACGCCACTCATCCTCTCCTGAAGAATCAGATGGGCAAGAATTAACACCCATGGAAGATGGAGATTCGCGCACACTTCTTGCATCACGTTGCTCGTGTCTTAGCTAATCTAATGTGCATGGGCACTGACAGGCTGCAGAAAGCAGCTGTGCAGAAGAATTTAGTCAGTAAACACCATCTTTCCAATTTAAGCCCCTGACTCAAGTGCTGACTTGAAACCTCTGAACTTTAAACCCTCTGATGATTACTTGTCCAAAACCTTCTTTTCTAAAGAGCTTAAGCAGAGACAGAAAAACCTGTAGGCCCCTATGATTTGTTGAGAGCTGCAGCCTTTGTATGAACTGTTCTCCACTAGAATTTTAATTAAAAATATGTTATTTTCAGACTACGCAGCATGAAAACATGCATACACATGAAACTGACTGCATGAAAGAAACTGATTTTTCCTGGGCTTACAGACTCATTGGAAACACAACTGTGTTTTATCCAGAGCCATTCAGACCCCAAATCTAAAGTGATTTTGATCCTCTCAATCAGAAAGTCCTGACTTGGTTCTAGAACTGAGGAAACTCTGCTTTGTCAGCACACCTCTCAGGCTATAAAAGGCTTCTGTTTGCAATTCCCACTTGCACCTGCACGGTGTACAATAAATGTGTGCCTGAAGCCAGAGCTGTGAATTCATGCCTCCCCATCTGAACAAACAAGCTGCAAACATGGAAGCTTCAGCACTTCCAAAAGAAGGATCCTAGACCTGCCTGCCCAAGGTTTGTGGTCTTGCACAGAAAAGGAGGAGTTGGGGTTTTTTACAGCTTCTGACTTGAGTCTACTGCTCAACCTGAGATACAAAGGAAAGCTCAATTTTACCAAACTCGAAGTTGGAGGTGATGCTATAGATACTGTAGCCCACAGCACTGGTGCAGACTGAAGAGTGTCCAAAACAGAAGCAGGGGGTACAGCCTCTTGGATTGGAGGACTCCAGATGGAAAAATCCAGGTTTGCATCTGAAGATGCAAAGGAAAGAGAATTAATTTCCCTGATGCTTAACCCCAGGTCCTCGCTCAAATGTTTTTCATTCTTGAAACAAAGCCATGGGAAGAGAAAGTCACCTCTCACAGTGGAATCCTTCCACGTTGTCCTTGCACGCACACCGCCCTGTCTCGACGTTGCACTCCCCTGTACTGCCAGCAGCATTGCAAGTACAGGGCCTGGGGAGTCAGGAGAGAGGTTAGTAAGTTAGTTCAGTAAGAGCCACATAGAGAAAGCTTTAAAAAAAGCCTAGTTTTCCTTTCAGAGAGCTGCAATCCTCCTTACCTGCACCCAGCTTCGGAGAGGGAGTGGAACCCTGGCTGGCACCGGTCACACTTGTCCCCCATCACACCAGGCTTGCAGCTGCACTGGCCGTAGCTGTCACACTGTGTGCTGAGGGAGCCTGTGGGACAGCAGGGACAGGCACCTCAGCACACACATATGGCTCCATCAGCTACTCGAACTTTACAAAACAGCCAAGAAATAGGAAGAAGAAAGGAGGAAGCACAGCCTCAAGCTGATGAGTGACAGCTACCTAAAGACTGCCTCTAGTTCACAGGGATTTCCCCTTTGGTAGCTCTAGACAGATGAACTCTTATCTAGTCTTCCCAAATGATATTCAGCCTTTTTACTCCTACCAACCAACCTTTTTATATACAAAATATAATTTTAACTTCAAATTGCCTTCTCCTGCTTCATCCTCAGTGCTACATTTGCATGTCTCCAATTCCACATCTGTTTCACTCTGCAATATGTAATTTCCAAGATTTTATTCCCTGAATCCCTTGTGTTCCCCCTAATAAGCATCTCACTTTTCCCTGACCTCTCCCTTTCACACTCCAATTTCTTTCCTTGATTCCTAAGTTGCATTTAAAGACTAAACTACCTTGATGGAACAAGGCTGCATGTGCCACTATGAATCCTAGTAAACTCATGAGCAAAACCCTCATTTTTGGAAGGATGCCTTCCTCAGTACTGCTCCATTCAAGTGGTCTTGCACAAAAAGCAGTAGCAGGTTTCTTTAATCCATAGTGGACAAAATGCTTTCTCCCAAGCATCCATGTAGCTGCCAGCCTCGGAGCTGCCAGCACTGTAAGAGTTAACTAGCAGGAGAAAAATATTTTCATATACAGAAATAGTTGCTTGTTTCCACTTCAATCCACACGAGAAGATTACAGCAAAGTGAAGAGTTACAAGATGATTAGGCTGGGCAGGACAGAAGAATTCACAAAACCTTTACCATATACAGCCAAAGTTCAAATCCCCTTTGCACTCCCACTTAGGATTATTTAGGAAAAAAGAGTACTTGACAAAAAATACCAATCCAAACATATCCAGAAGACTGAAATACACCCTGGGTGTCAGTGCGTCATGGCACACAAGCTAATGGCTAAGTTATAAAAGCCTTTGAAAGCTGTCCTTAAAGACCTGAGAAGTCACCTCCCTGCATCTTTTCAACCATCTCAGCTCACACCAACCCACACCCCTCTTAAAATAAGGTCTAACACAAAGATCCAGGAAAGCCGTCAGAAGAAAGGGCCTTTATTGGTCAAAAATTTCATAACTGAATGACTCCTTGACAAAATTAGATAGGAGATGCACCCTGGCAGACCTCTCCCTGGCTGCTTTTAGGGCATGCTGCAAGCAATTACTTATGTCAGCTACTCTTTTGAAACCTCACATCATATCTTACTATGTGTTAGCCTTTTCCTTCCTTCCACCTTACTTGCTGTGGGCTGGTGTAGTGATGGGATCACTCCTTACAGGTTAAGTGGTTCCCTTCACAACAAAAGAGTTATTCTCCTGCCAGAATTACCCCCGTCCCCATTTTTTTAAGAGGAGTTTAACTACAGATTTTGAGTTTACTTTGTTTTATCTCACCCCACCCCCTTTTGTGTTTAATGTTTCACTGGTTTGTATTTATAGTGCTTGGATACTCGGTAGGAGAAACTGATGCAGCAGCTAAAGTTCACTACAATTTCTCAGCATGAACAACTTCCAGAAATACCCACTCACATCATCTTGGTTATTAAGAATTTAAATGAGTTCTTTAGTACTGGGAGCATCCAGGGTAACACATACACAGTGGGGAAAAAAAAAATCTATTTCAGAATACATTCAAAGGAGTAAGTGCCGCAGAGGTGACCTATCTGCCCCTATCACCCTCACTCCATTTAGATCCAAGGATAACTTAAACCAAAATACAACCCAATAAACATTTCCTACACGGAAAAAAAGAAAAGAAACCCAAACAACCCCTCCCCTCCCTCTTTTTACCCCGGAGCTGGCAATGAGCTGCATGACGGAAAGAAGAGGTGGGTTTTGTGCGTGGAAGTGTGCAAGCAGCCGTGCTCGCAGCAGCGCTCACCGACGGGGTTGCAGCTGCAGGGCAGGCAGTCCTGGTCGCTGGCCAGGCGGTAGAAGCTGTCGCGGCAGCGCTCGCAGCGGGGCCCGGCGGTGTTGCCGGCACAGGCGGTGCAGTGGCCGCCGTGGCCCGTGGCACGGTACAGCTCGGGGTCAAAGTAGCACTCCTGGGACCGCCCGTTGCAGTCGCACGCTGCAAAGACACGGCACCGTCAGTGACCAGCCTGTCCCCGCAGCACAAACCCCACCCTGCACGGTTCAGCTGTAGATGAGTTGGGGAAGGAGCTTTCAACCACTCTGGGACCTGAAACAAACTTGAGACCATGCTCATCAATGCCCAAAAGAAAACCAGCACTTTCTACCACGCTTCTTTCAACATCAGGCTGCCAAAATATTGTCCTCCCACACAGGACTACCGATCCCTGTCATCCAAACAAGCATGAAAAGGTAACATGAGGCTACTCCGTGCTGTAATGAGAGCTTGTACCCTGGACTGCAAATCCCTAGACAGCAGGACATCCCAATTTCACCACCCCATTGAGGGAAGCCACAAACAGCTGGAACCTATCTAGACACACAGAGGTCAGACAGGAAGAAAACTTTTCTGTCTGAAAAAGCTTCCCCATAAAGTAAACTACCAGGAGCTGTGGTCTGGGACAAAACACCAAGCAAATTGGTGTTCTGTGACAGAGATCTGCATTTGTGGTCCGGAAATTAGGCTAAATAATCAACAAGTAACTGTAAAAACCAATAACCCAAACACAAAAAGGCCAGTTGTACTCCAGCATAGTAAACAGATATTTTCCCCATGGGTCTGATAAAGTACAAGCCTGTACATTTTTGCAGAACACCTCTTTTTTTAGGAAAGATGGGTAGTTCCCATCCTTCTCCAGAAAGGAGACGCCCATTCCTAGGGATCTACCAGAAAGCTCCTACAGGACAGGAGTGGAATGACCAAGAGTCCCACAAACTGTGCTTAATGCTGGCTGTGACTGAAGTTAAAAGAAGGCAGGGCCAGCTTGTGGCTGCCGGCAGAGGCAGGGACCCTGGCCCAGACAGGCTGTCCCCACACATACGCAGGCACTCGTTGGCGCTCTCGGCGGTCGCTCTCCTCCACGGGCGGTCGTTGAAGAAAGGAAGGCACTTCTCACAGTCCACCCCGAAGGTGTTGTGCTTGCAGTTGCAGACCAGCTTCCCAAGCTCATTCTTCACACACTCACTCGCGTGCCCGTTGCACTTGCATCTGGTTCAGGAGAGATAAGGAACAGGTATTGAAACTCCAGGGCTCCAGGTCACTAGCAAAGCAACACCAAAAAACAGGGCCCAGATCTCAAAATCTGAGATGAGAGAAATTGGAAGGTAAATGATTACAACAAAATCGAGAACAAAACTGCTGTCATTCAGCCTGGAGAAGAGGGAGCTTCATGGATACCTTATGGAGACCTTCTAATATCTAAAAGGGGTTTACAAGACAGAGAAACTTTTTATCGGGGCCTGTAGTGATGGGACAAGGGGTGTAGTAGTAATTTGAAACATCTTTAAAATTTTAATTTAGACTGGACATAAGAAATCAATGAGGGTGGTGGGACACTGGTACAGGCTTCTAAGAGAAGCTGTGACTGCCCCATCCCAGAAGTGTCCAAGGCCAGGCTGGACAGGGCTTGGAGCAACCTGGGATAGTGGAAGGTGTCCCTGCCCAGGATGGGGGTTGGATAACCTCCGACGGTCCCTTCCAAACCAAACCGTTCTATGAAACAAAGAGGTAGGCTCTTTGTTTCATAGAAACAAAGGGAAGAAAATTAACTAACTCCTTTGCAGTCTTCAGACTAACCTGAGCAGGAGAAGCAAAGATTTAGCTGACTTTATGTTAGTACATTTTCCACATCTTCTCTCCTGTGAGAGCCTAGAACACTGTATGTTCACTGAGTGTGGGCTATTGCGGTATCAGTAGGAAGTTAAATAGCACGAAGGGGACTAATACAGAAGCCCAGGGACTTCCAGACTGCTGGTGCAGCCAATACAAATCCCCATGTGGCCAAATCCCAGTCTTAGGACCGCCATACGCAAACAGTCCAAAACCCTGCAGCGGTCTCATGTCTGTTTAGTAAAACATTTTATCATCAACTACTTAAGGTTAAAACATTCCATAACAGACTTTGGCAAAAGGAATGGACAACCACAATCATGTTGTACCATGTTTCAGACCTCCAAAGGAGATAGCTTCTTCAATATAAGTGAAGTAGAGACAGAGATTTTCTACTTACTGTTATTTGAGAGTGCGGGCACAGGAGAGAATAATTTAAAAACACATTAAAAACCACACATACCACAGAGCAGAAAAAAATTTCTTCTTTTGTTTTTCATTTTAGTTAATTCTTTTTATTATTTGCCTATATTAGTATTTTTAAAGGAGTCTAGTAAAACTAACCAAAAACTTTAGTAAGAACAGAGTTTTATTGTCTACTCACCTACCACCCACAGCAAAATCAGAAATTGCATAGTAGTAAGACTTGAGAACTTTTGGGTCATTGAAAACTTCATCTCCAAATGTGTTCAGACGGTTGAGGGTCACTCTAATATCTGTAGCTGTCACCCATTCCTAGAGCAGACAGAAATCCCATCAGATGAAACACCCTTTCCCTTGAGAGAGTACAGCCATTAGCAGTTCTATTAAAGTCATTCCTCAGCAGCTGGGTCCTTCCTCATTGTTTTCCCCTTTGCACCTCAGGAGCTCACATGCTCCTGCCCCAGAAGCCTTATGCCACATCCTCTTAGTTCAAATGGGTTTTCCTAACCCTTTCTCCTCTCTGGAGACCCTTTCCAATGCCTCTTCACATCCTGACTGCTTTCAGCTGGGAAGCACCGAATAACCTCTCCAGCAAAAAGTGCAGGGCAGGCAATTATGCCAGCTTGCTAATTGTACGTATCTGTCTGGCTGCAGTTTTCCTGCACAGCCATGCAGCACCAATGGGAAAAGCTTTAGGGTACATTTGTCTGCAGGCATATTGCACCAGACTAAAAGATACAGACAGACAAATGAGTGAGGCTGGGGGAGGCTAAGGAAGAAAAACAGACAGATCTGACTTGAAACACAAGAGTTTTTAATAATATTTACACAGTGTCTGTAACACACTGCCCTGCCTTCATGCAGCAGCAGCCAGCACAGAGCCTGTTGCCAAATTTCATATCACATTCCACCAGCCACTGACACTGGCACCTCCTTGGTTTTATTATACCCTCTACAAAGCTGTTTTCCTTCAAACACCATACAAAAGAACACAAAGAAACAACCCTGTATGTACAACTGTGCAGCACCTGTGTCACTGCTCAGCCAGTAACATAGTGTTTATTTACTGAATTACAAACACTGATGTAAACACATGGAAATACCAATCACAATATACACATTTACTTCAGTTCTAAAAAGCAACACCAGGGGTTGGTATGTATTTTAGGAAACTGGTAGTCAGATCTCTATTCCTTACATAGAGACACTTACCAGAAAATTACACAATTGCTAACTTGAAATCTCCTTATTCACCTTAACTATAAGACATGGTTTTCTGTAAGGGTTGGCTACACCAATAAGGTGGCCAAACTGGATCTTTTCCACTTCAGAAGTTCTTTCTCCTTTCCCATTAATCTTATTTTTTCATTTCATTTTAGTTTGCAGAAGCAACCCCACCAGATTCTGCTCTCCTGCCTGGGAATGGGAAACAGGCAAGCCCTGAGCCTGCTGGGTGTCTGTCTCAGACTACTCCTGCTACTTTAAGAGCAAAGGGAAGTGAAGGTAATTACAGCTCCGAAAGGAAGACAACAAGCCCCAGTGAGGCAAACCCCACAGGTTTAGCTCCTTGTTGCAATATAAACTGGAGAAGTCATCAAGCAGAACACAAAAACTGGCAAGTAAATCAGATAAACTGGTGCTCTAGTATACTCCTGACCACTGCCCAACCACTCCTGTGAATGCAAAAAAAAACATTCAAGAATGTTCAACAACAAAAAAACCCTGCCAAAACCCCTTGCCAAGCCACTTGTAAGACAAAAATAACAGGGATAAAATCAAACTCCTCTGCTTCAACATACATGTAAGAGAACAGGGTAGGGATTCCTGTAATGCTTTATGTATTTAGAATAATCTTATATTTCTTACTTTTTTCTGTTTGAACTATATATGCAGATACCTTAAATATTAACTGGACTGAGACTTTATCTTCTCTGTGTCCTTGTATGTGAAACAACAGCAGAATGTCCACAGCTGCTTTCTAAGTTGGCAGAGATTTACATTCATTCTCTGAAGACTTCCATGATGCCTACTGACAAATCACCCTTAATGCCACCGGGTTTGCTTTTTTGTACCATAAACTTGCTATCAACGGACTCAAGAGTTCAACTCCTCCTTCAAAAGTGTCTCTGTGGATTTTCCACCCCAGCTCAGCTGTGCAAGGGCCTTTCACTATGAGTAAGGGCTGTAGTGCAGCCCAGTCGGCACAAAGCCACCATGAACAGTGACTCAACAGAAGACACAACTCAGACCAGCTGACCGACACAGTCCTGCTCACATACCTGCAGCACAGGGCTGTTGTCAAAGTTGTAGGCACTGGGACGTCCCTCCAGCGTTGAGAAGGCCACATTGCCCCCGGTGAGAGGCGAGATGTCGCTGAACTCATCGGTGCAGAGCGCCTGCTGCTCGTCCTCCCCGGTGCGGATGAAGCCACGGTTGATTTTGTGGTAGGTGCTCTCACAGGACCCACTGTAGTACTGGTAGGGCACCCACGGGCCGTCCTCCTTCGTGCGCTTGTAGATGGCAAAGCTCTCGGGCCGGCTGGTGTGGAACTTGAGGCGCACGTACGTGATGTCAAAGGCTTTTCCTGTGGGGGAAGAGGACACACCTGTGAGAAAGACTCAAAACTGAGAAAGAATGGAAAGAGCTGCGCTGCATTTCTCTCTCTGGAGAAACATCTCCCAGCATTATGCAGAAAGATGAGCGTGTCCAGCAACACCAGAAGTATCTCTTCCAGTCTGGTATTGTATCTCTAAGCAAAGACAAGGTGAAGTAACTGTGAAAGCAGACTGAGGGCAGGCTGAACAGATAGATAGAGACCTACAAGCTTCTGTGCAACCAAACACATTTCAGAAGCTGCAATTCTCTTCCACATACATCCCTAACAGATGACAGACTACATGAGACCCATGAGTAGTTTGTGTGTACTTAAGCTAGGCCCAAGTTAATAATGACACTTGATGATATTTCTCCCAAATATACGCATGGGAGAAACAGTATTAACCAGAGAAGAGTAAGTCACACTGGCTTGTACCTCTGCTTCCTCCCTACATAGACAATACCTTAATCTCTTTTTACAGCTCACAAAGCACTTCCTCCAGCATTGAACCTACCAACTACAGCCTCTTCTACTCATTCCCTGGGAAAAACAAAATGAGGTTTAAGTTTCCCACACCACCTGACTAAAGTCACCAAGGCATTTTTCAGCTCAGAGTGCAATGATTTCCAAGCTACCCATGTTCTCCATCTCCTAGAAAAATGAAAGAAAATCCACCTCCTTGCCCTCTGTTCCCCTCCTAACTGGTCTGTGGCAATCAGCACATCATACTCTCTCATGATTCTTCTCCAGTAACTTGAGCATCTACCCCCAGGAACATAAACCAGCTGCCCAGGGGAGTCACATCCCTGAGAGAACCCATTAGAAGAAAAGGACCACAACACTCTTCAGCCACCTTCGTCTGTTATCCACACTGGCCAAGGGTTCCCAGGAGGAGGCCTACAGCTGTGTACCAGCTGTTCTTGCTCCACTTCAGCAAGCAGACTGTGTACAATTAGGACATCCTGGAGCATGTAGGGAGCTTGCTAAAACAACGTTGAGTTTGTTTGGAATAAAACCTCGGGTGTTTAGTCCCTGCCATGCTCTTTTTATGCTCCCACCACTTCCAAGAAAAACAGTGCTCTAAGCAGAACTTGCAGCCATCACTGGTTCTTTTGCTGATAAAAAAAAAAAAAAAAAAAGCTACTAGAAGAGTTTCAGCTGATTGAGAAACAGGTTTTTTCAACCTGCAAAAGTCACACAGATTTAACCTCAACTCGTAAAATGAATGAACTGTACCATGTTAAATTTTAACATAAGGCTTGGCACTTGCTGAAGTGTTCACCTCCTTCACACGTGAGAGCAGAGCAGAGGCACCATGGACCAAGAACAGAGTGTCCTCAAAGAGCACACGCACAACCCGACAGCCATGAATTAGGTCACGAACCACGGAGCTGCCCTGCAGGCCCCCAGTGATTAGGCCAGGGGCCAGCCTGCATTAGGCAAGTCACACCCAAAGCCTGTATGGCACAAGGGAGGAGCCAAAGGAGCAGGAAAAGCACAGCAAAGGGTCCAGAAACCAGGACACCTGAGAAAAATAAAGTAAAAATCAAGACATACAGCACCTGAAAAATTATATCCCCCAATGCGTTAGTTTGGCACAGCCTGGTTTTTGGTAGCAAGGGGGCCCACAGGGGTAGCTCCTGTGAGAAGCTGCTAGAAGCTTCCACCATGTCCAAGAGAGAGCCAATCTCTGATGGCTCTGGAGATGGACATGCTGGTGGCCCAGTCAGAGAGGTTGGTAATGCCTCTGTGATGACATATTGAAGAAGAAAATCAAAACAGCACCAACACAGTTTTTTTTTTCCAGGGCTGGCAAAGTGCCATTGCTGGGGGCCAGCCCTGGCGTGGCCCGTGGCAATGCACCACAGCCAACGCCGTCTCGGGGCAGCCCACACGAGCCCTGCCTGCCTGGCCACCCCCAGCCAGCCGTGCTGCAGGCAGAAGGGCAGGGGTGGCAGCTGCTCCTCCCGGTGACAGAGAGGCCTTAAACAGAGCCACAGCAGCCACCACTGCCTGCACAATGGCAATGGGGCTGCATGGCCAGCAGTGAAAACACGGCGAGCAACTCCCCGGCAAGATCTAGACAAGATCAACCTAGACAAGATCAACTTCTTGGCACTGCGAGATCTTATAACAATCTTTGAATCAGTGGAACTTGTTGACAATGGTACCTACAAGCAGCAGTTTTTCTTCTACTCAGAGAAGAGGAGGAAGTGAGGACATGTGAGGGAAAACAACACGGTGACACCAAGATCAGTGGGAAATAAATAGGGGAGAAGGTGCTTCAAGCATCAGAGCTGAGATTCCTCTGCAGGCCGCGGTGAGGACCATGGTGAAACAAACTGTCCCTTTGGAATGCCTGAAGTCCACAGGGGATGCAGAGATCCACTTGCAGCCCATGGGAAAAGTGATGGCAGGGAAAGTTGTGATCTAGCGGGAGATCGACTAGAGAAAGAGAGGGCCTTTGCTTCCAGAGATAGAGAGAAAAAGCCCTTGATTCCAAACTAGAGCAACCTATCCTTAAAAGACTGCACCCTGTGGACAAATGACCCATTGCCACAACAGTTTTGGGACAACTATTTGCCCATGGGAGGGACCTCACGGCATAGCAGAGAAAAGACTCCTCTTCCTGAGTGAAAACAAAAAGATCTCAAATGACAAACTGACTAAAACACCCATGCCCTGTCTTCCTGCACTGTTGGTAGGAAAGAAGGAGGGTCTGGGGGAAAACAGGTGCTTTAAAGGCTTCTTTTATCTCTCATCATCCTCCTCTCACTCTGTTAATAATAAATTTACTTTGTAACTTTTTTGTAACTATTGCCCTTAAAGTGTTTTCTCCCAGTCCTTATCTCAACTCATGATCCCTTTGTTAATTTTTTCCCCTCTCCTCTGCTCAGCTGTAACAAAAGTAAGTGAACTTTGTGGATATCTGGCATTTGGCCAGTATCAAACCATGACACCCAAGAATAGAAAAAGACCAATCTGGTGTTTAAACTACCCACCAAATAGTATTGTCTGTGTGTGACATACAGGACAGCTGGGACATTATACAGATACAAGCCCGGTGATACTTCCTACAAAATACCCTTTCCTATTTATATCATGTGTGCATGGATCATGGATGACCTAAGCACAAGACTGGAAGCCAGACATTCACAGTCATGGCCCTTGCTCAGTAGCAGCTCACTGTTGGTTTGAGGTTGATTATTTAATGAGATGTTCTTACACACAGAAGACAAGTGAGAAGCAAGCACCACCATTTAATGCCAAACTGCTTTCTTCCAAAGGATCAACACTCGGTACTACTTAGCTTAGGCATTCTCTCCTCTTCCTGCCCGATACAAGAGATGAATCTTGTTCCTGTGTACTTGGAGTGTTTTTCTCATGAACTGCAATAAAGGTAAGAAGCAGGCATCCTGTGTACAAATCAGACCCTCCCAACTTTCCTGTTTCTCTTACTACATGTACTTCTTCTCTTTGCCTCACTGAAGGCAAAATATTGAGGTAGGAACAAAGTGCACATGCAGGAACTCATGACAGACACAAGACAATAGGCTGGAGACACACAAACATCTTTTTCAGGTCCACGGTAAACAAACTCAGGATACATTTCACACCTTTTCCAGGTAAAAGGCAAGGGGCCCAGGAAGCAAATACTTCCTCCTTCTTCTGCAGGAATACCCCAGTGTGCTGACCTGCAACTTGGCAGCCTATCCCAGAACTTCACCAACATCTTGGATGGAGAGCAACTAAAAACCACAACTACTATCATAGTTTCATCACTAGTAAAAGTGTCATCAGCTTAATGAGAGAGCACACATGGTAAGATAAAGCAAAATATAATGCTGAAAGTCAGCCCTGGTGGGATTTCTTTGGGCAACTTTAATGACAAGTGAAAATAGGAAAACATCAGGCAAGAGCAGCCATTCCTTAAGTCAAGAGGGTATAAAAAATAAGCCAGAGACAACAATGAAAGTCACTTCATCAAACAGTGTCAGCTGAATTGTCAGGAATACCCTGCTCTTTTGAATTGGGGTGGTTAGTTTTCTACTAGTACTGCATTCCTCTGGTGTGAGGCAAAACCCCTGGTGTTCAGGCTTCATCAAGATGGGGAGGAAATGCTTCAAAAGAATCCTGGGAATGATGAGGGGGCTGAGCATGTGCTTTCACTCACACACACAACTTTCTGCCCTAGATGAAAGGCTGGGTCACAGGCTGCTTGCCCCAGAAAATAACTACTTTTTTCAATCTCCACTATAACTGAATTATGATCCCTGTTTCCTGACAAGGTCTCCTACTGCTCCTTGTGAAAGCCCCAGCTCAGCTAAAGGCACAGCACATGCCAACTGCACCCTGGGCAGCATGAAAACATTATCCCTGGGAACCCCTTCTGCTAAATGGCAAGGACCCTCCCTTTCTCATCTCCAGTTTTATGTGGCAGGCCAAGAAAATGCATTCAAACCCCTCCCAACTGAGCAACCGACATGAAAAAGGCATTTATGGCAGCTGGCAGTGTAACTCCTTGAGCAGTGCAGTTAATGGCATTAAAGAGGAATGCAGTTAATGCACAGAGACTGGCTGTGCAGTGCCTTGCTGGGTAAATACTGCTGGAACAATGGAGTTTACCCAAGACCAGCTGACACAGTGTAGAAATGTGTTTCCCCACTGTTCACACTGAACATAAATACTGTGCTTAACAGCCTGGCAGTTCTTTGAGGCTGCAGAGACTTTTTCTAGCAAAGATAAGCAGCCCAGGTTGCTTTCATGTCTTGCCGGGCTGAATAAACATATACAGATATTACGCTAAGAAATGGTGACAGCAATAACCAGGTGAAAGGCACTTTTAAACATTACGTTCAGAAGACAGAAAGACATTGTTCTCCTCTTCCTAGAAGCCAGTACTGACTTGGAGCTCAGTCTGGCTTAGAACTGTCTGACAGTGTCAACTGTCAGGTAGTATTTCCCCGTGTGTATTGAGAAGTGACAGATCTGTTTTGCAGGAAGAACTCCAGATGCTGGAATCAGTGACCATGAGCTCAGTGCTTCACAAGTACAACCTGATGTGTGTTTAAAGTATCCAGAGCTCAAAATCATGAGCCACACATTTAAAAAAATGCATCTTTTCTGAGGCATGGAGCTGTTCACCAGCAAGTGACAACATGACATGATAACCAGCTCCCTCTGACAATTGAGGATGACGAAAAAAACCACTTTAATCTTTTTCTCTACTGTAAGCAAGCACACATACAAGCTTTCAAGACAATATTGCAATTACAGATTCAAAGGAATGAGCAAGTCCTGTGCCCAGAGAGGCAGCAGAAAATGTTCAGCACTGTTTCATTCAGGGGACACTGCCCCGAACAACCTGCTCACACTGCTGGGCTTGGGCAGCTGTCATCAGCAATTACAGCCCTCCCTCAGCTGGGTCATCGCCAAATTCAGTATCCCAAGGTCCACCAGGAAATGTGCCACGCTAAAACCCATATAAGCCAATGCCATTTAGATCTTCAGAAACTCCTCCCTCTTCCCTGAAGTTAGGAATTCGTTCTACACACAAAAGACCTCCTTGTATTCAGGCCCCTCAGAACGGATGGATAATTTACACCAGGAAAACTGTCCCGCCAGCTGGCACGATGACTACAAGTGTTGAATTGTGAGCAGATGCCTGGGTGAGATAAGCCCAGAGGACACTCAGCCTCCTTCATTATCGGTCCACTTGAGTGCCCTGCACATGGGACTGGCACATGGAAAGAATCGATGCTACCTCTCCTGCATACAGCCACTGAGCTTTGCTGAGGGGAAAAATAATCCACCTGAGAAGACTGCATTGGGCAGACTACACTTTGCAGATTTGTTTTCTAGAAAATCCACTGGGCAGTAATGAAATGGTTAAACTTTACTGTTTCTCTTTTGGTTGGCTCCTGTTTCAAGGCAGCTTTTCTCACACAGGTACTTGCTGACAACCTATGTCTTAGGAAAGGTTAAAATAATTGAAAACAAACCCAGTAACAAATAGAGCCTACTTAGTACTTTTTGACTGGATTTCATTTCCATTTTGCAGTGAAGGGCAGAGAGCAATCAAATATAATTGGCATTTCTTTATGTCTTTTTCTTTGAACCTCTTTCCCAGGAAGATATGCCAGCTTTCCCAGCTACTAGACCGAAATGTGCTCCATCTCACTCTTATTCCTGCCTCAGCTCTGCCCTTCTTGAACCATCATCTCTCCTAGCACCCAACACAATGCTGGACCAGCCATGAGCAAAACAGACTGGCTCCAATTCTCCCAGACACACAGATCCCAGAACCTGACACAAGCAGTGTGTTCCCTGCAGGGGACAGAAACCTGGATGCCAGCAGACAGAGGCCAGCAAGTTCACAAGGTCTTCTTCAAGAGCAATTCCTGCATCTTGAGCCAACTGGCCACTCCAAGTTCTCAGCTATCTCAGTATTTTGTTCAGCCTCTCATGCTAGAAACCCTGCCAGAGCCTTCCCCCCTGGATCACAGGGGCAGCAAATGACAGGGCAGTATTTAAGGAGAATGAGTTGTCCCATCTAATGGGAATGAGATAGGATTTTTCAGCATGCAGATGGGTAACAAGAGCAGGACAGAGTTTATAAGGAGGGGAGGAGAGTGAGAAACGCTTGGAGACACTTGTTCTTTCAGAATAAAGTACTTTCATTAAACAACAACAGCCTGCAAGACACATAAGTGTTGAATTATATCGCTTGCATCACATATACATGAAAAAAACACACTTATAGACCAAAATCAAGAAAATTTTTAAGTTCTAGAGCAAATGTCCTTTTACAACTACAGCCTAGCTTTCTGAGAAAATTTGTAGGGGAGAAGGAAGATAAGAGCATTGGTACTGCCCAAGCAAATGGAATATCCAGCATTTGAAAAAGGAAAGTAAAGGATTTCCACTTTCTGAGGAACTCCACTAGGGAAATAACTCCATGCAGAAGCACAGACAACAGTTCTCACATTCTGAGCTGTGGCCTTTACAGGAACACAAACTAGTAATAATAAATCTTAGGTTTATTTTCTTGCCCTCACCTGAAGAGCCTCAAGATTTATGAGCATATATCATGAAGAAGAAAGGCCTGAAGGATTTTAACAGTCTCAAACCATGCCCTACCAAACCAAAGATTCTGGCATGTGGAGCTCCACAGACGGGTGCTGGGGTTTTAAAAAAGCCTGACAGAGACACAAACATGGATTGTTTTTTCTGGGAGCCCGTTCTAAGATGGGGACAGAGGAAGGAAATGTGTTTGGGACACTGGGGGAATGAGCACAGCCTGGAGCATGCTGGAATGAAGGCAAACTCCCACCACCCCATTAGATCATGCATTCTTCCAGCGTTCCCAAACAAAGGCACCATTGACTCCTGTGCGTGGGCGGCTCTGGACAGCAAAAGGCTGCCCAGTAAATTATTGCATGATAATCCAACATTGATAGGTCATTGAGGCTGCTTGTTTTAGTCATGTATCCAAAGAGGGGAGGCTTATTTCCCCCTGCTCTGGGCTGAAGGCAGCCTTGCGAAAAATGCATTTTTTTATTTGATCGCTTTTAAGTCAGTGTAAAAGTCAGAA
This sequence comes from Pyrgilauda ruficollis, assembly GCF_017590135.1. Lineage (NCBI taxonomy): Eukaryota > Metazoa > Chordata > Aves > Passeriformes > Passeridae > Pyrgilauda > Pyrgilauda ruficollis. The sequence goes on along the minus strand of NW_024526488.1, from coordinate 3,826,709 downwards.
AACCTTATCCATTAATTCAGTACAGCTTGATGCCTTATTTGTACAGCTTTGATGCAAAGATGTTAAGTCCATTTCCCAAAACAGCCAGCTGTGTTTATTCACTGGGGACTGGGAAGATCCCATGTCCAACACAAAAATCCTAGCTGCGCAGGAAGCCTCAAAGTCCTTTTTCAGCACAAATGATAAAAGCTCGTTTTAAAAAGGCCCTTTATGCTTGGCAAGCACAGCAGATCACAGATGATCAAAGATGCCATGGGCCATTTTGGGGAGGGCACCATCTCTTTCAGGTATCAGGACTGCAAAGCCGCCTCCTGCCACCAGTATCAGAACCAAAACAAGCTGGGTTGGTGTTACTGTGCGTTGGGATCCTTGGAAAGTTCATTTGCTTGTATCAAAGGTCCAGAAGTTCCTCCACAACCCATACACAATAGGGATGGGTGAAAACAGGTCACTCCCACAACTGAAGGAACACAGGAAAGTGGGAGTTTACTCTCACAAAACAGGAGTTTTACCCAAGAAAAGAAGAAAAAAAAAACCAGAAAAATTTATGTACGCAGAAAAGACAAAACTCGTCTTTTGCTTTTATTCTTGGCAGAAGAATGCAGTTATTACCTTCCTTTCATTACTGACAGTCCAATGACAACACCAACAGTGCATGCAGCAATAACAGCCCTTGAAAACTGACAATTCCCACCCATTCCATGAAACTGTGGGACCTTGGTGACCAAGCAAGATTACATTTTCTAAAGAGTTTTTCTCATGTTGGAGATACAACTACCATCCAGTAAAATCTGAAGAAAACAACTGCCAGTACCACAGCCCCACAAAGATCAGAGCTGGTGGCAGCAGCAGGCCACAGAAGATGCAGCAAAAGCTTTCCACTGAACTGGCCACTTTCCATCCTTGATCCTCAGCAACAAGGAAATGAATCTCTCATGAATGTGTCTTGTGTAAGACCACACCTCCAAAGGAATCACAAGAAAGCAACAAGTCTTACCCACTTTCAAGTCATTCTCATAGTTTTCTTAAAGATTTAAGAGTTTTTCTAAAACTTAAAGAGCAAATAATTTCAATAATTTCCCCTCAGAAATTTTAATGTGACAGTAGGAGGTGTTGGAGGAGTATTCCTGATGTTCAGCTCCAACTGCACCTTTTCACAGGTGGAGATGTGGGGGTGGAAGAATAGCTGAGAAGAAAGAGACTAAAAACTACTTTCAAACTCCAAAAGTTTAAATAGCTAAAGAAAACTGAGGTCACAACTTCTTTAAATATGGTATTTAGCCAATTGGCAAAAACACGATTTCCTGTAAAAAGAAAAAAGTCTGTTAGATTATAGTGCAGTACCTTGCAAGAAATGTAGTATCAGATAATCTGGTGAGAATTGTGAAACCATTTCTTTAAAGGACAACTAGATTTTACTGGCTTCTGAGGAGGAAAAAAAAAAGCATTCTGTGAATGTTGTTAGTGCAGGAATGTCAGCAGGTTTTCCTGAGCCTGTTTTCCTTCTGCATGCCCTCCCAGGAGCCTCACCCTTCTGCAGCTCAATGTCCTCCCCCTGCTCTTTCAACCAGCACACCTAAAGTCAAAGCATGTGATGCTTCAGTCTCAGAAGTTCAACAAACCCAGATGATCAGAGCCAAAGGTGTCCTGACCAAAGGCAGAATGAAGATTATTCTGTATGGTGCCCATATGTGTAGGTGAGGTGCCCCTGCTCCAGGCCCAGCCCTCCTGAAGGTGGGCACACCAGCTCCCACTGGAGCACTGCTGCTCCACCCAGTTCAATGGCTCCATCACTTATGATAATCAGCCACTGATTTCTATTAAATAACATTTTGAAGCCTTTCCCCCTGTCAAAAGGCAGCACTTTACCCACTCACCCCTGACCCACATGTGCTCACAGCCTGCAACAGCTAACACCTGGCTTTGCTCCTATCGGAATTAGATATCAAAAGCACACAGCTCATATTGTTGAGCTTAATTAAGAACAAATTAAGTGATATGTCTGTATACAATGAGTGCTCTAAGCAGCAGCAAGTTCAGCAGCTCTGGGAGTAACATGACCCTCCAGACTGACTCACATACTGCTGGCTGTACAGCCATGGAGAGGCCAGAAATGTTCTTCACACAGAATGTTGAATTCTTTGGAATTTTGATGTTTTACTCTCCCTTCAGCCTTTCCAACTCCCACTCACCAGCCCCGGATTTTTTTCAGACATAGGCCATAATTAACAGCACTGTTATTTGGGAATAATACTGTGGCTGTGAGCATCCATCACCTGGCCTGATACAGAATCAACAGCTTTCTTTTCTCAAGTATTTAAGTTTTGCCCTCTTCAGTAAACATTTAAGAAAACTGACTTTGCGCACATTTGAATCATGCTGTTTAACGCTGCAGTTTGTGTATCTCCTGCCTCTCCATCTTCCCCTCCTCCCAAGAGACTCCAGCAATGGATTTTAAGCAGCAGTTGACCTGCCTTCATGTTAACTTTTAATGCATTTTCAGTCAATTACAGGCTTATGCACAAGCTACCATTATTTATGAAACACAAATTGCAGCAATATCCATAGAGCCCATTTTCAACCACCCACACACAATGGTTTTATTTCTCAGCCTATTAAGCTGCAGAAGAAATTGGGATAAACAGACTTGACAAAACCATTGCTGGAGCGAGGTCATTTCCAAAACAAAGCTTGCCACTGAGTTATGTTTCAAATATGTTTTGGGAATTTATAAGCAAAGCTCTTCCAAATTTTTACTGAAGCAGAGAAGGAACTGCACTCCAGTTCCTGATTCCCACGTAACAGCCAGAATATGCCTTCAGCTTTGCCTCTGGAGAATAATTTGTACACACTGTCAGTGCTTGTGGAAGTCACAACACACAAGTGTGTGAGTTCATGTTCACCCACACATCCCATCTGGAGACACATGAAGGATAAAGTACTACTTAATGCAGTGGCTATTTCTGAGAAAAGAGTTTAGCCAAAAACCACAAGTACTCAAGAAGGCAGCATGGCTTAGCATGACGGGACAGAAGCAATTCTGTAAGATTATTTTGGAATATCATGAACAAAGAGAATAAAATTGGATGCTCCCTGCTGACCCTTTAAAGGTAATGCTAAGTCCAGACTTCTTGATACATCCAGCTGCAAGATCTGCAGCTCTTGATTTAATTGACAGATTAGAAGAGATGAAGATCTGCTTCACATCAGGCTCCAAAACACCTCAAGGTATCCACACCAGACCTTGATTTGGAAAGCTACCTATAGATCAAAATTCCTTCTACAGGCTAAAGGCTGCCCATCCAGGAACAGAGAAACTGTGAAAAAGAAAAAGAATGGGTACATGAACAGCCTTTCCTTACTGTTTTGCATGAGGCAGATTTCCAGATGGAGATATTACTTTGCTGCTTGTAAAGGACGGATTGAGAAGAGACCAACAGAGTTGCTGAAGTTGGACCAAACACTGCCTGGGATACTGCTGAGACAGTGTAACATCAAATGAGTTTCCTGGAAAAAGTGCTTTACTACATCAACCCCAGCAGATACAAGAAAATTAAACATTAATGCATTTAAAGACCTTCTGCAGGAACTTCTAATTTTCTGAGCTTATGTGGTGGTGTTGAAACTTGGGCCATACAGTGTGGTAGGAAGCTGAATGTTAGCGCCTGGTTCCCAGCGGCAGGAATGCAACGCGACCCTGGGAATTCCAGATGTGCAATTAATTCACCTTGTTAGCAGCAGAGCAGTGAGGCAGCTGTGCTGCCAAGAACAGGCTGAGCAGCCTGGTGGGAGCTATGCAGAGAAATGCATTTCATGCCCAGATGGTTCAGAGCCTCCCAACAAACACCGAGGACCATCGTGCACACGGCAGGACAAACTCCACATCCCTGAGCACGTGCCACAGCTTGTTGGACCACACCACGCCCTCCCCAGTCCTGCACACGTTCTTCAAGCAGAACATCAGGCAGGGATTTCCGTAGCACTGCACTGCCCAGAACAGGGTCATTGCACAGAAAGTGAGTTTAACCACCTGCACCGAATGCCAAGTGGTGAGATTTTCTTCAGGCACACTACACTGCTGTGAAGCCAAAGGAACTTCACCAGAGGGAAGATATTTTTCTCAGGAGAAAAACTTTAAAATTCCTTTTCTTATTACTACTGCTAAGAACATTCATTTAAAAGAATGCTGAATCCCTAGGTGATGGAAAAGCTTTATTTGAACGTAGATGACAACTCTCATAACTCAGTAATGTAAAATATCATGCATTAAAACTTTGTTTTAATGTAATTTTGAAAAGTAATTTGTTGCCCATCAGTAGAAGCCCACAAAATAGGGCTAAATCAAATTCTTCTTCGCTCTCCTTTCAGAGTCCTTAGTTTGCATGCTGACACTTTTGATAGTATTTTTTAGGGAAAGAAACAGACACTTAGTCCCATCTGTAAAGCCTCTGCCTTTGTGAACTATTAAACAACACACTGCTCTCAAGGCTTTGTTTTTACTAAATTGTTAAATTTAGTGGTAAGTCAAACCCAAACCAACCTACCTGTGGTCCTTCAATCTACAGGCACCCCAAGAAAGATGAAGAGCATCACATTCTTCAATCTACTGCTGAGGCTCAGCAATGAGGGTTTAGCTTTTCCAAAAGCTCAGCCTTCCAAGGCTCCACAGTATTCCATGTCTCTGTTCCTCTTCACCTGCCTAGACAGGTACCTAACTCAGGAGTCACAGAAAGCTACTACCACACAACCCCAAATGTTAATCTTCACAGTATCACTTCAAAAAAAGATGTGTAGAACAGTGCAATAGAAATGGAGGAAAATCCAAAAGATATCTAACAGCGTCAATTCTAGAGGTTTGCTTCCTTGATGGTCCAATCAGGTAATTATTTTTTAAAGTTCATTAACTTTATTAACAGTAAACTTCTGATTTCAACTGAATATCAGTCCTTATCCTCAAAGCAATTAATAGGGCAAAATTTGCATTCATAGGCAAAAAACCTTAAGAGCTAATTTTTAAACCCTTAAGAGTAGCACACATCAGCCATAGTAGAGAGCTGTCTTCTTTTGGCACAATGCATTTCATGTTGGGTGTCTACTTCAATGACATAAAATGTAGAGCCTAAACAGGAGATTCATCAGTTGCAAGAGCCACTGAAAGGAAAAAATGAGTCAAACCCAGGGTCTGTCCATGTAAAGGCAATGCTGTGAATACAGTGGACCAGTGGTGAAAGGATCTTGGTTCACCACAAACACATGCAACAATGACTCTTCCTTCTACCCTCAAACTTTTCCTTATAGAACTCCACACTAAATTAAAAGTGAAAAGCCTTGTTTTACTTCAGTTTGAAAAGAAGACTTGCTAGAGATTAAGATCCTATGAAGGACTCCTGAAATGCAAGGCAGCAGATGGACACAAGACAAGAAGAAGAAATACTAATGACTGCCAAGATCCAAGTGGGTAAAGCAAGACATTTGCAACCACTCACCCAAAATAACATTGAACTCCCAGTTTTGGTAAAACAGAAGGAGTGGGGTGAGAAGGGAGTCCTGGGAGCAGAGGAATTAATAACACAGGGCTTCCTATGTGTCAGCTTCTTGGTTGAGTTTTAGGAGAGAAATCTTGCATCTTTTCAACTCCACAACAAGAATATCTTCAGAGTCACATCTGACTGCAGAATCCAAAAGCTGTGAGAGATGATGCTTGAATCCCAGCTCCCTCTTTGGCTGAATTTTTCCCTAACTCTAAAAATAACTGTCATTATTGTGGAGAGCTTCTTCCTTCTACCCATTCAAGCAGAAGAGCAAAGGATTCAGAAACTATGCAAGACATGACAGGGCACAGACCAAATTCTTAGGTGAGTGTTACTTGCATAGGGCAATGCATTCCAGCAAGAGGAACACAGCTGTTTGCAAAGAGTCAGCTAACAGCCATGCCTGCCTGAGTCACTGCAAATAACTCCATAAGCCTCTCAGGGGCACTGTCAGGAAAAAAGCTTTAACATACAAAGTTATGCAGCAATATCAGATAGAGCAGCCTCCCTCTGGATGAGTAAACGGACAGTGATAACCTTCTTGGATGTCTCACTCCTCCAAAGACTTGGAGAGCAGTTTTACTGAATGGATTTGTTACCAGTTTCCAAAAAAGAAGGCTTCAAGTACTTCAAATGCATGGACAAGTTGTATGCTTAGATTTCCCTCCACCAAGGTGTGATGACCCTGTATTTGCTGTAGATTATTTGTATTACTATTAAAAAAAACAAAACAAAACAAAAAAAGTATTTTACCTCAAAAAGCCTTTTCATAAAATAAATATTCTCTTTTACAAGTCAGGAAAAAAAAGTAATTTTTAAGCTCACTCAACACTTCCACTACCAGCACACAGTACCACTCAATACTTGCTGAATTTTCTTAACATACACACAAAAAGACTCAAGTATAGTCTAGTTTAACTTCAGGTCTCCCTACACAAGGCAATGCAAAGAAAAGCACTGCTATTAAAAGAAAAAAGAAGCTCTGGGCCCATGATTAGATACACTAGATTTCACACAAATAACAAGAAGAAAGCCTTATATCAATACCAGCAATGATTTAATCACTTCCAGATCACATTGTTTTACTTTTACAAGAAATTATTTGAACTTTTATTGCAATTACTTTTGGCAATCTAAGGATAGCAGTAAAAAGTTAATTTTCAGTCCACTAAAACCAAGCAATTAACATTTCTTTCAACAAGAGCATAGAGAGATCCAGATCTGCACTGCTGATTTCTGAAGGACAGTGATGATGGTGGAGATGAAGGACAAGAAGTTGATAGTGTTGACAATTTAGCAGGGGGCATTTTCCTGGAATAGCTGATTTTGCTGAGGATAAGGGAACAGCTTTCCATATACTTCACAGAGCAGTATCACTCTGGTAAAATACTGCTAGACTAAGCAGAGCTTACTCTGGAAAACAAGGGAAGAGACCTTCAGGGAGTTTTAGGATGCATTCATGCTTAACCTCCTACCTCTCACTTCAGCTCCAAGAGTGGAAATTATCTAGACCCCTAAGTATGTAAATATGAGTGGGGGGAAAAAAAATCATAAAAAAACCCAAGAAATATCGAAGTCTGAGAGAGTGCAGCTAAAAATTTGTACACAAAGTATTTTTCATCCATGTCAAGGTCACTGATAAAGAAATATGTTACTATGCTGATTACACACTGCTTCATTTCCTCCTGTATAAGTGAGCTGGTCACCTAACCAGGTCTGTTTACTTTTCATGCTGTGTTCTCTTGCAGAAAGACAAGGCAGCTGGACAGATTGGCTTCTTAAGTACATTTCAATCTCCCAGGAACATTAAGTACACAAATTATTCACTGCTTCATTAACCAAGTGACTAGATAGTAACAGCTTGCAAATTTAAACCACATTGTCCAACATGAGCATATCCTCCTCCAGACTTGCTGGTTGAAAAGTAATCTATGCTCCCCCAGCTCATTCTCCCACAGCTCCTGAGAAAACACAGCCAGGCTGTTCCCAGCCTTTTCACGAACACACCAATAAGCTCTGGAAGTAAGATGAACTTCAGCAGATAAATCCGTGAGCATGAAGATGCAGAGGAAAATCATTGTGCTGTCTAGCTGCAGTCATATATTGCAGTGCAATTCAGAAAATAATTGTAATTGTTGGGTTTTTGTAATTAGCTCTTCTCAAGATTCAACTCATTCTCTCCAAAACACACTGAGCTTCCAAGGTCACTCTGACACAGACACTTTTACAACTGAAAAAGGTGGATTTGCTAAGCAAAGTTTTCCTAAATATTTCTATCTCTATAGCAAACAAATATGAAGCTGTGCCAATTCTATTTGCACAGGATAGTTTCCACATAGTGTTTAAATTAGCATTAAACTAAAAAAAAATACTAGTAAATCCTGGTTATAAGATCTCCAATCTTGTTCTCCAGGACTGGGTGGATGCTGAGTTCCAGCACAGAGAGGAAACTCACAGCTCCCCCTTTTCTCACACTGCTATTAAATCCTTTTATAAGCAACTAATTCACCCAGCTCCCACTTCTGAGTCTAACAATGAAGCGCTCCAACAGCTCTTTGGATAATCCCTCAAGCCTAATATCCGCCACTAGCCACAGATCTTAAAAGTGCACTCAAATGAAACATCATTCAGGAGGGGGGAAAAAAGTACCTTCAAACCTATGTAAAAGGAAATTATAAACCAGCAAAAGCTTTATAAAGAACTTGCAGGCAAAGTGCTCGTTTAATCTTTGGTCTTCTCAGACAAATCACTGCCACTTCTCAAGACAGTCACCATTCTCCCAGAGGGAAAGCATTAAAAAATTAGGAAGAAACGAATACAATTCAGGTTTGCAGTGTGGTTCAGAGGCAGAAGCCTCATGTCCTGCATTCATCTGAATCTGCAAGCCCAAGAAGGGCTTCCAAATCCACTCAGACACACCACATCTGCTCCCTTTTGATCACTCACAGTCTGGACAGCCCAATCCAGCACAAACTGTACTAACATTCTTGGTTTTCCTCCTGTTTACCCCTTAAACTTGCAGCTGCAGTGGGAAGTCTCTCCTCCTCACAGCAGCCCCACTGGGCCACAAGCTGCAGAACAGCACGTAGAGTAAATCCAGCATCTCCGCTCCCACGTGTCAGCTCCAAAGCCACAGCTCACCCCACCCCACTGAGCACCACATGCAAAACTTCCCAGCCAAGGGTCCAGAGAGCAGGGCCACATTTGACAGGGCAACTGCCAAGTGCCATGAGCAACAGAGAAATCCCTTGTCCTTCAAATCTGATTAAATTAAAGAGGTGTCACCATAAAGGACATGCCCCATCCCTGTTCTGCACAAGAGAAGCACTTGCTTTTTCCCTTTTCCTCTTGCTTCAGCTTGCAGGCCCTTATCAAACATGCAGGGAGTTGAAGCCAATTCCAGCTACGGATCAGGGACAGGAAAACAGCCAGTGCTGCAGTCAGAGTGTGCTCCAGACTTGCACATTCGCCATGAGGAGTGCAGAACAGCCAAGAGAAATTTCTGTCTTTGACCACATGGCCATCTCCTTTCAGAAGTGTTTATAGGGGGTAGTGGTGGTCACTTTTTTACTCCCAAAAAACATCAGCAGGACTTCATGTTCATTCAAGCACTTTATGTTTAACATCAGGGCACTATCCAGCAAATCACAGCATCATGCTGCTGGCTTAACAGTTGGAGCACTTCACTGTCTTAAGATGTTCTGCTCCTTTCAGTGAGTTACCATCCACTCCATCCCAATTTCAGAAAAAAGGTAGGAAGGAGTTTTGAGACTGTATAGGTACATACAGTCTCTCAGAAAAAATCAGTCCCAAGAGGTTTAACTGATACTCCAAGTGAAGTCAGCAGAGTTCAAATGATCTACAGCAGGGGTCCATGGGCAATAAGGTATTCTGCACCAGGTACTCTGCCAAATGCTACCAGAGCCCCATAACCTCAGAAGTGAGACTCCAGTGATACCCAACACCACTGTGGTATTCCCAAAAGCATCCAAGATGCCACTTCCTATACCAGCTCTTCCATCTCAGGTCTTTCCCTCGCTCTATTTTTTCCCCTCCTTTCTTCATCTTTAAGTTTAATCCATGCTGTCAACCCCCTCACTTCCCCAAAAACCTTCTTAAACTCATTCACCAAATCCAACCAGCAGAGAGCTCTTTAGAATTACTGATTCCACACAAAGCTTGTGGAGCTGCCACAGTGGTACTGTGTTAGGAGCCACTGGACATTCCCATTATCACTTGGAAATTACTAAAATTAGAGCTGAACTACCATTAATCCCACTTACCCTTGGAGTTACACCAAATAATGCATGGCTGAGTGCTTCTCCCAGAGTTAATTCAGATCTCATCAATACAAGTGAATAACTCCAATGTTTCCTTTCCAGCATGCCATACAAAACACATCCATGGGGTATTTTTATCTGCTGAGGTGCTACTGAACAATCTGATCTTGCTCCTTTTATGCTCCTCAGAAACAAAGTAACCAACTTCATTAGCAGTAACTTCAGTAGCTTTATTATCTGAAAATATTACCTCTTCACTTTCTAAAGAGATGAAAAACCACAGATGCCAACAGAGGTTCTTGAGAAACCTATTTCTAACCTCTAATGAGTGACTGCACCAGTTTTTCCGTCCTCACCACAAGCAAAACCTGGAGTGTAAAAGCTTTCCAAGCCTACTCCATGCTCTAGCAGGTAATCTCATAATTGTTTTTTAATCCCAGAACACACCTTAGAAAACTTCTTGGTTTTTTAATTCCACTGAAAAGGGGCAAGTTAAGTTTAGAAGCATCACTGCACTGATCTGCCCTATACTGTACTCCCAGCACAACTCAGCCATGAGTATCCTCCTTTTCTCTCCTAGAAAACCTGCTGCTCACCAAAATACCCTCCTGGCTGCAGAGAAGGATTAGGAAGGAACCGGGCTTTTTTTTTTTCTTTCATTCTAAAAATCCTTAAGATCACTGGAGCAACAACTTTGAGGTGCTACTACTGCTATCCCAGGATGGATAACTGTGCCCAAAACCTGTTAACCTCATTAGGACAGCGCCTGCTCTCCCTTGGTAACACTTGGCATCTGGCAGACTTTATCACCTTAGGCTCAGCAACAAAGAGCAGAAAGCAGCTTCTGCATGACTTGACCTACACAAAGTCAAGCCTCCAACTAGATGGTCATCAAAGTGACCCAATGTCACCTGCAGTGTTGAGTGGCACAAACCTATTTAACTGATGACATCCACTCTTCAGGAGCTCAACATCACCAGCTATAATCAAAACATCAGCAAAAACAAGGATGGTGACCTGGAAAGGGAGACTAGCACACAGTGATCTGTCCTAAGGATGCTAAGAAGGCAGATGAAACCATGACCAAGGTTCGTTCCCACTCCATCACAACAGACCATTTTTATTCCATGCTCATAAGGGTGGATGGGCTTTAAGCCTCCCAGCCCAGCTGAAACAGCTGGGCTGACCCTGCCCTGGGTGAAGGGCTACCAGACCAGCTCAGGGGGCTGCTTTAGAGGTGGACTTGAGCAAAGACAAGAGGTGCGTGTCTGAGCTCCTTCTCTCTCTCCTCCTCCTCTGCCCCAAGGCTGGAAGCAAAGTTTTGTAAAACACTGCTCCCAGACATGCAAACCAGAGCAGATCAAGTAAATGTTTATATGTATTTACACATTCTGTTTACTAAAGTCTCTGGAATTAATAAGGTGAACCATTTCATATGTCTGCAGGGGGTGAGGACAGAGGAGGAAACACTGTAAATTCAGAAATGAGCACCATCTGTTCCTCTGGGCTGCTCAGCCCTCTCCCAGCTTGGGCGAGCTCTTTGAAGCAGGCTCCAGCGATGTGGAGTGGAGAGCTGCCTTCTGCATCAACCTCACCTTCACACACACACACAAAGTATAGGCTAGTTCAGCCATACACACCTCCTACTATTCTTGAGATGTTACTTCTACTTCAGTTTTTGCTTTCCAAAACAGTAGAAAAACTCAAATTCAGAGATCAGCCTGCTACTAACAGTAGCAGAAATCAGCCCAGGAAGATGTGATGAAGAGAGGGCTTCTAAACTGCCTGAAGGAGAAACCTCATTCCAGGTTTTTTCTAGCCACATCTTTTTACTTTCAAACATTTTAAAACTTCAAAGCTCTAAAGATAAACTCAGCATTAAGGCTTTTTAGGCACCTCAAAACAGCTCGGGTCCTTTCCAAGCTCCAGTAACAGGATGCAACAGCTGCTCCACCACACTCAGCTATGAGAAGGGTCAGCTCCATCTCCTCTTTCTTAACACTCAGTTGTGCAACACTCACCTTGCATGTTAGATCTCTGCCTTGTCAGAAGCACTCCCTAGCCCCAGGGTCCAAACACCACTGCTGTCTTTCAGATGTTTAATAACCCTTTGGGGAGACCAGGACAATTCACACTTTTCATTTACTGCTACAGTTACTGCAACTGAGGTTTCGAGTCAGGAACATGTAAAGAGAAGAACATTTCTCATTTCCTAATATGGCTTTGTAAACCCATCTATTCGGTGTTTGCTCCTTGAAAGAATGCACAGAGCTCTGCAGAAAATATAAATGGACGAGAAATTCTTTAAGTAGGAAAGCATCAAGTCCAGAGACCTTCAAAGCAAGCACATCCCACCAAGAGGACCAGCAGGGGCAACAAGCCATCCCTCAACTCTGCCCAGCACATGCTTCGCACAACCACTGAATGACATGTTCCCAAGCAGTCAGCTACAGAAATAAGTGACCCAGCAGAGAGGTCACCAATTCAACTCCTCCTTTTCTTTCTTTCCAGTCACTTAAGTGTTTTTTCTTAAGCCAGTATCTCCATGTTAAACAGATGAAAGAACCCAAACCAACCTAATCTGAAAAGTCATCTGATAATTGATGCTTAACAAGCAGGGGCTCAGCAGTCTGCTTTGTGATTACTACCTGGAAAATCATGATTGTCATGAAGAAGAAATTGTACAAATCCAAAGGGGCACAACTACACAGGGAGACACCCTTGGCACCAATGTGAGTGTTGATATATCACTTCACGACCACTTCATGATAACTGTATCACTTCATGAACAAATGTCAGGAGGAGAACTTATTTCCAGAATAAAACTGGACAAATCCCTGGGTAAACTGGCCTGAATTCAACGTTGATCCTGCTCCAAGCAGAAGTCTTGGTTAGAAGTCCAGAATGGTCTGTGGTCCCTTCTAAACTCACCTCTACTATGAAGAGAAGTAGAAAGGGATTAAGATCCAGGCTGCAGACAGATAAACTGAGAATATACATGGCTGATCTCCAGCGAGAATCAGTGGCACTCAAGTTAGAGCAGTCAGGAGACTTTGGAGAGCAACCACACAAAGTCAGCTGAAGGGGTCTGGGGGTTCACTGACCAAAAGCTACACCTAAGCTCCACATGGACACCCACCCCTGGGAGGGGATCCAGCCCAAGCAACACAGCCAGAGCACATTACTGCTGCAGGGCAATGTGCTTCACTGCCACAGCCCTCCGTGCAGAGCGCAAACATTTGGGTACACAGGGCTCCAAAACCCCTCAGCAGCACACAGAGAGGTTTCCTCATTAGGGGTGTTGTCCTTCATAGAATAGATTGTTCAGATCTGTTTTTTACACAAAATTATCCAAAAATTAATTATTAATTAATAATTTTTACACAAATTATCCAAAGTGAACAGGACTGCTGCTGAGCACTGCAGATGGAAACAGATGCTGCATCCTCTGAGCTGGCTCCAGGACCCTCAGCTCATCTCTGCTCTACAAACCCAAACCTGCCCCTGCAGGAAGTCTGCATGCAGCAGATGCAAAGGCAGTGCCAGCTACCTTGGGTCTGGCAGGGAAAACACAGAGTCTGGGGTAACATGGTCCTTCCTGCAAACTGCATCAAGCTTTCCATAGGTAAGTCACTAAGAAATCACAAACCCTTTTAAGGAAACTGTGAAAGCCAGAGAGAAAAAAAAAAAATAACGAGAAGTGTTATGTGCAGGACAGCTGTATTTTGTAAAATAAGTATATTCTCAAAAATTTTTGAAGATCAAAATTATTTTCCTCCACCTGCACAAAATAGGAACAGAAAACCACCCTCTTCTGCGCCAGTACCACAGGACCCTAATTCTGCCTGAAGTATTTCAGTGAATCCACAACCAAGGACATGTTTGGTGACAAGAGAAGATACATACCTACCAGCCATACATGACACTGTACCTCACCAGCAATGGCAAGGGAATTCAGCATTGAGTATATTTAAAGGCTTTATTAATAGAGCCAAGGGGAAGACACTTTGTTTCATAGCAACCTCCAAGGTTTTGAAGTTTGTTTCTGTTCTTTTTCTGGGACAGAAACAGAATGTCCCTGACATTTTTCAGGAACAAAACTGCAATGAGTTATCACAGTTGTAGATCAGCACCTTGCTCCTTCCAGGCGCATCACCCCATGAGTAGGCTGGGTAGAGATACAAAACATTTCTCACTCTAGAAAAATAATTTGGCATTTTCCCTACCAGTTCACTTCAGATCAAGAACTCGAAACCCTGTCTCTGCAATCCAGGTTTGTGTTTAAAAAATAAGTACATAAAAATGTTATCCTGCTACAGTGTCCAGACAACTCCTCTTCCTAAGGCTTTAAAGTCAGAGTCATTCCTGGTGATATACTGCTATTAAGCAGGAATGCTTATTTTGGCAAAACTTCATTTAGTTGAGAGTGCTCTGCTAAGAGGTTAGGAAGGAAGCATCTAGCTGAGAGCCCCCAGCAATCTCGGCTTGCTGACAAAACCCTCAACTTCAGAGCTGCCTGCCACTCCCAGATCCCCAGAAATCACAACCTTCTCCTCACCCACACAGACCAAGTGGATGGGAGGGGCAAAGGCCATTTTGATGGTCAGTTACTAGACAGCCCTAAAGAACATTCAGTCTTGTCCAATTGGTCTTCTACTTCTCCATTGCCCACTGAAATTTTTTAGAGCAGGGTCAGTCAATGAAGTGGTATGTCAATTCCCAACACATACACACAGAAGACTGTATAATTATATAATAGAGATTTTTAAACATTTTAATTCACCTCAAAGGCAGCAAGTCTCCAGCAGAAAAGCATAGTAACAATGAGCACCTGGCAATTTCTAGCTCTGCAAAGCCTCCTTTCAAGGGGCTGTGCTGTCCCTAGAATACAAAGAGAAACAGAAGGAACTAAATACTGGTTTGGGTTGCACTTTACTTCTAAGCAGCAGAACAAAAATTTGAAGGCCTGACTGAATAAACAGGAAAGCTGCAGATCCCAGAAACAATAGGATCAGCCAGGCTCCTTTCCTAGGATTTTACCCCGAACTGTTTCCCTGTGTTTTAGGAGAGAATTTTAATGCCTGTGTGCTTAAGAAATCCTCAGGAAAAGCCTATTAGCTTCCAACTAACAGTGTGCTGGAGTACCACAGGGCAGCTAGGCTGGGGAACAGACCCTTGGAACATGCCCTACAAGCCTCTGAGGGCCATGGTGAGCCTGGGAGGGGTATTCCAGCTAAGAGACAGCACTTACGTCACTGTGGATAAAGTTAACCCAGTTTGGGGTGGTTGAGTGCTTTTTTGTTCAGGTGTCCAACCTGGTGCAGGCAGCAGCCAAACGATGACACCTTCGGAAAGCAATAACTAAAACATATAAAGGACTTTTTGCAGCACACTTGAATTTCCAGCACCATGCACTCTGGGCACCAAGCCAGAGATGGTGGCTTTCCACCCACCGTCTACTCATAGCATGGACCTGGCCTTGAGGTTTCAAACTGGTCCAGTACCATTTCTACCCTTTTCACTAGAGCAGTACCCTTGAAAAGGTTTCATGCTTGAGCATCCCTGGTTCCTTGTGCTTGGACCAGGTGTCACCTCCAACACGCCCCAGCTGTAAGCTGCAGCCCAGCCAACCACTGGCCACTGAGAGTCCTGCACTGCCTCTGCCAGAAGGGCAGATAATCTACAGACCCAGTGGGACACATACTCCAACGTGTTGAGCAATCCCTTTCGTCAGCAGCATTTAATTTTGGGAAAATCACCAGTAAACAAAAGAGGAAGGCATGAAGAGCAGCTTGGCTTTTTACTGCACTTTTGCAAGACAAACCACATCATTTGCCATGGCTGTTGAAGTCCGGGAACTTACAGCCAGGTAAAGACCACTGATCTCTGGGTCTGCCTTTTTAAATTTGATTTCTTTTAATAAAAATTTGACTAGCTATAATACCACAGGGGAAAAAAATAAGATAGCATTGTTGGTTTTTAAATGCAAAATAATCGTATGCAAAAAGCTGCAAAGAAACACGGAAAACCCCTGGATCCCTTTCACAGATTTTCATTGCTTTCTACACATTCACCTCCTGCACAGTTCTGCTTCTATCACACACTAAAAGCAAAGAACAATTATGTGGAGATTCCCAAGCTGGTACAAAGCCACAAGCAGGAAGCAGCTCTGAAATACAGGGGTTTGGCAAAACACAATGAGAAACCACAAAGAAGAAAGGTAATATTGGACACAAGAGGCAAGACAAACACTAAAACCAAGTGGCTGCAACAGCTCTACCACTTTGAGTGTCTATGTCTTCCACAGCCATGGAAAAGGTGGTGAACAGAAATGCAGTGGAAGCAAAGAAGAAAAATATTAAAAAAAGGAATGGAATCCCTTTCCCCTTGACAGCTGAGGAGCTAAAGCTTGCTGTACCAACCTGACAACAAAGTTCCCAGGGAAAATGCAAGCTGCCAGTTATATTCCCAAATTTAGCACAGAAATATTGTGACCTATGGCAGTGAGTATTTCATAACTTACGATCACAAGGATAAATAGAACCTTTAAAAACAGGCTTACAGAAGCATGTTACTCACTTGAACTCCAAAAAAAGCCTCAGCATAACAGCATTTTCTCATAAAGAAGCCGCAGTCCCTGATATTTTTTAAAAGAAAGTTGAAGCTCTTCAACTAAAAATCTCCAGATATATTAAAATCATTTTACAATTAACTTCTGAAGATGGAAAGTACATGTATGCACTCACTCTGAACACATTTAGCTGTGCTCCATGTGAAGTCAGGGAGCAGTGCTTCCAACCAGCTCCAGCCTCAGCACTGCCACACACCAACCACGGCCAACAAAGCAATAAACTTCAGCACTTCTGGAACAAAGGCACAACCAGTAAGCAATAGGAAGTAACCCACTTCTTTTTATCAAAATTAGATGATCCTGCTAAATCAGAGGGAATCCTCATTGGACCAGGAGGCAAAAAAGAAATCCGTGCATTGCAATGGAAGGCAGAAGGGTGCAATCACTATGTTGCCAAAACCTGAACTTCAGAAAACCTCCCCTTATTCCTACCATTTTAGGAAGGCTAACAAAAAAGAAAAACAAAAAAGCACAGGTTTGTTCCACGTCCCAGTTTCCCACAGAACTGCAATTCCACACAAGTTACAGGTGACTTTCACAGCTGCACAAGAGACAGACAGACAGATGGATGCAGGCCAATACCTGGCAAGTGCCCACGCGGGCCTGACATAAGCCTGGTATCTGCTCACACCACCAGACACAGTGCAATAAAAGCTGTGTGGTCACTGTTGAGATTTCCACAATGACAAAATGCAGATATTAACAGCTGACAGCTGTTGTAAAGAAACAGCTTGAGATGGGAGAATCAGGAAATCGCTCTCCATCATTCCATGCACTATTTACATCTGGAATCTTGTCTCTGCAACCACGATGGCCAGAGTTCAGGTTTATGTTTGGGGACAGACATAGTTTCATAGTTAAAGAATCCCACCAAATAAAGGTCTTGCCTGCCTTTACCTCCTCATCTGAAAGACACAGCTTTGGTTTGGGGCAAGCTCAACAAAGTCAGGGGTCCTGAAAACAAAGAATTTGGTTTTTACAGCAGTTACAACTACTGGGGAAAGGAAAATTGCAAAAACTTATTTTCTGTATGGTACAGATCACTACACTGTCATTTTTTCCTCTGTATCATCACTTGTGTCTTGTTCACTTATATATGCCTGCACAGCAACTGACAAGAAAAAACACCAATTCTTCAGAAATGCCAAGCTCAGTCAATTACTTAAAATAATCATATGACCCAGTGAATAGTAGCACACTAAACCCCAATTTATCCAAGAGACAGTCTCTCCTCAGCTCAGAAAAGCACCTCCTTAGCATGGGGTTAAGAGGACATCAGCGAGCACAACTCCTTCCAAAACCTGGTGCTTCTTAAAATACAAGACATGCTTCAGCTTTCAGTGAACCTGTCAGCACCAACACAATAGCCCCACCCTGACTGCTCTATTTTTAACATTTTCCATCCACGCAAAAGACAGCTATTTAATAAATCTAAAGGAAGTATAACTAAATGAGAGTTGAACAGAACTTTCTTCAGGGCCAGCTCAAATAACATGAGCACAAGCCACAACTGTAGGCAGCCCAAATGATTTGCAGGGATTACTGAATTACAAACATATACTGGCCTCAAAGACAGGAGAGATGCCAAAAACTGATGCCTGGTCTCCTGGGGGCTCATGGTGGAGTTGAATCTGATGCAAAGGTCAGTGCCCTATATGCTCATGTGATGCAGTGTCATCTGGTATGGCTGCCATTGACAATAGGTGCTATAAAGGATAAAGCTGACCTTAAATGGCTCATTATTTATTGGATACATCTGGTTCCTTTAATTTTCCTGAGGATGTCTAGGATGACTGTAAATCAGAGTGCTTGCAGAGCTCTCTAAGCCCCCTGGCCTATGTACATGTGTGCACGCTATCTTTAGCTAACAAGCCCTTGCTTGCCTTGCTGGCAGGAATCAGCTTGTGCTGGAGCCACCCTGCTCCAGAGCAGTCACAAACTCATTGCCTTGGGAGGTAAGGATGCATTCAGCATCACAAATGAAAAGATCCAGAGGTTTTTCAGTTTCTCCCAGCAGGAAGGAAGGGCTCAGCACCCCAAAAGCCCCAGCAAGACTTTGCAGCTTACATCTTGCAGTGACTTCACACTGCTTTTGAAACCAAGCCCACTGGGGACAGCTTTCAGGCATTATCTGGGGAGGAGGGAGCTGACTCTTCACCGCCTTTCCCCCAAATGTGAGTGAGAGGGAAAGATGAAGTTGCACTACAATGCTGTGCCTGGCCTTGCAAAGGAGCTTTCCCTGATCTGACGGAGGAGCATCTGTCCACATGCTCTGTTTCCAACCAGGATTAAACCAGAAATGTCCTTGGTGCACACTCTACACAAACACCCCCAGAACCTGAACACCCCTCTGGGGATCTCAGTACCTCCTCCCAGCACATCAGAGGCAGCTCCAGGTCAGCAGATGGGCTGGATCTTTCCAGCAAGAGTCGACTGGGCAGGAACTGCTGCATACCCATGCAAAAATGCGTTGCTCTGGGGGTTTTGTTGCTCATCTTTAGCTCTGTGTGGGCAGGACACAAACTAAAGGGAGACCTCAGTAAGAAAAGCCCTCAGGTATGCTAAACTTATTTTCCATTCCTCCAGGCAACCGGAAGATTAAGCAAGTAGGTGAAAGTTGCATTAAAAACCTCAATCCTCTCTCTAGGACCAATAAATACAATTCATTTGCAGGATCAAAGAACACCCTTTTTTTTTGTCCCCAAAATCAGGAGGCATTACCATTTTTATAACTAAAAACTGCAAAGATTTATCACCATTCACTGGCTGCCTCTGAAGAGCAGCCCTGTACAGGTGGCAGGTGACTTGCAAGAAAACCTTCTCCTAGCAGACACATATGCCAACTTTTGTTGAAAAGCTTCCTAAGAGATGAAAAGAAAGAAATGCTGACGCAACAGCAAGAGCTGGTTTAGTAATTAACCAAATCACTTCAGCCTCCCTCTCTCCTTATGTTTAACTCTTAGATATGCAGCAAATATCAGAGGTGCAAAACTCCTTCGTGAGCTTTATCTCATCCATCACCATGAGAACTTCAAACTGGCCAACTAAAAAGCAAGTTATTGTGGTGTTATTAATTCTAAAATGAATGAGCCTATAATTTTAATTGCACTGGAATCTACTAGCTCCATCTTCAGCATCATTTATGGGAAATTTTTACTTTCACATTATTTTTTAACACCTCTTTGTGATGAAAAGCATTAAAAAGACAAACAATTGGACCATCTATCAAGTTATTTTTTTTAGTCTAGATCCATCTGTTGCCCTTGAATCTGCTTCTAACCTAGTCAAGCAAATGCATAAATATCACCTGGCCCACTTAGTGAGCTATTATTTAAAAAAACCATATCTCATTATTATTCCTTACGCAAAGTCAGCTAAAACAAGCTAGGACAGCTCAATCTCCAAATAAAGAGGTTTTGCATAAAGTAAAACTCAACAAGAATTCAGTTTTTTAACTTAAATACAGACATGAATGTCTTTTCTAAGAAAGCCCTCCCCCAGAAATGTTCTCTGGTCTCTCTCAACCTTTTTCTCATTTCTTGCTTCACCTGATGAGCTGCTCCCATGTACAAGACATGAAAGTGAAAATTTCAAATTCCTTTTACAGAAACCTGAGTTTTGAAAGCTTACAGTAGCTTCTCATAATCCAAAGACCACACTTTTGAATTTGTCTTAGCATCAGAGAATCCCAGAACTGTTTGAGTTGGAAGGGACCTTAAAGCTCATTCCACCCCCTGCCAAGGGCAAGGACACTTTCCGCTAGACCACGTTGCTCCAAGCCGTGTCCACCCTGGCCTTGGAGACTTCCAGGCATAGAGCAGCCACAGCTTCTTTGGGCACCCTGTGCCAGGGCCTCACCGCCATCACAAGGAGGAATTTCTTCCTCAATTCTCATCACACAAGTTCTTCTAAAAAAGTTTTAGGATCTTTTCAAAGTTGTCTGTGACTAGTGTAAGTATATCCCCCGTCCCTGGGCTGTGCATTCTGGCATCTCTTTCCCAGCAGCCAGCACTTACCTGTCCCCAGACACACCTCAGTATCACCAAGGCCACCAAAAGGTTATCTTTCCATCAAATTAACTGCTGGCACTTAAGCAAGCAAACTGATCCTACCAGCCAAGGGCTGCAATAAGTGGGCAGGGCTGGGAGACACCAGTATACCCTGAGAGGCTGTGAAGTCACACCTTCATTCCTTGCTGCCCAGATTTCAAGCACTCCACTGAGCACCAGCACAGCTATTCTGCAAGGGCACTGCACGATTCACACAAACTAAATGCTTCTGCCTTGCACTCTGTTGTCACAGCAACTGAACACAAAGCACGACTGTCAGCATGAAAGCCTTGGGTGGTGGAAGAAGAGAGGGGAAGCAGCAGATGTGCAGGACAAAAATGACCTAGTGATACAGTACAGAGTTACATGGCAAGTCTTGGAGCAGCTCCTGACAGAAAACCAAGCCCCCACCAGCTCATCCTTATGGCTTATGCTTCTTTCAGGAGAATTATAGGATAGTTTGGTTTGGAAGAGATCTTTAAAGGCCATCCAGTCCAACCCCCTGCAACACGCAGGGACATCTGCAACTAGAGCAGGTGGCTCAGATCCCCATCCAACCCGGCCTTGAATGTTTCCACCCACCACCTCTCTGGGTAACCTGTTCCACTGTTTTACCACCCTCATTTCTTATATCTAAATGCATCAACCCTGCTTTAGTTTAAAAACATCACCCCTTGTCCTATCACTCTTAAAAGGTCTGTCCCCACCTTTCTTATTAGTTCCCATTAAGTACTGAAAGGAAGAACTTTAATGATGATTCCATTGTTTTACCTTAGTAACATACCTCAAAAAAAAAACAGTGGCATGTGTTCTTTAGGCACAGTAAATGAAGATGTTTCAGGAATTCCTTACCAATTATTTATTAATCCTTTTTTTAATTACTGATTCAGAATGACCAGTAATCTTTTCCAATAAGGATATGAATCTTCCCCTTCAGAATCTTTAAATATGCCTTTCTAAAGGATGCAAAGAAAGCACACAGACCCACACTCTTTCAACTACTAATGCTTGTTTACACTTCAAAGCAAACCTCTGCTACTAGAACTTAATTAATTAATCATTACCACTGTGATAAAAAGCCTATGATGTTCCACTCTGCAAATCACGGTCACTTGGCCTAAGGGCTCTTTCTTCTCTGCAAGCAGATCCAAGAATAAGGAAGTGGCTTTAGCATCTACCTCAGGAAGCAGGACATGTGGAAAGCCACCATGGATTTTTTCTTATTTGTTTTTGAGGCTATTCTTATTTTACACCTGACAAGACACCCTATAGTACCACTGAGGCAACTGTACTTCTTTCCCAAGGGTAGCCAAACATCATGTAACCTGATGAGGAACATACCACACCCTTAACAGGCTCCATGCCTACTATCCAGCCAAAACCTTTTGCAATCCATTGCCATTTCTGGAGGGTTACCTCTGCTGAAAGTCAGCTTTAAGACATCAGCAGGAGAAAACCAAAAGTTGATAGATTTCAGCTCTATGCTTTAAAATAAGCTTCCCTTGAGCATAGGTACCTGAACAAAGCAAGACCAGAGACTGTTATAGGAGCACAAACTCCATTTCTCCATTCACATTTCTGTTAGTTTAAAACAGTCTGGGATTTTTTTGGTGGGCGAGGGAAGCCACTGAGGTGGCTTCTGAGAGAGAAGCTGCTCGAAGCTTCTGCTATGTCCAGCAGAGTCAATCTCTGAAGACTCTGACCATGGACATGTTGATGGCCCAATTAGAGAAGCTGGTAATGCCTCTGTGATGATGTATTTAAGAGGGAAAAATAACACATCCAGTTTTTTTCTTCTTTTTCCAAGGGTGGTGGGGTCCAGGCCCTCCTGGCACCAGGACTGGCCACGCGGCCGGGGCCATAGAGCCGGGACCACGCAGCTGCTGCCATCTCGGCACAGCTCGCTGTGAACTTTGCGTGTTTAGCTGCTTTTAGCCAGCCATGCTGAGAGCAGAAGGGCAGAGGTGCCATGAAGAGAGGAGCTGAATGGTGCCAGCTCTGCAGCAGTGGTGGGGACCACAGCGAGCAATTCCCCAATAAAGAGCCCAGGTGAGATCAACCTTTCAGCACTGCAAAACTCTGTAAGAACTTTTTAACTGATACAGCTTGAGAACACACAAACCTACAAAACAACAATTTTTTCCTGAGTCAGAGAAAAGGAAAAGGTGAAGACATGTGAGAAGAACAACATGGCCAACATTAAGGTCAGTGAAAGGAAAGAAGGTGCTCTGAACATCAGAGCTGAGATTCTTCTGCAAGCCATGGGGAGGACTGTAACACAACCAATTGTCTCCCTGTAATTCATGAAGAATATGGGGGGATGCAGAAATCCACCTGGAGCCCATGAGAAAAGGTGCTCATGCTGGACTGAGTGGATGCTAAAAAGCTCTAGAGACCCAAATAGAGAGAGAAAGGCTCCTGCTTCCAGAGACAGAGGACCCTTCCTTCCAAACTAGAACAGCTCATCCTTAACAGACTACACCCCATGAACTAAAAGGACCCATGCCACATAGTTTGGGAAGGCCATTTTGCCCATGGGAGGGACTCATGTTACAGCAGGTCAGGCAGGACTGCTACTCATGAAAATTAGAACCATGTTGGAGAAGTTCACAGAAAACTCCTCTCCCATGGGAAGGACCCTATGGCATAGCAGAAGAGACTCCTCACCCTAAGTGAACTGAAAAAAGATTTTTAGAAGTGACAAACTGACTGAAGACCCCATGTTTTGTTCCCCTGCATTGGTGGGAAGGAAGGAGGGGCTGGAAGGGGGAAAAGGCATTCTAAAGGTTTCTTTAGATCTCATTACCCACTTTTAATTCTGTTAATAATAAATTTTCTTTATACTGTTTCATTTTGAACCTGTTTTGCCCTTAAAGTGTTTTTCTCCTAATCCTTATCATTTAGCCTTTCAGGTTTTTTTTCCCCCTCCTGTGCTCAACTAAAGCAGAGGAAAAGAAGTACATTATTTTCATGAGTGCCTGGCTTTTGGCCAGTGTCAAACTACAACAACAGTTCAGACTCTCACCAGCAAATTTTTTAAGCAAGCCAGCACTCATGTCACTCCTCAGAGGGGAGCAACAGAGAACATTTTACCCTGTGACGCAAATCACACAGAGCAGAGATGTGAATCAAACCCTTCAAGCTTTCCTGTCCTCCATGGGTCCAGTGGCAACACCACCTCATTTCCTGGAGGTCTCTTCCCACTGGTCTCTTGTGGTTTCCCAGAAGCCAAGAGCAGCTTTCAGCAGGGGCCCGGAGGGAGGACACGGTGGGGTGCTGAGCCCCGGGCACGCCTGGTCCCAGCAGCTGTGTGTTTGTTTGCAGGAAGGACAAACGCCAGCGGGCTGCCAGCACCGCTGTGAATTTCAAAACCTCATGCGATTTAGCCAGGCACAGTTGAAACTTTCTGGTACACAGCTCTAACGAAGCAGATTAACAACTCCAAATTCTGTCCCTTTGGCTGAACCACCTCTCTTCCCACAGCCCATCTCTGTACCCAGCATTCAATACTGCTCCCATCGATGGCATCATCCTTTCAAAACACTCCATTCTCTCCCACTGCTTTCAAGTCAACTTTGACTTTTTCTGGGTAATAGCAATAAAGACAGTCAGGATTTGTAGGACAGAAAGGCTGGAAGACAGGGTCCCTCCCACCCACCAGAGCAGCATGTTAATGTTCTAACACGCAGTTGACAAAAGAACATACCACAGCCCTGAAGTTACAAAACAGACTGAATGGCTGATATGAAGAAGGTGATAAATTCACAGAGAAATTAACGAGGAGACATATTCAGTACAAGATTTCACAACAGGAAGAACTGAGATTCCTATGAAGATTTTTAACCTTTTCCACACAATAGTTAGTGTCACCGTCCAGGCAGAGATCAGCGTCAGATCACAGCACTGCTCTAAGTGCATATCCAAATCCTTGATAAATTAACCATTAATTTGCTGAGTAACTACAACAAAACCAGAGCCAACTGCTTCAAATGCACCACAAAACTAGCCCAGTGCCTTCCCTGACACAAGAGTTTTACAAGGCCTGTACCCAGCTGGTGACTGTGGTGTTCATGAGCTGTCAATGCCACAGCTGCACCATAGCTGCTCCAAGCAATTTTCAACACCATGGGGCTATGAATTATGAGCAAAACATGACTTACCATCAAAAAACCATGTTACTGCCACATTTTTGCTTGAAGAAAATCAAAGCACAGAAAGGCAGTAAACCTGGCTTTGGGAATCTTGTGATATTCTTTCCCAGGGCTACCCTTGTACTTTCAGAGCCACAGCAAAATGTATTTTCCTAGAGAGTTCTAAATGTATCACTGGATATCAAATTAAAGATCTTCTAGGAGTGCCTCTTGCATTTTTTTAGAAATTGTGTGCTTCATAATCAAAAACTGGTGGCAATCTACCAGAGAATTGAGAGAACCAATGGGGGGTGCAAAGGAGTGCCGCAAGTTCATGATTCACAGCCTTTCCAGCAGCTCCCAAAAAGTTGTGGGCTTCTCCTGACACAGCTCCTACATCTTACAAGGAACAGAAGCACAGGAAAATAGAGCTACAAGGAAATACGTGGCAGAGAAAATACATCTTAAGTCACTAACAGTAAAAAAGGCCCTTACTTCCTGGAAGTGCTACAAAGCTTTTGGAAAAGCTCATCTCTGTATCATTACTTCCAAAACAATCTGTACTTTGTTCCACAAGGAAACAGGGTTTAGCTGCCCCAGGACTGTCCTGCCCACCCCCCTGCAATGTGGGCTGGCCCTGGGAGGGAGGCTGTGAGAAAGGGGCAGCACACAGGGATGTGTGCAGAGTCACTCTGCTTAGAAAGCACAAGGGCAGTGACTCGTGTAATGCCCGTAATCTGATCAGTAAACTCATGCCTGCAGAGCACGGATGGAGGGCACAAAAGCGCCATCCCAGTGCCCAGCAACCCTCCCAGCTCCACCTGCAACCCCAGAAGAGCAAAGCAGGGAGGGCAAGCAGGGCAAAAACTAGATTTCATTAAGTAGACATTGCTCAATGACAGTGGGTTGTGGCTTTACACAGAGTTCACATTTTGCTCTGGCAGTGGCATCTGCTCTGCAGCAGCTGCCCCATCCCTGCAGCCCCAACTCTCTTTATCCCAAGCTTTTAGTAACTTCTTCACAACCCCGCTGGGAATCAACAGAGACAAACATTTGGTTTTATGACCAAAAAAATGGCTTCAATTGAGGAAAATCTGTAACAGCCCTTTGATGCGGGGCTCCCATTCCCGCCCAGTCCCTAACATGTGCAAGATGAGAAACTACGGAATACTATTTGAGAATACTATTTGGAATACTATATGAGAAACTATGGAATAGCATTTATGGATTTGGAACTTGCACTGTGTTTCTCAGTCTAACCGTAATGAAACCACCAGCAGCTTGTCTGTGCACATGCATAAAGCAGTGAGTGTACAAGGGCAGAGGCAGCGCTACCCAGGCAGGCTGAGGCTGTGGGAGACCTCAGCTAAAAAACCTTATCCCAGGAAGGGGATTACCTTCCCAATCTGCACAGCCCACGGACATCTCAGCACCAGGAAAACAGGAGTGGGGAGGAGGGGAAACCCAGGAAGACTGCAAGGAACTTCGGGAAGGAGAAAAAAGGGAGAAAGGGGACAGTAAACAGATCTGCAAGCTTTGAGCAACCACAGACTTCATCAAGAGCTTCTTAACAAGTTCATCAAGTAGATTCAGTGTTGAGAAATCCCTTGTCCTCTGTAAGCCCAGTGAGGGTAGCAGGAGCCATGAGACCAGAAGGCAGCCAGCAAAAGCAGAGGAAGCAGCAGCTGGAAGGGAAGCATCAGCTGCTGTCACACAATAAAAGGAGGTTGTGGGCCAAGCCCAGCACCTTGACAGCCACAGCCAGGAGCAGGACAGGGAGACACGCTGGATCCTCACAAATAACCCATGTTTTTTCAGAAGCTGAGAAGCAAGGGCAGCCTGACCAGGGCTGCTCCCCAGGGACCAGCCCTGCAAGCTGCTGGGAAGAAAATCCCATTGCAATATCCCACGAGATGGGAGCATGCAAAGGACTGCAGATGAAGGGACTATAAATAATCATCGCAATCAGAGCTGACCCAGGACAAGAACATTTTCTTTTCTCTCAGTCAAACAGTCCCACACAAAACTGACACCAAGAAGCATTTTGATGGTCCTTTTTCCAGAAGGGACTGATTTTTCAATCCACTAATCTTAGTAAGAGATACACCCAAAACAAACTGAGCCTTTCAAAGTACATGACTTATACTGTATTTACAAGGTTGTGGAGTACAAGAAGGCACCAAGAAAACAGTCCCTTTATCCCTCTTGAAGAGGTTCAATGCAACCATTTCCTTAAAAAAACTCCAAGACACATTATCTTTTAATTCAAAGATAAGAAAGATTCACCTTCCTGAAACAAAGTATACACGGAATGGAAAAGTTTATAAAAAATTAAAAAACAACCTGTTGAGCAGCCCTGATATTTTCCCCCCACAAAAATAAACCAAAGCGGACCAAGTGCAACATGCTGCACAAGCAGCTGCTCACTGTGGTAGGAACAAGGCCTTTTTTGATGCCAAGTAGGTTGAGCTATAAAGCAGACTTTGAAAAAAAAAAAAAAACAACCAACTTGTAATAAGAAAGCAGAGTGCTCAGAACTGGGCTGGTGCCAAGCCCAAACTCCACAGCACCCTCTCAGCCTTGGAGCACCAAAAGGAATGAGCATTTCAGGCAACTCACTGGGAAACCAAGGGCTACAATGTTCAGCCTGCCACTGCCCACTTGAACACACATGTGATGAACAATCTCTGTTACCAAGCAGGTTTTAATATTTGATAGGTTTAAGAGGGGTTGGGATGGTTTTTTTAAGAGGTGATCTTTCCAGTACAGAGGGCTAAGAGCAATGGAAGGGTCAGATCTGCCTGCTTTCCACTTCAGGCCAGGTGCCACTCCTGAAGCCATTTAACCCTGGTTCTGCACCCTGACCTTCCCACAGGAGCATCCCAAGCCCCCGAGGATAAAAGAGCCATTTACCTTGTTCTCCTGCAAAACACAGGACCCACTACAAAGCCAAGTCAGATAAACAGTTCTCCAAGCACACCAAAGTCTGTAGCAGAAATGAGAACACTGCAGAAAGCTGAGCCAAGAACCCACAAACCCTGGGTCTTGTCAAGTTCTCAATGTATCATCTCTACAAACATCTTAAAAGTCTTCCCTGTCCCCCACAAAAAACACCAAACCCCCAAATAACTGTACAAATAAGGCCTCAAGCTCCCTGGAAATCTACCTCCCATGTACAAGATGATACTAGTTTACCTTCCAAAGGAGAAAAAAAAAGAAAAAAAAAAGGTCCAATAATTATTTTTGGATAATATTTCTAAACGAGGAAAGTTTGAAATTCTCCATTGCTGAACACAGCTGTGTTGTGTCAGAACTGCAGGCATGATTACCACTGGAAACAGCTCTTTGATGACTATCACACTGGAATATCTAAAACAAGTAGAAGCATGGAAACAAAAAGTGCTTTGCCACCCAGTTTCAAACAGAATGCTGAAGACCACTGAATAATATATGAGGGGGGTGGTGGGAATTTGGGGGTTTTTTTTGTGAAAGATCTCTCAGGCTGGGCTGGTAGAAAAAAAAAGACAGAGGTTTTCTTTAAATTTAAATAAAATTACCTTGTTATTTCAGATCCTGTTACAGCTGATGAGTTTTCACCATTTTCCAAGCTTCCACATGAGAATAATTCCTAAAAATTATGTTTTACCTCAAAAGTACCTAAAAGCCCACCAAGGCTACCAGCAGCTTGCACCTTTGGTCTGGCAAGCTACAAAAAGCAGCTTCTCCTCTCAGTATTCCTGGTCCTGTTTGACAACTGCACATGCCTACTAGCAGCAGCTCTCTGATCTCATGGTTTATTAGCAGCTGTGGTAAAGCTCTCATCAACACTGATGTGACAAGCAACATCACCAGCACACTGCTAAAAACCCAACCTTACTCGTGGAATGCTGTGGACAACGAGAGCAATTCTCAGTACACCCTTTGGAAATGGCTAAGAGAAAAATTATACTAATTTTACAAAGAGTTTCAAACACAGCTAGTGATGTCCTGAACACAAGCAGCCACATTCATCCCTGACTTAAAGATTGCAAAGCTTGATTTGAGACACTCAGGGTTATGCCATATCATATTCCTTTCTGTGTGGTGGGACAGCAGACCCAGCAAGATTTGTGCAGTTCATGATGAAACTATGGAACTCATGTTATTTTCTGATCAAAGCACACTGTGGTAGCCACCAATAAGCAAGATCCCATGGTTAAGAGATGTGCAATAGCAGGTCAGAATGGCTCCTCGCATGCCAGAGCTTCCATGGGGGGCAGGGTGAGCTTCCAAAGGTTATTACAGACCAGAGACGGTGACTTTAGATGTCATGTTTAACATGCCAGATCCCAAATCCCAGTTAACCCATGGGAAGAACATGCAGCCAGAGGTTAAAATCACTCAGCATGGCCTCATCAGTGGCAGTGAGCATTGAATTAGGGCCCCAGGACACAAGCAGGAGGTCTTAGCCAGACAAAGGTGGTAAGCAAAACACTCACAGCCCTTCTTATGGTGAACCCAAGATCCAAGATTCCCATCCCATCCATCTACACTGAAAATTCTTTTCTCTAAGCATTGTTTGCAGAGCAATCCCGTTTTTCATTTCTGTGGGAAGCGGCAGTCTGGGATTTTCACTTGCAGACTCAGAGAGGCCACAAGAGCCTCCCAAAGCCTCAGGCGACAAGAGAAATGGTACCTAATAAGCCAGAAGCTTTTCAGCACACTAACAATTCTGAGCAGCAAACTTTTGAAGGTTTAAACCTACAAAAGAAACCGAGTGTGTGAAAACCTGCAACTATTTCTTCTACCAACTCAGGGGAAGCACCACAAATAGCAGCTGGTTTTGCAGCAAAATACCACACAGTTCCAGCTCTCTCCATCCCCCAAAGTAAGTGTTCTGCCATGTATAGTATTCCCAAAGGCATCATGCAGTGGCATCAGCATCCCGAGACAGAGCAGGAGAAAAACTTGGGGAATTTGAAGTGTATGCAGGAAGTGATACCTTTATATAACTGCACTGAATAACTGCTGGCCACTAAAAGCCCCAATCTCATCAGTACTCCTGTTGAAACCTGCAAAATGTAAATCAAGCCTTTGCGAGACCAACTAAAATAGTGTCTCCCCGAGGGCTCCACAAATACCACGGCAAAGCCCAGGCTCCTGACACGCCCTGAACACCGGCCTTGGAGCTGGAAATATCCTCCCAACGCTTCAATTACCACTGAGTTTTTAAACTGCAGTTACACTAGGCAAAGCTTCACGTGCATACACCCTCCTTACTTGCACTTGGTTTTACCAAGGTGGTTCCCTAAAGAAAGCAGCAAACCACAGCCTCATAAAGTTTTAATGGGATAACTGGCAAACTGAGGGCATCACTGCACTGAATAAAACAGAGCAACTGCATCCCAGTGCTGTAAACTATCTACTTAAATCAAGTCATATTTTATAGCTCTCCATTCTGAAAAAAAACCCCACTGGTTTTCTGTACTCATAAAAACCTCTGGTCTGCTAAAAACAACAGGCAAATCAAGCCAGGGCTGAGCACAAGAACTGGCAACTTGCCTGGGTTTCCTTGTAAATGCCTTCAAATGGCAGTCATGCCTCAAACCATGCTTTGCCGGCACAGTTATATATACTGAGCATCATCGCTCTCCTCAGAGCCAAATAAAGGACTGAGCGGGGAGGAAAGGGGGAGGTGAAGGAGATGGGCAATTCATTTCTTTAGCAACCAACTGCTTTCACAAGTTTTTCTTTACTTTATGTACACAAGACACCATCCAGCTTGGTGACATGAGTTTCCAGGCTAGTCTATAGTAAGGATTTCAGGAGCCAACATGTTTTTAACCAAGGCAACCAGCAATTTCATCTTTCTTCTTGAAAGGCAGCCTACCAGAGGGCTGCTTCCAGCACCCAATCAATCTCCTCTTCTGAAGCAATAACAGAAGAGGAAGGAATTGGTCTTTTCTGTCCTGATAGTCCTGAATTCATAGCTGAGGCCACCAGCATCATCAGTCAAACACATCTGGACACCATCTCAGCTGGGATGCAGTGGACAGTCACCTGCCCCAGGAACTGGAATCCCTGAGCTCACAGCTGATAAAAGCACGGCTGCTCTCAGTGGAGATGGAGTTACCCCACCATGGAACAGCCACCAGCATGCTGAGGAGGCTTCCTCTTTATCTGAGGAACAAAACCCTGGGATAGTCACAAATCACAATAGCTGAAATCAAGCAGATCTGGCCAGAAAGTAAAAGTGGTGGGGAAAAATGAGAGGTGGCTCTAGCAGAGCTGGTTGGGAAGGGAACACAAAGGCACATAGAAGTGGATTTAAAAAAGTGTGGAAACAACAGAAATCACTTAGAAATTAGAGCTGCAGAAGGAAAGAGTGAGAATCTGCCCTGAAAAATGATACAACATCTGAAAAAACGTAAACCTTTGCCCTAGCAAGAGCACCCAGTACCAAAAATACTCCATGTACCTCCATGCTGTCTCTTTTCCCCTTCTTCCAGTGTTCAAGGGAGCATCTTCAACAACACAGCGCTGTTTCTGTGTGTCAGGGGTCTACAGCAATGCTGTGCTCCAGCGTATGCACACAAAGCACTGGGGAGATGCCAGAACTATCCCAGTGCTCCCAGGACAAGCAAACAGCACAGACAGTAAAAATAACGCGACACCCTGGCTTCAAAAACAAAGCAGACAACGCACTGTAAGGCCTTGGCTTCTATCTTCTATTTGAAAGCTGGCACCACTGCCTCAAAGCTCCTTTTTTTGGGAATATATGGGAACACAGTGGGAGGGCAGTAAGAAAAAAAAAAAAAGACTGGCTGGGTCAAGTCTAAATAAGTAATTCTGAGGAAATGGAAAATGGGGAAGCCAAGGGATACTTTTAAGAAACGCAGAAGAACGGACACAGCAATGCTTTCCTCTCCTCTCACTCACTAGCCTAATTATCCAGACACCACCCTACAAACAGGTTCAGCTCCCCCTTCTCCTGACTTAAGCTGCAAATTCATGTCTCCAGGCCTCTTACCTACCCTTACTTAGGGGGTCTTAATACCCTCTCATACAAAGAGAAATAGCCTTTGTAACTCCAGATGTTCCTGGTGCAAGGAGTGGTAATTACACCAATTCCCTCTCCCCAGGGAGCATCCTATCTCTGGACACAGATGTCATCTCCAAACACTCCCAGGATCTGAGCCTTCAACTCAGTAGTAGTGATCTTTG
Source organism: Pyrgilauda ruficollis (assembly GCF_017590135.1). Classification (NCBI taxonomy): domain Eukaryota; kingdom Metazoa; phylum Chordata; class Aves; order Passeriformes; family Passeridae; genus Pyrgilauda; species Pyrgilauda ruficollis. The sequence goes on along the minus strand of NW_024526488.1, from coordinate 3,794,885 downwards.
CTGTATTTTTCTGTATCAGGCTTTGTGCTGGCACCTAGTCCCAAAACCAAAGGTTTTTAAATTTGTTTTGAACCACACATTGTACGGAGATTCAAAGAAATCCACATTCACATGTTGGCAACAGACCTGCAGTTCATACTGACCTTTTGCAGGCCCCTCTGAAATGTTAATGCTGTTCTACACGGACTGAACATCGCTGGATGTTAATCAAGACATCTCAAACTGCCAAAAAACTCAGCACAGGGCAGCATGTACATGAAACCTAGAGTCAGTGCAGCTGGTCCTGACCAGGTGCAAAACAGCATTAACCATTCAGGACACCAAGCTTTCAAAAATGAAGGCAATTGCAGCATCAAATAAGGACATGGGTCTGAGCACAGAGCTTAATCCTCAAAGACCAGGCAGAACTAACTGCATGAAAGGGCTTTGTGCCCCAGAATGCCTTTATGTCCTATCGAGTGCATAAATACTTGCCAAGCTCTTTGCCTCTTTCTCTTAGTGATGTCAATAATTAAGTGTCCCACAGACCATAGTGCCTGCGGGCACACAGAACCCAAAAGCAGCACCCAGCAGCTCACCCAAACAAAGATGGTTTTAAGACCTCACAAAAGCAGGGAAGAGCAATGCTGCAGAGAAGTTTGGGGCATTTCAGGCTAAAAAGGCACTGTCAGTACTCAACAGCTCCTCAACCTGCCTCAAACTCAGCAATGCAGAGACTCACACAGCACATGTGCAGAGAGATAAATGCTTTGCTGCTGTCATCTTAAAACCAACTTCACCACCACCAAGCCCACAACAAGCTTCTGATTCTTAAAAGGCTTTATACTAAAAATACCCCACCCAAAAACCCAACTAGGAAAAATCAGACCAAAAAACCCACCCAAATATATCAGAGTCGGTCAGGCAGCTTCTGCTTTAAAGTTGTACTCTACTCAAAAAACATGGCAAAGCAAATTCCCAAAGCTCCAAGAGCCCACAAACAAACCTGGAACACAAGTGCAAATGCTGCAGTGCTACAGTATTTTGAAGATGCAGATGTTTTCAGCAAAATGTGTGCACTTCTTCAAAGCCCAGGACACAGCACACTGCTCCCAGTTACTGTTTTTTGAAGAACACCCATATACACATGAATACACAAAACCAAGGACAGCAGTGGTACAGATGGGTCTGTAAGTCTTGCCTTGATAATGAGAATTATAATGACTGTGATTAAGAAAGAAGTTGAAATCTTTGCTTTCCAGAATTTGAAAAAAAAATTCCTAATGTACAAAGTAAAGAAAATAAAGAGGGACTATTAGATATGCTTATGTGGTATATTTACGTTGAAGCTCCAAACACAAGGAAACACTTTATGGCAGAGAGGCTTCTGGAGCACATGGATGTGCTCATCAGGTGACCCTGGTACAGGACTCAGTGCCATCAACTACATCTCACCAGTGCAGGTGCAAGCTCTCACAAGATCCAGTTCTCCAAGCCCTAACACCATTTTTCCCCTGAATTAGACTGTTATTGATACTAAACAATGCTCAACAGCTGCTCTTGATTAGAAGCTGTGAATGGCTGCAGTGGGGCTTTCTTTAATATTTACTTGATTTAATGACATGAGGATATAAGTTGTGGTTTCAACTTTCTCTCAGCTGGTTTGTCTTCCAGTTATTAAATGATTACTCTTCCTCCATGTCATGACAGTTTGAATGAACAGAAAAGAAAAGCTTGTCCACAAACTGAAGGCTAAAATACTTTATCCCAAAGAAACCTCTGGAATTGACAACCAATCAGAAAATTCACCTTCTTTTTTTGACTGGCTGTTACAGTTCAGCAGCAATGCTGGCTGTTGATACACCTAACCTACCCAGCAATTAAAGGACAATGCTGTCCCGAGGGCAAGAGGATACACAGCAGATGTGCCCTTGCACACGTGATTTCCCACAGTGCCTGCCACTTTTCAAACCAACATCTCCCACCTGCATCCAAAGCTTGTTGTCTGGAGAACTCCATGATTCAATCCTGAGCTCGGCTGCATTGGGTTACCAGTTGGACTTGATCTTAGAGGTCTTTTCACAGAGTCATGGAATGGCTTGAGTTGGAAGGGACTTTAGGCTCATCTCACACCACTCCCTGCCATGGCTGGGACACCTTGCACCAGACCATATTGCTCCAAGACCTGTCCAACCTGGCCTAAGATACTTCCAGGGACGGGGATCCACAGCTTCTCTGTGCCAGTACCTCGCCAGCCTCACAGGGAACCATTTCTTTCTACTATTTTTCCAACCTAAATGGCTCTGTGATCCCTGGTGCACGGGGTGGGACATGATCACTGCAACCTGCTCCACTCCAGCTGCCTCTGGCAGGGAGGCCTCTCCTCTCACAAACCAGCATCACCTCCAGTGCAGACTGCATGGAGCTACCCCTGCAATATTCACTGGAGAATGCTGAAAATCAAGTTTACCAAGCACTGTTGAGCAGATGTGAGTAAGCTATCAGCAGAGGGGTGAAGAACAGGCGCAGGGCCAGACCCCTGGTTGAGGACATCCCAACACAACCATGGGGTGCAGGCAGCATTCATTGTGACCTGGTGAACATGGCTGAGAAGCTGCAGAGCAGGGATTCAATGACACCCCCTGAACACCGGACCACCCAGGGCCTGGTTACTGGCACTCACCCAGGCAGGGCCTCAGCAATGCCCGGTGTGCAGGTGACCTTTCAGCACAGAATCACAGAACAGGGCAGGTTGGAAGGGACCACAGTGGGGTATCAGGTCCCACCTCTCTGCCCAAGCAGGGTCATTCCAGAGCACATGGCACAGGATTGTGTCCTGACAGGTCTGGAATACCTCCAAGTCAGCAACTGAACTGGCTCTCTGGTCTCTGTTCCAGTGCTTGTTCACTGCACAGGAAAGAAGTTCTTCCTCGGGCATCCATTTCTGCCCATGGTCTCTTGTCCCATTGCTGGGCCCAGGGAGCAGTATGCTGTTTCCAGCCTCTGAGCCCTCCCTGCAGAGAGGCTCAGCCATCTCCTCTCTAAGCTGAACTCTCCCACCTCGTGAGAAGAGATGCTCGAGTCCCTCTATCACCTCCACAGCCTCTGCTAGACCTGCTCCAGGTCCTAAGGAGCCCAGAGCTGGACACAGCATTCCAGATGTGCCTCACTAGGTCTGAAGACAGCGGCAGGATCAGCCCTGAAGAGCTGACTATGTTGGTCCTAACACACCCGAGGACACCGCTGCGCACAGGACATGCTCGTGGACACCTCGCTGTCCACCAGGACTCCCAGCTCTCCTTCGCAGAGCTGCCCTCCAGCAGCTCATCCCCAGCCTGCGCTGCTGCCCAGGCTAACTCCTCCCCCGGTGCCCTCGCCCCGTCTCGCTCCCCGTCCTTACCCAGGTGCAGGGTGAGGTTGACGGCGGTGGGGTGCTGCACGCCGGCCAGCATGGTGCGGCTCTGCCACCAGGTCGCGTCGGCCGGACTGTTGTAGTCGGTGAGGAAGGCGGCGCCATGGCTCAGGTGCGGCTGGGCGGCGTCGCAGAGGTGGCAGGACTGGGTGACGCCGGTGACCCCGGTCTGCACGCAGTACTCCTCGGCCGGCGTCCCGCACGTGTGCGTGGCCAGCACCGTAGCGTTGAACGCCGCGTTCACGAACTCGGGCATGCAGCGCTGCGCCCGCCCGCTCCGCTCCTCCGCGCACTCGTCCATGGCAGCGCCGCAGCGCGCGGGCACCCACAGCCACAGCACCCACAGCCACAGCGCCCAGCGCTCGCCGCCGCCCCCCATGGCGGGGCTGCGGGAGCCGGCGGGGGCACGGAGGGGGCTCGCTCGCTCGCCGGGTGCCACCGCTCCGCGCCGGCCGCGGGCTGAGACGGGCGAGGCCCGGCGGGGCGAGGCGAGGCGAGGCGGGGCGGGCGCGGAGCAGGCCGGGAGCGGAGTCCCGCAGCGTAGCAGGGCTGGAGCTGCCCCCGCCTCGCGGAATGTGCCGGCTTAAAGCGGCGATGGCGGCTGTGGGCCCGCTCCCACAGCATGGCGAGGCTTCTTGCCCTCGCCCTCATGCGGCGCGGAGTGAGTGACCACGGCAGAGCGCCGGGCCTGTCAGCGCTCCGCACCGGCACAGCCCGCAAAGCTGCGCCTTTTACACAATCACAGAATCACTCAGGTTGGAAAAGACCTCCAGGATCACCGAGTGCCACCTTTCACCGATCCCTGCCTTGTCAACCAGACCAGAGCCCTGAATGCCACTCCACTCCTTGGACACCTCCAGGGATGGGGACTCAGCAGCCCCTTCCACTGTCTAATCACCATTCCTATGGAGAAATTCTTCCTGATGTTCAACCCCAACCTCCCCCGCTCAGCTTAGGACTCTCGTCCTTATGTCCTCTCGTCCTGCCACTTGTTTATTGGGATAAGACCCCGACCCCCCGGCTGTCCCCTCCTGTCAGGGAGTTGTGCAGAGCCAGAATTTCCCCCCTGAGCCTCCTTTTCTCCAGGCTGAGCCCCTTTCCCAGCTCCCTCAGCCCCTCCTGGTGCTCCAGCCCCTTCCCCAGCTCTGTTCCCTCCTTTGGACACACTCCAGCCCCTCAAGGTCCTTCCTGAACTGAGGGGCCCAAAAGTGGACACAGCTCTCAAGGTACCTCAGCAGTGTGGGTGTAGGGGAGGAATCACTTCCCTGGTTCTGCTGGTCTCACTGTTTCTGATTCCAGGTGCCACTGGCCTTCCTGCCCACCTAGGCACACACTGGCTCATGTTCAGCCAGCCGTCCATCGCCACCACCAGGTCCTTTTTTCATTTAAATGTTAAAAAGTTTCTTGAGAAATCCGAGAAAACTGGTTGTGGGTACCCAGCTAAGCTATGCCAAGCCCGGATGGTTTGTGCCATCCAAGGACATGATCCTAAGCAGATCTGAGGGGACACACCTCAGCTACTGTAATTTTTAATTAATTTTTGGTTATTTCCCTACCATAATCCAGATCTCATCTCTCTGTTGCTTAGAGGCATCAGCTCTGCCAGACCTGGCCATAGACTGCATTACAGTTTTTTGCTATCCTAAGATCTCTCCACAATTTTTCAGGTTGAGGAATTGTGTAAAGATTGTGTACAATCCAGAAATCCTGTAAAGCCAAAATGTCTCTGCCCATGGCAGGAAGTTACACTTGATGAGCCTTAAAAGGTCTCTTCCAACCCAAGCCATTCTGTGAATCTGTAAAACTGCTTTTACAGGAGAAAGTGCCTCCAGAAGCCTTCTCAGTAAACAGGAAACTACTCCTTGAGAAAACATTGATAGGGGAGTCAAGGAAAGGCCTTGTAAACTTGGTTATATCCCGAGAAAGCCTGAATGCAGCCTGTGGCTGAAAGAACTGAAAAAATACAGTCTGTTCTGGGAAAAAATGCACATTGTTGTTTTAAAATAAACACGTGTATGCTACAGAAGTCCTTGCATTAAGAGCCTGAGCCGGACTGTTCACAAGGTCTGCACAGCAGACTGGTCAGCACGCCTGGAAACTATCCTGCTGCTGGGAGCTTTTTACTTGTGTGGCTGTTATTACACATCAGTGGGGTGATTCCTCTTTCTGCCTCCCCACAGAGGCGTGGTGGGAATGTCTGTGCTGAGGGCTCCCCCGGCACCCCCAGCACGGAGGCAGTGCAGCACAGTCACCGCTGCCTCGCTATTGTTCAGGCTGGGATGACACATCTCCAGTGGAAAGTTGGATTTCCGCTGCTTCCCCCACTTTTCCTCCCTTTCTGAAAACAAGCCGTCTGTTGTGAAAGCAGCGCTGAGCTGATGCCATCAGGGCAGGAGCTCTGAAAACAACGTGCTGATGGAGCTCTTGAGGTTCAGCAACAGCCTGGTGGTGCCTGCAGCTGGGAGTGCACCCAGCAGGACAGGCAGCAAGGAAGGCACATGGAGCAAGGATTAGGGAAGAAGGGAAGGATTAGGATAGAGGTGAGAAGGGGGCAGGGACTCCAAGCAGGATCAAAGGGTGTTGCCACAAATCCCTATCAGTGATGCAATGAGATCATCTGTCCATATGCAGAAGGTTCCCATAGATAATGGAAAAAACTCAGCTTCACACAACATTCTTGGGTTTAGAGATAATCAGTCTTAGTACCTAAACCAAATAACTTACTTGGGTTTTTTAACTATTCACTTTCCAACATTTTAAAGTACCTATATACTTTATATACCTACAGTTTATTTAAAGCAACATAAAAACCTGATAGGAAGCAGCTTTTATAAAGGCAATTCCTACAGGAAATTCTGTCAGCTCTCAGAAGGCCATAACTTCCAAGGCTGGCAGTCTCCCTCTTAGAATAGACCCTTTTAGGAAAAAAAAAAAAAAAAAAAAAAGGCAGAAAAAGAAAAGCAGTGTTTTCTTTCCTTTTGATAAAAAAAAATTGCAACAATGTTGTGTGTGCCCACAAGCAAGTTGAAATAATTAATTAGGAGCACTGTTGGCCTCTGTCCTTCTACAGGAGCTCAAAAAAAGTGCTAGCACACCTATGCACCAAGATATTTGACCCATTTGGGGCTTAGGAGGTCCAGAATGCTTTTCACAAGAGTCACAGGGCAGCACTCATTTTAATTTTCACTCTTCTCATACTGATTTAGCGTCAGCATTTGTTCAAGGACAACATGTGTGCATATAGGAAAGGAAAAGGCTAAGAAAAACCAGAAATTTCAGACTGTGATAGCAGATATTGGGTGCTCCATGTCTGTCAATTATTAAAACAGGTAAAAGTAACGCCCACAGAGAAAAAAGCCCCTGCTTTTGCTAATAAAAGTAATTAGATGGTTTTAGGATTCCCCAATTAAAACTGTTGTACACCCCAACATTTCATTACCAGTAGATGCCAGTTTACACTGAAAGCTGAAGGACAGAAAAGCCCCATGCTCACCATCAGCCTCACAAAGTTACCAGCCAGTGGAGGAGCCACCCAAGCAAGTTTAGGAAATGTCACTTGTCATAATCTGGCTGGTTTGGGCAATAGAAGAAGTTTCCAGCAGCTTCCTGCCCTGCTCTCTGTCATGCAGGGGGCTTCCTGCTGGCCCCAGCACTTTTCTTGGCAGACCCAATAAAAACAACAGTAATCACAGCAGACATCCACCCCCTGGCCACCAAACAGACAAAAAGACTTAAAAGAAAGCAAGTGAGTCAGCAGATCCACCAAAGAGTTGGTGAGGATGACTCAAAACCCAGAAAGGCTGGGTGACAACTCAGTTGTCTTACAGGTGAATGCAAAAGAAACCCTTCTGCAGTCTTCAGTAGTGCCCTGGGGACTAACACAGCACAGGATTGATGTCACAATGTACAAGATACACAATTTTATATTAAAGTAAGTCTTAAAGCCATCCTGCTTAGGAGAAATTCTTCCACAATCAAGGACAGGTGTGAAAGGAATGTGAACTTTTTTGCTAAATGGCCCGAGGTAGTCACAGTCCAAATACAGAAGAAGTCAGACAACCATACTAGTTACTAAATATTCATATCTCATCATGATTTTATGGAAGCAGAAAGTTAATCTTATTAACAGAACTGAAAAACAGAGCTATTAGCCATGCATGCAGAAGGTGTTTCATAAAATGGTTTGTTTATTTAGGTTTGACTTTCTTCATCACTCTTTTGCAGAATATCTTAAATAATCTTGTACAGCAACTGTGGGTAGTTGCTGTAAAGGTGAATAAAAATATATCTCTGAATCTGTTCACGTGAGGTAAGCTGCTTCTTGACAAGTTTCTGCAAACTCTGGAGAAATGAAAGATGTAAGTGGAAAATTTTATCTCTTTTCTCAAGTGAGTCTGGGATGTAGCCTCATTTTTTCTTCTTGATACTGGTAATGTTGGGGAAAAAATGTGCTAAAACAAAAATAAAACCTAAAAGGCCTGTGCAGCTTTCTATCTTCCTATTGTGGATTCAAGCACAGCTCATCCTTTTAAGTATTCTCATGTATATACATTGAATTTGTAATCTTTTATACCTAGCAGATAAGATTTGTATATTTTATCTTTACTCCCAGCTTTTATTGTGCCGTGTACCCCTGTGTGGAATTTTATCAAACGTATCTTGCAATCTACATTAGACCGTGGCAGTAACATCAGGAGCCAACCCAAACTTTACCCCATTTCCTCTCCAAGCTCTCCCCTTGCCTGTCCCACACTTTTCCCATGGAGAAAGAGACATCCATGGATAGGTGTGTTCAGCCTTGAAACATCCAATGGATCTCTTGGAGAAGAGATGTTCCTCAGCATTTCTTTTCCCTTCCCTTCTCACTTCCATTCTCAGACAGTACACCAGCACTGCATGGATGAAAATGCACCAGGGACTTGATTAGATTTATTTCTGTATGGTATTAAATTTATAGTATAGAGACACTAAATTCTCTTAGAATTTAGCCACCATCATCCTTGCACTGCAGGGTCTGCTGATGGATTCTCTGCCACCAAAAAATTCCAGCAATATTTAGGTTTCCAACATGCCAATGAAGTTTGCTTTGTAAAGAGCAGGACTCATTTACCCTAATCCATTTGGATAATGCCTGTGTCCTGTTCTTCACCAACTTGCTTGGCTACACAAATCCTTTGAATACATGAGCTGGGCCTATTTACACTACACCGAAACATTCTCAGTGAAGCTATCTTCCAAGCCTGATAAAATGCATCCCAGAAAGTAGGGTGTGTGTTGGAGGTGGTCATGGCAATCTCACCATGTAGGGTGCATGACCACAATGAAGTTGTTTAACAACTTCCTGGCTTTCCAGCAGAATTCCCAAGATTGTTTCAACAGAAAGCTGGCTAACTTCTTTTGCCAAGTAACAACAGGGATGAAATTTTCATCCCAGTCAGTTCGTTATAATTTATGGTCACATCCTGTTTTTTCATGGCATCATCTGCCAATCAGTCTTGCCATGACTATAATTTCATTACCAGTGAATTGTAATGTTCTATCATTTGTAAAACCTTTCATTTCCTCATATAAGATGGCTCTTGACAGCAACCTTGGTTCAAGTGTCTCCCTCATTACAAGAGCTTACCTTTGCAGTCTGGTGTTCTTTAAGCCTAGTTTTCACGAACTTTCCTTTGCTTTTCAAAAACAAAAGAAAAAAGCAGTCTCTGAGAAACTCCATCTTCTTTTAGATATTTTTTTTTTCCTGTAAAAAACCTGTAATGCCTTGTATACTTTATGCTCTTAGCCTAAGTCTCTCTTAGCCTTTGGACTCTTATGATTAATGACTCTTAGCCAAGGTCAGCTCAATCATCTAATAGAGGAGCATTCAAGGAGACGTTCAAGGTCAGTCTGGACAGGGCTCTGAAACATTTGATCTAGTGGACAGTGTCCCTGCTCACTGCAGGGAGGTTGGACTAGATGACCTTAAAGTTCTTTCCCAACTGAAACCACCCTGTGCTTCTCTGACAGTCAATGGAGGAATCCAGAATTTTCAACGACCGACTTTGAATAAGCAGAGCTCCTGTTTCTCCTGCTAAATAAATAGTTTGTCTTGACAAGCAGGCCGCAGTTTGGTTTGCTGTTCTGCCAGAAGAGTTAAACCTGGATGTCCACCTGGAGGCTGGGAACACTAGATGTAATTTTGGGATCTGGAGATCACTGATCTGTGCCAGCTGCTTGTCCCTCCCCACATATCTCAAGAATTTGTCTCTGCTCCCACATGGACTAAGGCAGAGCTGCTTCCCTCACACATGACAGGAAGAATACAGTGAAGGGTGAGCAGCTTCAAGGAATCTGACCTGGAGGGCTGCTTTTGGGACACATACCCATGTCCTTGGCTGTCTGTCAGCATGTGCCAGTTCTAGTCTTGGTACCCCCAGCTCACATGTCCTCCCCTGCATCGCTCTCAGACAATTAGCAGTTGAGAGGACAGCAGAGACATTCTCTCAACTCAAAGCCCCCCTGCCACCAAAGACTAAATAGACAAAAGAAGCCATTGAGGGAAAATCTGTCTGGTCTCTGTAGCCAAGAACCAAAAAAAAAAAAAAAAATTACTTGGAATGAACAGAATCTTCTTAAAATATAGCTGTTAGCTCTACAGTCTTTGCAAAGCTACAGAGCATACATGAACTGCAATTTTCAGAGGTTTCTAACTCAGCCATCCTTAGGTAGCTGCTTGCAAGAACACTGAAAGCTTATTCTTAACATCAATACCATCCCCATGTCAAATGGCCACTCAGATCAAACAGAGTCACCGTGAAATATGTGCAGTGGCTTTGATATAAATTGCATGTGCAAAATAAAAGAAAGCACTTAATTTACAATTAATCCTGATCCATAAGGCAGAATGTTGGAACCTCATTCATTGGGAGAAACTGAATCCCTGTTTCCTTCTGTACCCATAATTTTTTTTAATAACAGGAAGATTTTTCCTGCTGGCTTGAGGTACGCAAAATGCTGTTTAAACACTCACATGGCCACTTACAGATCATCAAAGCAAAGAGGAAAATCAAGATTGTTGGAAAGGAAATGATATTTTTAAACTCATCACTGCATACCATAAACAGTGGGAAAATGTATAAAATACTTTATAAATAGACTGTTTCCTGGTAAAGTATCTTTTTTTTTAAAGTTCCACTAGCAAACTACCTAAGGAGGAGATTTAAAAATTATTATTATTATTAAAATAAGAATTCAGTAGGCAAAAAAAAAATCACAGGTTTTATAGCTGTAGGCTGCATTTTGCTTTCTGGGAACCTCAGCATATTACCCACGTTTGCATCCCTGACACTCATTTCATGGAAATATCAGAGGAACAAAGTCAAGTGTTCAGCAAAATGGAGTGGTTTTAAAAGGATGGGAAATTCTATACCCTGTATCCTGTTATTTACTTGTCAGATCTTTAAAGAATAAGAAATCTGTAGCTTCTGCAATTGTTATTAATTTTTTCCATTTTGGAGCTCTGGAAAATTTTTACATCATGTGTTTAATTATATTAAAAGCAGTATATTTATTGTATTAAAAGCATCTGAGTAGATCAACTGCAACATTCATCTTTGATACAGTAAATTACCTCCAGCTATAAGCCCGTTATTTTAAAATCACATGAAGAAGCAAAATCAAGATTTAGCATGTTGACTTATTAAACAATGAATTGTAATTGTTTGTGATAGAGTTAACTTACAATAAACACCAGGGGAGGTTGCAGAGGAGAACCTGCATCTTTCTAGAATGACACTGTCAATCTCTTCTGCTCCTGTTTCCTCACAAAGATTAAGATTCCTGTCAGTGAAAGGTATTTTAAGTAGCATTGAATCAACACTGGAGATTTAGATACTATTTTAAATCACAGAATGCTCTTTAAAATAGCATCTCACTGTGACTGCCCAGTGTTTTTTTAACCTAGAATGTAGTTTTTCTTGGACTACTTTTTGACTTGAGTCATTCTCAAAACTCATTTCACACCTCCCCATCAGCCAGTGGTTTGTGACAACCAAATTTTTGCCACCTGAACTGTTTGACTTCAAAGGTTAAGAAAACAAAAAGGCTCCAGAACTCCAGAACACGAACATCTTTATGCAGTAATAGATACCATACCACTGCCACCAATGCTTTGGTGCAATTCCCAAAGCTCCAAAATCATATTGGAAACTTCATATGTGTTTGTCCTGCATTTTCCTATAGTTAAAATTAAGAAATTTCAGCAAAAGCTCCAAAATCATATTGGGAACTTCATATGTGTTTGTCCTGCATTTTCCTATAGTTAAAATTAAGAAATTTCCCCAGGTGTGCCCATGACCAGGTAAGACTGCCATATTGAATGGTTTTAATTTAGCTGATGCCACCACATAACTGTATTAATTTTATACCCTTCTTTGAGGGCTTTACAAATCCACAGAAATATTCAGCTCCTCCCTCATTTTGCTGAACTATCCATGTTTCTTCTTACAATGAAGTCGATCACATAACAGGTAAATTTGATTTAATGAGTTTTTCCAGCAAAACCCTCAGGGTTGCTCCCTTCCAATTAATTTATACAAATAAAAATGTAGTTCCCCACACAGTACTTGAAGGCATCATAAGCTTCCAGGTAATCACCAAGAATTCTGCCCCACCTCGTGTTTATGTCTTCCAGCCATTCTTTGCTGTTCCTAGATATGAGACCACAAGTCCCAAGGGAGCTAAGCAGCAGGAGACTTTGCTGGTTTGTTAACCTGTAAAACTCAGGCTGGAAAGCTTTTGCTCATTTTCACCAGCTCACCTGTAGACAAGTATAGTCACCCCCAGTTTTAAGAAATTCAATTTCTTAGGACAAGAGGCAACAACAACCATTCCCTAACTGGAAGCCATCTGGCCAGGTCCCAGTTTACCAACATCTGGCTTTCCAGAGAAAACAGAATGAACAACACGGCACAAACAGATGGCACATGACTTTGTTAGTCCCTTGAAGTATGTAGCAGATATTTGGCATTTTTCTTATATTTAACCCAAGTACTCTCACTCACATTCCCTTCCAGGTCACAGTTGGGATAGCAGATGTTCTCCCAGTGTGTTACTCCCTTTGCATCCTGTGGTGGGGATTGCCAATTTAGATACTTTGTTACCACTTTGAACTCTCTCCAAATTTTTAACAGTGTAAAAATGCTGGATGTGAGATTTGGGTACAATTTAGAAGTAATCTTTTCATTAGGATACACAGAAATAATATAAATGATTTTTATACAAATGTCTTTGCAGCCACTATGTGTTCAGGTCTCTTTCTTCCCTTTTAATAATTTACAATTATTTCTAAGCCCTTTTCAGAGAATGCTTTCTGAAGATGTGGTTTTACTAAACTTGCTTTCCTGACAAAGATCATTGACATTTACAAACCAGACCTGAGTCTGTAATTAAGTTCACAGTAACTCCTCCTCCACTGTCTCTGCTGGAGAGTCTCTACTCAGTTTAAAGGTCACCTTACTGAGGCTGAACCTGGAAATCTTCAGTCCAAAAGCAAAGGCTCCATGGAAGCTGGAAGAAAAGTAAGTTACATAATGTGGGAAAAAGCCAAGTTACTTGCATTGTTTAGACAGCTTTGGATAGATGAAGTCGTGGGCAATGAGAAAAGGAGCCATCCTTTAAAAAGTAAATACAGAAACCAGCATTTGGGACAGCTTCAATGCTCTTTGTTGCCCACTTGTAGATGTTGGTTACTATGGCTACCTGATGTAGCCATTCTTTTTCATGCATATTTTTTAAATACTTTTGAGTCTGGGCAAGCATTCTACCTGGAAAGAACTGCAGAAGGATAAGGTGCTGTTCTCACAAGTGCTGATTTTTGGTTTATATTACAGACCATTCATCTAAGTAGCTTTGTGAGCTGAATCACAAGACCATACAGCTATGTCCAGCTCTCTGGTTCTTCGTATGCCTGGAAATGTTAATGTCACATTGCTCAGAAACTTCTCTGGCTCAGCTGACCTCACACAGAAATACCTATGAGCTTGTAGATAGATAATAGTCTTGGCTGTACAGAAATCTCTGACCTTAGTCTCCTCACTCCAGCTGTGTTTCTGCTTCCCACCTTGCTCTTGTTATTCCACAGGCAATTGTTCCATGTTGCTTTACTGTTCTGCACACATGGCGTTTTTAAGGCTATAGCAATTTATCTCAAGAGCTGACAGACATTTTAAAACATCTTTTTGTCAAAAATATCAAGTAGGCAACATTGGCATGGATCCTGATGGCTCTCATGATTGAGAGCCGTTCAGGGAGATTAAGGTTGTTGTAACATTGGCTTGTCCCAGTGATAAATTTAAAGTGACAGTTTAAAGTGACTTTACAGTCACTTAAGGTGACACAATCAGTCTGAATCCCAGACATGTTTCCCTGGGGGAAAAAAAACTAACTAAATTGTTTTAAAACTTTGTTGAGTGCATGTGACTGCGAACACTCAAACACAAAACTTCTGAGTTTTGAAAAAATTATTCTTGGATTTTGTCCTGAGTGAGGGAAGAAGAAGAAATCTTAATCTGAAGGTATTGAGAGTCTGCAAACCTGAAAATGCTTTCACATTCAGCTGTTAATTTGTTTTGCTCATTGGTGCTGCACCCTTTGAATAAAGACTATCAAACAGTAGCCTGAAACTTTTAAGATGTTTCTGCTCAGAGTTTGGTTTTGTTTTCCTCTTCGTTATGTGTTATAGCCAGCTTAAAAAATTGCACAACCTCACAGCAGAGCAGGTGAGGGCCCTACAGAACCCTCCACTCACCTGTTTAATGGAGAGCTGTTGGTGTTTTGGGGACAAACTGATACAGAGATTTGCTCTGATTCTCCCATTGTCTGGTGATGGCTATGATCCTTAGCAGTGTGCAGAGAAATATCTTTCTGCATGATTTATCCTAATTTATATCAAACCAAGATCAATGTGTGTTGCACGTTCAATTTTTACCTACTATCCATGTCCTGGTGTAGATGCTTTGTGAACCATTACCATGGGCACTCCCATTGAAAACAAGGAAAAGTCTTTGGAAGCAAAGTTATCCTTGTTTATATAACAATGGTATCTTCTATAATTGATGCACTAGAGATGTTCCTGAGGCTCACAACCTCTCCAGTGCCTCTCCTGGCATAGGAAAGTTTCAAGTTCCTTAGCAAGCCCTTGGAAATGTACTGTTGGTCTCTGCTGTGGGCAGGATTGGTGCAAGATGAAGATGCTGACCCACTGCTGTCTATTTCTGGTCTGTTCTTTTTGGTCAGCACGGCTTAGCCCCTCAACTTCATTGCCCTTGCTCATCTTTACCAGCACAGCAGGGCCACTGTGCTGCTGCTGGGCTCATACAGGAGCATCTCTCCCATCTGACTGCACAGAACTGGTCTCTACAGACACAGGGGTGGTATTTTTTACCCCCTCTTCTTTCTGCTCTTGTGGCAGACTGCTGCCACGCCCAAAGGATGAGCAAAGCCAAATTCCATTCCTGAAGCATTGCTGAGCTTCCTGTGAGCAGCCTGCCAGCTCCACTAGCCAAAGCAAATGTCTGCACTAGCCATAAGGGAGGGGGATGAACCATTTCATGGCAGCTGTAAAAGGTCACGGAGTAAACACCTGCGCTGCTGCTCATCTGCTCTCCCAGTGATCCAAGCAGCTTGGATGCTGAGTTGTTTGTATGAGAGTCAGTGATTCAAAGCTCTCTCCTGGCTTTGCGAGGTTCACATTACAAACTAGAGAATTAGCAAAATTTAGTTCATTAATTTGGGGTTGTTCTGTCCAGTGGGAGACTGGTTATTCTGAGATGGGTGTCAAAACCTGTAACACTTGGAAACTTTTGTCTGATTATACACATTCTGCCTTTCCTGCATAAATCCGTGCAAACCCCAGAGCTTCTGGGTTTCTTTGTTTATAAGCAGGGGGGAATTCCAGGAGATTATAAATATCTAGAAGTCTGAAGTTGTCTCACATTCAGGGATGTACTAGAAAACTTCTCATTTGGCTTCTCCTAAGATCAAAACCAGGCAGTTTCCATTGCTGTGCTTAATTTTTGTATTACGAATTTAGTAGGCCTTTCCTTCTGCTTCCACAGTGGCCTTTGCAGAGAATTCACAGGTTCTCACTTCCTTCAGCTTTATCTCTGCAGGGATGTATTTGGGAGATGCCTTGGAGCAGCTAATAATGTCAGTGCATCTCAGATTTTTCTCTTTAAGAGAGTTTTGCTTATTTTGTGTACAACTGACTGTGTTCTGCTGGTCATGGAAGGTGTCCATGCCCATGGCAGGGGGTGGAATGGAATGATCTTTAAGGTCCCTTCCAACCTAAACCACGCTGTGATTCTATGATTTATGACTGGACCTCTGACTTCCTGTTCTCCATCCATAGGTAGGAATTTTGGGCCATCATTATGGCAATAGAGTCATATGACTTTATATATTGATATTATTATTCTTTCTGCTCACCATAATGGAGATTTTCTGCACTTGCCTTCTTTGGAAAATGCACTGATGCAGCTGGGACAACTCTTACTCCCCTTTCTCCCAAAACATCCAGATGGCTATTAATTCTTTCAGTAGAAAGTAAGAGGAAAAGTGAGGAAATACACATTAGGCACTGACTATAGGTTAGGAGTTGAAATGTGCATGAAACCAGTAGTTATGGGAAAAAAAAACAGTTCTCCATGTATTTTCCAGTATAATCTTTCTGAACATCTCTTTGCAGATGGCAGGAGGAAAACCTGGAATTCTATAATACAGTCCTGGTATCTAAAACCTCTTTGCAAAAGGAACTGACTGCAGGAAACAGGGTGGGGCAGATTTATAGATTGCTCTTAAATTGGAAACTTTTTTTAAAGTTGCTCAAATATAGGAAGTCGTGCTCAACTTTGTGAGGTGAAAGATTTTCCTGCAGACCCTCCATTTCTGCAACATAATTTGAAAGTGGCTTTAGTAAGTGGTACAGTGGAGACCATGAGGTCATTTTCCCAGGGGAATGTGAGGCTGTAAACTTACCCCTGTTAACTAAAGACATTATTATTGGGCCTTGGTATTATGTTCTCTTCTAATTTACCTTTATGAACCATAGCTCAACACAGTCCTGATTAATGGTTCTCAGCAAATGACAGAGAACTGTTAAGTTCCCCAGGGCTTTTAATGGGATTAAAAACTTTCAGTGAGAAAATAAACAGCAGAGGAGAGTTTGTTAGCTACTTCCTAGGCAAAAAATACTACTGCTGGAATTCAGAGAACAGGAATTCAGTGACAAATCTGTTTCACATAACAGATACTAATATTAACATCAAATAATATTAACTAACATTAACTTTTTTAGCAGTTCTTGAAAGCAACATGAAATTACAATCTTAGATTATATAACAAATAATCTGTTTATGACCATGTTTGAACTGACAAAGTGCTTCCAGACAGCCATTTCCAGAACTTTTCCCATCAAAGCTGCAGGTGAGCAGACCAGTTCCAGATTTAGAGGGGTCATCTCAAACATATGGCTTTCAGACAAAAATAAAGCCTCATGATCTTTCATGCTAAGCCACTCACCTTGGTCAAGTTGTACCCGTGACATTAGCTTTCCTCTGGCTGGCACTCCTCACTCTTTTGATTTGGAGGCAGAAAAAACAGATCAGTTAGTGAGTTGCAAGCCTAATTTTCAAGATAAAAATTCAAGTAACTATCAAGTGTTATCCTTCAAATTATGGTTGTGAGGCTCTTGTTAGTATTTCTTTTCTCCTTTTCCACTTGGAACTGAAAAACCAGAAGAAATCATTATTGTTTCCAAATCCCCTTATAAGAACTCTGTGATATCAAAAGCCAAAAATATTTGATATATGTGATATACAAACCCAAGGTGCCTCAGGGTGCAGGAGAGAGCAGTCAATGGCACCGTGGCTCAGGCAGTTCTTTCTTCTTGAATTTCAGTAATTCGGTATGTTGCTCAAGACCCATAGCGCTCTGACCCTCTGGCTTTTTGAAGCAAAGCACAGATCCATGCACTGGCACAGTAAACTCACTGCTGGCTCTGTCTTTACTGGGAAAATGTACATGTCATTTCAGGTTAATTTTCGGTCTTCTGTATCCCGGCTGCTTAAGCTCCTCATTAGCATGTCAATCCCTGTTTAGACTGTGTCATTCACCAAGTGCAGGCAAGGATTATTGCTTCCCCACTTAACTGGCCATGAAGGATTAGATATTAAAAACCAGACTGAATGTTGTTAAGCAGTACTTTCAGTTTGACACTCAATATGTAAAGCACTAAGCACATAAATAAAACCATTTGTCATTTGCAGATGCTAAGAAGTCTGTGGCTCCTTCTCCCTTCACAACCTGCAGCTCCAAGACACACTTTCACTTTTTTGAACACCTGGCTGTTCCCTTAAGAGCTCATTAACTTTTTTGCCAGTTCTTGAAAGCAACATGAAATTAGAATCGTAGAGTATCCTGAGCTGGAAGGAACCCACATTCCTGGCCTTGCACAGGACACCCCAAGGATCACATAAAATAGATCTTTATGTGAATGAACAGGGCTGTGGTGGTGAGCTGTACCCAGGATGCACAGATGTCTTGGGGAGCTACAAAATTCATCACTGCATCAGTACCAGAATCAGCAAGGTACTGGTACTGACCTCCCAGGACAACCAGTAGGGTATTAATGGCAACGTTTTTTAATCTTTTCTTCCCAGTAATAGTGAATAATAGCTTTACAGTTACAAATTAGAAACAATCCTGTAAATAGAGAAAGATCAACTTCACTCCTTTAGCTAGGACTTAATATCAAATACCCCAGTAAAACCATTTTTTGCTAGTATTGTAGAATATTGTACTTTATATTGTACATAATCCTTGGTATCCTAGTCTACTTCCTCACCTTGCACCCATCTCTTGCCTCCTGTTTAAATGCTGACCAGTTACAGCCAGAAGAAATTAGAAAGCTTTAACAGATACTAGATCATAGTCCAGACTTGTGTGACACTAAAATTAAGCAGTTATCTTTAAAACCACTGGACTTCTGCTTCATGCTTCCAGTTTGGTGCTAGTAACATGACTGAGAACACCATGTGTGAAGGGCAAGCCAAGGAAAATAGTTTTTTCTGGATGCAGTGACTACAAATGTGCAAAGGGAAGGTGGCTAATGCTATAGCACATCTTCCAATGTCCATCCCTGCTGACTCCCTCATATGCTGTTCCTGGGCCCAAACTGGAAAAGAAAAATAATTATGTTTTCTGTAATGGTGGCATGGAGTGACAATTCTTCATTCATTCATTCTTCAACCTACAGAAAAGTCTGCATCAGCAGAAGGAAGTGGGGTTTACTGCAGCAGAGCGTGCAGGAGATCATACATGCTCCACAGTAAATTAAATTTGGACATTAATATCTATCCTCTATAATTCAGAGCTGGATTAAGGAAGCACTGCTTCACCCTTACCTAGTTTTTAAGAACCCTTCATGATAGCACAAAAATGTTGGACTTGCATGGCAACAACCACCATCTCCCACACCCCAGCAGGCACAAATAATTAGTGCTTCTGCAGTGGCAGTAGTGGGGAGGTTAATTTTGTCAGACTTGGCAACAGAACAGGGCTGGAAGGCTTTTTACCCCCTCTGTGTCAATACTTCTGTGAGCAGCCAGCTGAGCTTCCAGTGTCTGGAATCCAATGTGTTCCCATTAAAGAACTGTCCTCTTCCACACAGATGTGGAGGAATGAAGCCTGACTGTTTGGGAATAGTAATGAACACTGTCTTGGATGAAGGGAGCAATTCATGCTTCTGAGATTACTCCAGGTTCTGCAGAGACCAGCAGCATCACATCACTCTTGGAAAAGGTATTCCATGTTCCTGCATGATCTGGATCACCCAAACAATTCACCATGGAGAGTCACACAGCATGCAGGAGGCTGGCTGCAAAAGAACCCAGTGCTACCTGGCTGGTTAGAAAACCACTGCAGCAAAGACTGTTTGCACAGCTTGTTAGACAACAAAGTGAAATCCCCACTGAGCCTAAGATGTGGTTTGGAATCTGTTTGGCAGGAAATGGTCTTAAGACACTGAAAAGGTTTCCTCAGAATGCCTCGAGTCTCCAACAAGCACAATTAGCAACAGAAGCCTTCAAAATTCAAATCCAAACACAAAATTAAGGGTATAGCATTCAAGTCTTCAGAAACAAACTCTTTATTAAAAATAATACAACTTGCAGGGAATTCCCTAAGGGCATGATATATTACAGAGCTGTACTTGTACTAAGGAACCAAAAGAGGCATACAAACTGGGAAGAGGAAGACAGGAATTTGGGAAGGAAACACACTTTTGTTGAAGTGGAAAGACTCCACTGAACTATCACTACCAGCCTCCCCTGCCCATGTCCCGATAGCCTCCTCGGTAGCCCCTGCCTGCTCCTCGGTATCCTCCTCCTCCTCCTCGGCAGCCACCCCCACCTCCGTAGCCTCCCCCAGGACTACCTGGGTATCCTCTTCCTGCCGAGTGCCAGCTGGAGTAGCCACCGTAGCCTCTGCCCCTGGGGCCGTAACCTCCCCAGCCTCGAAGGCCAGCGCCGTTGTCGTAGCGAGCCATCTTGGGCGGGCGGGGGCCATCCCCGAACCTGGCCAAGAACAACACCACACACTTGAGGCAATCTTACAAACTGCATCTCTAAAAGACGGCAAAGAGCACAAGCCACCTCGATTTTCATAGGATGGTTGAACTACAGTTGCACTTTTGCACCTTTTCCACTTCAGAAAAGTTTCCTTTGCTTCAGAAGCAAGAGGCAACAGAGGGGTGCAAGCCCAGCCAAATATGTGTTTTCTGGCCCAAAATAAGTATGGATTATCTTTTCTTTAAAAGATAATTTGTCTTTTGTGTTTTGGAAGAGGGGATGACAGGTTTTATTCCTGAGAGCTGTGTGTCCTTGTGCAAACAGGCAGTGATGTCTCTGCATCAGGCTTTGAGTGCAAGCATTTCACACATCTCAGAGCATGGGCACTGAAACCAAAGCCTGCAGTCCCCATCCTCACGGGCACTGACACAAAGCCTGCAGTCCCCATCCTCACGGGCACGGACACAAAGCCTGCAGTCCCCATCCTCACGGGCACGGACACAAAGCCTGCAGTCCCCACCCTCACCTCCGGGCTCTGACCTGGTGCTGGCGGCCGTGAGTGCCATCCCCGCGGCCGCAGGGCGGGACAGCTGCCGGATGACGTTCAGCATGCGCTCGTAGGCGGGCTCCAGCTGCCGGATGATGCCAGGCTCTTTGGTCACTTCCACCACCAGGGCCTCCATGGCAGCGCGCAGAGCAGTGATGCAGGCGGCTGCAGTGTGCGGCATCTTCAGCTTGATCCTGCAGCACAAAGAGAGTGTTAGAGCTGCCATGGCTTCCAGGGGAGCACCTGGGAAGGAAGAGGTTCTGCAGAGTGGCTTTTCATTGAGCCACAGACCTACATTCTCATCTCTGAAGTTCTAATTTGTCACTGAAGGAGTGAAAAATCCAGGAGGCAAATTTGAAAGATCCCTAAAATCTGGCATTGTTAAAACATAACTGTTCTTCTGGTAAAATTTGTTCTTGAAATTTAACAAAGGGCCATGAAGATGCTCTGAGGGCTAAAACTCGTCTGCTCTGGAGACAGGCTGGGAGAGCTGGGGATGTCCAGCCTGGAGAAAGGAAGGCTCCAGGGAGGGCTTAGAGCCTCTTCCACTGCCTAAAGAGGGCTTTCAAAAGGAGATACAGGCAGATAGTGATAGTACAAGGGGGAATTCTTTTAAACTTATGGAAGGCAGGATTAGATGGGATATTGGGAAGAAATTCTTCCTTGTAAAGGTGGGAAGAGCCCTAGCACAGGTTTCCCAGAGAAGCTGTGGCTGCCCCATCCCCTGTGAGTGTCCACGACCAGGTTGAACAGGGTTTGGAACAACCTGGAATAGTGGAAGGTGTTCATCTGAGATGAACTTTGAAGTTCTTTTCAACCCAAAACATTCTGTGATCCTATCTAATCCTAATGGGATAAATTCAATATGTAACCTCTTGCATCAAAACAGCAAGATACAAAAATACAAAGTAAACTGAAAACATGAGGCTCCAAGATTTTGAAAGGTCCAACCCTCAAATTGTTAGCAAATTAAGACAAAGGATTTCTTTGCCTCTGTTTTACTAACTAGGGGGTAAAACCATAAAAACCAAAACAACCATCCAGATGTTATTTGGTGATGACCATAAAATTAACACTGCCAGTGACATTTCTCTCCGCAAGCTCTGTTTCTGTAGTTTGAAAACAAGGTTTCCTCAGCCTTCGCTAGAGGAGGTCAAAAATACATAATGCCTTCCTTTCAGTTAAAGGGGAAAAAACCAGCAGATTTTATGGAAACTGCCTTGTCCTGTTTTCAGTTTAAGCAGATAATCTGCATGAAACAGGGCTCAAATTAACCTGTCCCTTCCTCACAGGAAGGAAAGGTGATGCCTTCCCAACACACCTGTGGTGCACAGTTTGCTCTGGGATCCCTGTTCTACAGACATTTGGTCTGCATTAGCTGCACTTCCCCTCAGTCAGAGGCTCAGAACTGGATGAGCTTTGTCCTTTCCAACCCAAACCACTCCATAATTCCATGATTCTGAGCACCAAGCAGATCCATACCAGTCATCCACCAGAATGAGCTCCCCATCTGACAGGACTTTCTTGGAAGCAAAGAGGAGCAGCTGCAGTGGGCTCACCAAGGTCATGGTTTTGGCAGAGATGGCTCGTGTTCGAATCTGCAAGTTAAAGAGGAAAATTACTCTTGAAATGGAAAACAGAGCTCTGCACCTTCCTCTGGACACTGAAACTGGAGAATTTTGTAAAAACCCCAAACAACACACAACAAAGCCAGGTATAACGTTAGGAAATTACAAGAGCGTGTGGACATACAAAATTGAATGCCAGGCAGAAGTTTACAGGCATTCAGCATAGGCTGGTGTAAAACCTCAACAAAAACTATCTTCCATTTTAAAATATTCATTTTCCATGTTTGCAGTTATGCAGCTTTGGCAAGAGACACCTCATGCTTTGCTAGCCTTAAAATGACCAGAGCACATCTGAATTTTCTTCCCTCCCTTCAGTTACCGAGGCTGTGATGAAAAGCTTTAGTGGGCTCCTACTCATGAAGTTGCCAGATGTCCATGCAGCCACTGCTGTGTCATGTTACACTGACCTTGAGCTTGAACTTGAACAACATCAAGCCAGAGATAACAGCCCTGCTAAATGGCTCCTGCCCCTCAGTTTTAAGAGAAACAGAAGAGGTACCCAGTGGGCAGGAAGAGAGATGCACAAAAATCCTTCCTGCATCCCAGCCTCACCCAGGTGCTGTCTAAGCCACTCTTAAGCCACCATCTTAGTCACTCTCCATTTGCTGTGTGTACTTTTCATTTAGTAAAGCAAAACCTTTTGAGCTCAAAAGTTCATTGCTGGGTTTAGGGGAATCTCACTGGAGAGATGGTCAAGGTGGTCTAACCCTCCTGGGATACAAAGGGTGAAGAAGCAGCAAAGTCTCACCACAGCTCTGAACTATGGATTGGGAATGCAGACTGTCGAGACAAAATCCCTGTCAAGAATAAACCCAAAGTCTCTACCTTCTCTCCAAAAACGAAGAAGGGTGATGGATACTTGATGTCCTGGCTGCTGAAAGGGCAGTTGACAGATGATTTGTGGATGAGAGCATTGTGCCCCTCAGTGGTAAGAATCTTCCTCTTCTCCTTGTGGTAGCAGACATTGGGGTAGACCCCAAAAGCCAGCAGGGAGATTACAACATCCAGGTTGTTATCAGGGCCAGTGTTGTTAAACGGCTGAGTCATCAAACATTCTGTTGGCAGAGAACAGAAGAGTGGCTCAAATCCATGGGACATGTAGGAGAGCACAACACAGCTATTTAGGATCCTGGATCAATGCAAAGCTGTTTAGGAGCCTGGATCAATGCCTTTTCTGATTGAATCAACTGCTAGATGTTATCTCCAATGACCTCTGAACTCAGAGCATTTAAGTTCTACATTCAATTTTTTATTTCTTAATGGAGAATGAAAAGCTGAAAAATACTACTACAAAGAGATATTTTCCTCTCCCAAACTCTTCAAAAACAAAGAGAGATGGGTTTGCCCAGAATGTGCTGTACCACAGTGTGTTTACTGCATTTGTTTTGGAGACAAATCTTTTGGGGGAGGTTAAAATGGATGTTTTTATTAGTTCATTTGTTACAAATCTCCCCCAGGATCTCTGGTGGCTTGTTTTCAAGTCATCTTGCCCAGAAAAAAGTTACGGATAAATGCAGCAGTGATCCTAACAGCATGAGGAGAAAAAAATTAAAGGAATTCAAAGAGAAAAAAAAAATGAAAAGGAGGGGAGATAAACATCTGCTTAATCCAGGCAGTCATGCCATTTCACTGAGCTCCTCAGCAACATCAAGAAAATTCAGAACCTGGTCAAGTTTAAGAATTTTTTTCTCTAGAAAATGGAATAATCTGGCACACTGCTGCACAACCCTCTTGCAGCACAAACCCAGGAAGTCACAGAACACTGTTCTGATCACACAGACTCCCACTAATGTCCATGGAAAGAAGGGGGAAAGCACAGCACAGCACGTTTTGGAGATGCAACAAGTGAAGGAGAAAAAGTCAAGGAGGTAACGCTCTAAGGACATCTGTTTAATAGAGTTTTAATCCTGAAACTCTAACCTCAACCTCCAAAATCCTCATGTTGCACCACAGCCATCACAACCTTAGGAAAGAACACTAAAATTCCACCTGAACGCAGCTGTAAAAGTGCAGTAGTGTTATGGCAAATCCACTATACTCCTCCTGTGCTTGGGTGCTCAACACAGATTATCCTGATTATTTATTTATCCTCTCAGAATGAAAAATGCCATCATTAAACTACTGAACTTAATCAGAATCACCTTCAGGAAAGCCAGAACTAATAAGTATATCTTTTAGCTGGACTTTTGCTTCCCAAGTCATTCTAAGAGTGGCCATGCTGAGTCTTTTGTGTTCACAAAACCTTTTCTCTGCTTCTTCACCACCCATTCTGAAAAACAAACAGAGGGAATTAGAAGCCTGACCAAGGCAAGGAAAAGCTCACCCTGTGTTCTTCACCTGTAACCCCCCATCACCTGCTGTGCCAGACAACATACCTTGCATCATCCCAGGCTTGGAAGACAGAGAGCAAAGCTACATGATCTGAATACCTGGTCCCAGCAAAATTCCTATGGACATAACCCAGACGTTTGCCTTCATTGATGAAAGGTTCAGGGAAACAGGTAGCTGCAGAGATGGTACATACAGCATCTCCCACACTGAAAGGAACCACAGAAGGTATCAGGATCATTCAGAGTTAGTGCTGCCAGCACCTGCTGCAGGCTACAGATACCAGGGAAAACTTCTCTGCGAGAGACCTTAGGAATCTGGCCTTTATCTGCTAGAGTTCTTCACTGAAACACTTCCCTGGAAGTGGATGTCAAATTAGCTCTATCTGCCCCCCCCTGCTCCATCCATACACCACGTTCTTCTGGTGAAAAGGTCCCTACAGTAATCACAGGATCCTATAGCCATCACAGTGACAAAGAACAGATCTACTAAAGTAAAACGTGGAGATTGATTTTTCTCCTTGCCTCATTGTTAAATTCCATACCTCCCCACTTCTAGTTGACTGTTATACCAAAGTGTTTCAAGCCCCACTCCTAATTCAGAAATACTCAGCCTCCACTGATGTCTTGCCTTTAACTGAATTTCATGACCACTTTATGGCTTACACTGGAAGTTATTTCTTCTCTGCTCCCATAAAGATTCAGTCACCTCTCCCCAGCTGCAGCATTTATTGCTCATCTAGATATATTGGTTGTACTCTCTTGCAAGAGGCTCAGGAACTCAGAGAAACAAGAACATGACCACTGAGACCACTCAACTTACTAAAAAATACAGCCCATGATCATCATCTTGCCCAGACGAGGTTCAATGGGAAGTTTGGCCAGAATTCTTCCAAGAGGTGTCAACTCATCATTGGAATCCAGGGCATCAAGCTCTGAAACAAGATCCCTTCTTATCAAAGAGAGTTAACTAACCCCAGAAATCTTTAGATAAGAAATTCACACTTTTAATAGTTGTGCTTAAACTGAACCCCACTCACATTTAATGTTGGTTACACTGTTGCCAACCTGATTTTCAAAACTGGTTTGAGGTCAGACAAGTTTTACTTTAGCTTTACAGAATTTTTGCTACCTCCTCTGCAATTAGAATAATCACAATGTAATTCACATACATAATTTCGCATTCCTTTTTGGTTTGCTTCTGTACAAACCCCTATTACACTATTAAACCATCTATTATCCAATGAATCTAACCTAATTTCTGCCTCAGAATTTCTGCCTGTCACAACCAGCTGTGGAGTCTTCATTGCCATTGCTAAATCACAGAACCCTCTTCATCAAAAAGAAAACACCACAGGCTCTCTTCCTTGAGGCTTTACCTGCCTTGCCCTCCTCCCATTACCTAAGAATTATCACCTGTATTCATCCTCAAAGCTACCAAAGGTTTTTTTCACATAAAATAAAAAAGAAGCTTAGTAGCCTCGGCAATTAAATGGGAAAGGAAAGACAAAGAATTCCTTGACCACCATAAATCAATCTATTTTCTTGGTATCTATTGAACCCAAAAGCTTAAAGAATACTTTGAAGAATAACATGTTTCACCTCCCTAAGAACATACTAGCAGTGTACCTGCACTGAAAAATCACAAGTCATCCAGAAAAGGGAGGCACCTGAAGACACATCTATTTGTTGTTAGAACCAAAAACATTTGCCTTTTCCCCTGGCTCTGCAATTCTCAGCTGCGCAACATGAAAAGTACTAAGAATTTTCAGAACAGAAAGTTATTAAACCTGACTACGTATCCCCAGCAATATTTTTTCATCCTGGTCTCCCTCCTGTACACAAGCAACGTAGGCTCAGCACGCAATTCTTCCACAAAATCAACAATGAAATAGATATTTCCGTTGTTAAAATTGTAGGAAGTGCTTATTTAGTGACATCTATGAAGTGTGCTGAGGTTTGAGGTCACTTTCATGCCTTACATCTAAAGCACAAATTTAGAGTTCTTCGCTGCTCTATTTTACTCATAGTCTAGTTTATGAAGAGAGTGGGGAGACAACCTAACTCACACATCAGTTTTTTTGTTTTTCACGCAGATTCATAAACTGGAGATTTCATTTCTTGACAAAATCTGAGATACTGGGTCAGCAAACTGTACAAAGTGGTAATTATTTAATAAACTACCAACCTCTGTTTTTCAGTACTTTTAGAGAAGCTTTGTGAATGCCTCAAGCACTGGACTGAGTCTATGTCAAACACAGCAGTGCCACAGCTGGAAAACAGGAAGCTGGAAGCTAACATAACTTACTGGTAAAACAACAAAACAAGCCTCAAGTTTGAAGGCTCAAGTTTCTTAAAGGAATGACACTCCACTGGGAATTCAAGTATTTCTTCAGCTGCACAAGCCACTGCCACCCACACGATGCCTCCAGGTTGCTGTGTCAGCCACAATATGCTGCTCCACCAATCCACCCCGAGGTGGTAAAGCCATTTCTCAGAGATCACATACATGGAAGACCACCTGGAGCCAGCTCCACCAGCCCAGGATTACTACACAGCCCCGTGGGCACACAGGATACCTCTCAGCGTGCGCTCCGCTTCAATCACCGCGTCCAGAGGGGGCGGCTCGATGGCTTTGGCCAGGAACTGCCCGATCCCTCCCAGGCCCAGCAGCTTGATGCTCAAAGCGATTTCGTGGAGGGGCGTTCGAAACATTTCGGGCGTCATGTGAGTCTGAAGTCTGGAATGAGAACAAAGTCTCACTTCTGTGAACACAGGCTTTGATCACCATGAGGGGTCATTCCACCAGCAGAAAACACTGCCCTCCAAAGTCAACTCTGTCTCCAAGCCCACCCATCGGCTCTCTCTGTGCTCCTGGAACTTGGGCCCTTCTATCACAAAATTCTGTACTTCTCCATTCTCCTTGGGGCAAATTTACACTGGGGATGCAGAGGGAATAGTCCTCACATCTCCCCTGCCCACTGTGGGTTCTAGCATGAGCTGACCACAGAGAGCCTGCAGGGCTGGAGCAGAGTTAGCAGCATGGCTGTGTCCAGCCCCACATTTGTCCTTTACAATCCTCTCCTGCTCTGATAAGGAAGCTCTTATACTCCTGAGAGACAACCTGTTTGCAGCCTGCTCTACATAAAAGCACTTTTCTAGTGCAGCTAGGAAAGGTTTCAAAACACCTTGAACAGATACCCTGATTCAGCTGGCACCAGATTTAGATGATTTCTCTCAAAAAACTATCTGTACAAGTCCACACACATGCTTTCTTAAGCACCAAGGAACTTGTGTATTTTGGGTTTATATTCTCTGAAGGAAGGCAACCTTAAAACCATGATTACTTCAGTAGCCTAAAATCAGTAACCTGTCAAAAATTATTAATTAAAATCATTGCATTGTACTGAACAACAGATCTACATGAATTTGAGAAATACAATGAGAGTTTTTGATCAACTGAGGCTTTCAAGAGTTTACAAAAAAGTTGAACATCAAAACACAGCAATGCCGTAACAGCCAGAGAAAGGAGCACTGAAACTTTCAGGAGAGAGATAAAAGTGTAACTAACAGCTGTGTTGCCTTCTCCAACCAGCAAAGAGATTTCCATGGCTCTAGTAATGGAAAAACAGTCTGGTAGAGAGATTAAAAGTTTCAGCAACAGGGAACGTGCTAGAGCACCAGGAAGGGGCTTCCTGGCCATGGAATGGGGATGGAGAGCAAACTAACATCTGCCATCCCTGCTTTTTACCACTTTCATGACAAAATGGCCTGTTACATGGCAATGCCAGGTGCCCCCAGTGTTTGAAGGCTGACTAGAGCCTTGCCCTCATTACAAAGCTCTTTCCTTTGCCTCAATTCCCAAGCAGTATTGCTCTGTTCTTGAGAAGTTTGGTAGGTTGCAGTGACATTCCTAATACTAAAATCATGAACTATGTATCCACCTCATACTATGGGTAAAAACATAACATATGTACATTTTTTTTGAGCCAACATCATCCATCTCCTCTCTGTGCTTTCTGCAGTGATTTCTCCAGTTTGACCCAAAGCAGCACCCAAGAGTTCTGGGAGAATTCCCTGAGGGTATTTTTGGAGATCACAGCCTCACCTCTCAAAGCGAGCTCTGCTGCACAGATGGAAACAGAACCCAGCTCGCACGCGCCCAGCTCTGCCTTTCCGCTGCTCCAGATTGGTTTTTGAGGCCCAGACCGTGGCGTAGTTTGTCATGTTGTTGTGAGCAGTGAACAGCTTCACTTTTTGCCTGTTACAGGAAAAACACCACTAAAGATCAAATGTCCTTCATCTTAAGCCCTGCCAAATCAGTTCATATTTTATGGCTTGCAGCCACACTGATTTTAAGAAGCCAACCATCTCTTGTTTGTGTTAGTCAGGCATCAGTCTGGAAACTAAAGCATCACACTCTTTCAAAAGCAGCGCCCCAAACTATTGCACAGAATAATGTTCTCACAACTGTCCAAAAAGCATAGAATTCTCCTTAATTCACACGCTCTCTTTGTAGTTTTCTCAGAGAGCATGCACAGCAAGGCAGGAACTGTAACAGACTACAAAAACCTTCCTCTTTATCATCAGCCAGACACTGAGAGTTTGTAAAACTCCTTTGGCAGATGACGTCTACCAAATTGGTGTGGAGACCCAGTGACACCTCCCATGAATAGTGCCAGCGTGACCAACCCAGTCCCCTGAGATGCCAGCATGTTGTGTCACTGTGCTGACCAGCTAGAGACAATGCTGATTTGTCCTGAGGGAGTTAAAGTCCTCAAACTCAGCTCAGGGAGCATGGGAACACAAGGCACTTCTGTGCACTCCCAAAACCTCTTCTGCATTCCCAAGGGTAGGGTTTATGAAACAAAAAGCTGCTTCATAACTCACTTGCAAGAGTCGATAACAAAGACCACGTCATTGATGGTAATGCTGGTCTCAGCAATACTGGTAGATAAAATAACCTATAAAAACCAGGAAATGCAAAGTGACATTATTTGGTTTGAAAAAGCTGATAACGCCCAGCAAGATAAACTACAGAATTTATTAAAGAAGCCAGCAATATGTTCCCCAAAACCCAAGAGAACTGAGTACAGAGAAGGATCCATACTTTCGTCACCCCAGGAGGCACAGGATCAAACACTCGACGCTGCTCCTCCAGAGGAACCTGGGAATGCAGAGGTAAAATCCTGTACTGGTGGCCTCCTACAACAGGAATACAAAAAGGTTAGTAACTACTGTTATGTGAATCTCATTTCTTCTTTCCACAACAAAAATTTCTGGCCATTCACTCTCACAACAAATTAGCTCCCTAAGCCACTCATCCAACTCCCATCTTCACACAGTCAGTAGTTTCCTCGGGAAAAGAAATATAATAAAATAGCTGCTTGTACCAAAGCGTGGGTTCATTTCTAGATGCTTCTGCATTGTATAGATTAAGTTCCAGCCAGGCAAGAAAACAAGGACAGCTCCTGGGACATTCAGAGTCCTGATATAAATCAGCAGAGCCTCAATGAGTTCAAAAGAGGTTTCTCTCTCGTTCAGCTGAGCCATGGAGTGCTTTGTTTCTGGGCCATATTCATCGCTGCAAATAAGGTTACAGTTGGCCTACAAAAGAAAAATACCACAAAGGAAATAATATAAATTAATTTACTCAAACTACAGAGACTGGCTGGCCAGGCAAATAAGAAAATGAAATGTGGGTAGATGCCTTTCAAGAAAAAATGGCCATTAAAAAAAGATTTCAATTAAGTGGACCAAACAAGTTTCAAAATTAAAAGTTGAATAAAACTGTTATTTTCTTGACAATGTACGTAAGCATTGACAGTATCAACTGCAAGAGAAGAAGGGAGAGAATCTATATTTTCACTCTAAGAAGGTACCACCAAGCTCATATTTCTCTATTTTTTCTTCCAAGTTTACTAAACTTCACTTCCAAAAGCATTTCAGTTTTAGCTTTAAAGAGAAGTAGTTTGACAAAACATGAGAACCTTAGCTTCAATGAAAAAGAAATTTTTCAGTTTACAAGGGCAAGAAGAAAATTTAGTTCCACTGTTGAAGTTAACAGCAATTTCAAATATTAAAAATAGGAAAGCTGCTAGAGATGTTTCACTTCAACAGTGCCAAATGAATTACACTCAAGCTGGAGTACTAAAAATGGCCCTTGTTTCATTTTTCATATTAAAGTTCAAACATACATCATCATCTTCACCACTTTCTTCATCCTTCTCTTTCTTCTTCTTTTCCTTTGGTGGAGGGACAAACTGAGTCATTTGAATACAATCTTCCAGAAAATAATCTGCAAGGACAGACAGATGATAAGGACTGACTGCTGGAAGCCTGTGCAAGGGAACATAATTTTTTACTCCACTTCTCAAGAGTCTCCTGAAATAAACCAGGATATTTCAGAGTATGACTGCAAGATTGATAAAAACTCAAGCAGTTTCTGGAAGTGCAACCAAGGATTTACCTTGGACAGGAAAGGTTCTGCCATAGACCTCGATGATGGGACAGTTGAAGAAGTATTCACAAAACATACTGGTATCAATGGTGGCAGACATGAGGACAACCCTGATCTCAGGATACACCTGAATCACATCCCTCAGCACCACCAGAAGGAAGTCAGTCTGCATAGAAAGAGAATAAGAGCATCATTAACTTCACAGCTATAAAAAGCAGTATCTTCCCAAGAAACCAGAAAGAATTACACACTTACTGAGGAAGAGATGTAACATGTAGAACAGAAGTGTTCTAAAACCAGAAACAGTGCTTTACTTGTTGTCAGTGCTTTATTTTGAAACTACTGACATGCCTGGGGTTTTAGGATTTCCAGTGTAAAAAAGGGTTTTTCTTTTCTACAAAAATAGTTTGCTTTCTTCCTAATAATACATTACAATCCCAGGTATTTTTCAGCAATAATTAATAAAATAAATAGGAATTACTCAGTGCAAGTGTGTAAGATGTTTGTAGTTCTGCTTTCATCTAGTATGGCATTTATGTAATTCTGCCATGCAGTCAGTTAGGCATGCACTTAGGTCAACAGACAAAATTCCAGTCTCACTCACAATTTCCAAAACTTGTATTTTACATCATGAACATACATTTAACAGATTAAGAGATGCATCAGAAAAATGTGTGTTGCAAATTTTATTCAAATGAGTCCCCAAATTCTGTCCAAACAACCTTAAACAACCTGTCAGAATTTCACGTTTCTCTCACTCTTGGTGTGACAAAGCTGAAAACTATACAGAATAATCAAGGGAACAGAAAATGTTTGCCATTTCAAATTATATACAATACCTCTCCTAATTCTATCATCAACTTGTATTTTACTTTATGTAAACCCTGAATTTCAATGTACCACTATCAAGATTGCAGGTTGTGTGAACACCACCAGCAATACAAGTGTCAGTAAAAACAGCACTCCAAAATAACAGTCATTCAGAGTGCTCCCCCACTTGGACAGATGTGCTTGTACTGTGGTGTTCCATTTTCCAGAGAGGACCAGGACACAGGGGATCCTAACAGGAGAACAGAGGGCAGCAAGGAAGCACTTGCCCTGCTACTTAGATAAGGAATAATTAAGAGTTCTAAAAGTCTTATCAAAGAAGGAAAACTCACACATCTGACACTCACTAAGACAGAGTTTGCTCTTGCATGTTGGCTACTACACACGAACACATACAGAAGTTAAACAGAACAGAAGCATACAGAGAAGGACTGTCATCACCAGCTAACTCACATTAATGTCTCTCTCATGGATCTCATCAACAATAACGTGACTAATGCCGCGGATCCCAGTCTCCACCTTTCTCAGAAGAACACCTAAACCAGAGACAGAAGGTAAATGTTCACGTAACAGTTCAACCTTCCCCCTCCCAGCCCTTGGTTTAAAAATCACGAAGTGTGCAGGCTGCACCGCCCCTTTTCCAACCCCATCTCTAATTGTTATCCTATCCTTTGTACAAGTGACGGCAAGGCCACGAAGCATTACACAAGAGAGACTCTTCCATCTTTCCCACCCAGTGTTGTTTCCCCTTCTGTTTTTTACGGACAATCAATATATGGCAATTTTATCTGTTCATGGGATTATTTCTGTGTGCTATCAGACCTATATTATCAAACTTCTGATCAAAAATCTTAATTTTTCATTGCACAACGGCATGTCAGCAAACTTTTATCCAAAAAAAAGCTTTTCAATCTTCCAAGCAGACTTAATAAAAATTTCAATCTAACCATATTTCTGCTTTTGCTGCTAACTCAGAGTTCAGACCCATGATAAGCTCCAAACATAAGGAAGCAATACAGACCTACAGTGCAGAACATGATGCTGGCGTGTGGCCGAGGGAGCACAGACTCGAAGCGCACGCTGTACCCACAGCTCTGCCCAGGCTCTTCCCCCCTCTCATAGGACACACGCTCCGCTACGGAAACCGCGCTGATCCGCCGGGGCTGAGGGGGGCAAAAGTTTTCCCTAACTTAATGAAGAGGTTTTAGAAGTTTATCACAATACCACTGAAAGCAACAAAGGAAATCATAAATGCTACAGGTGTCCTAAGATTTCTTTACAAAGTAATGATTAAACAGTAAGATTGTAACAGCAGAGGGTTTTTTTTTTTTAACAAAGGAGGGATATAAGGATATATGGCAACTACCAGCTGGTATTTCCCCAATCATTTCCCCTTGATCTGCTGAGAGTTTTCACCTGGGCAAGGCTCAACCTAGGTTATCCAAACTGTAAATCCATGCAAGAGTAAAATTCCAAATGAAAAGACACATGATGCTGAGGTTTCCCCTACTTATATTGCTGAGGAGGTATCTTTATGAACCATATCCTGCCATGACAGTAAGGTTCCTCAACACATCCTTCAATCCCCTACAGGGCCAGGTCAGTAGAGCTTGGAGGAACTTTGTCTAGTGGGTGGCATTGCTGACCATGGAAGGGTGTTGGAACGAGATGAGCTTTAAGGTCCCTTCCAACCCCAACCATTCCATGGTTCTGTGATTTTATCCTAACCAACACGTGATTTCTTATATCCATCACAGAACAGCAGTGGCCACACATTCCTCACCTGTGTCACCACTATGTTGCACTCAGCAGCTCGGTTGGTTCTGATGTATTCATCCAGGATGTACTGGGGCACTTGAGTGGTTTTGCCACAACCAGTGGCACCACGGATGACAACAACAGAATTGTGATGGATTGCGTCCAAAATTTCACTTTCAAAATTCTTCAGAGGCAAAGCCTCTCTCTCTTCTTGGATCTGGAAAAAAAAGTCCAGGACATTTCCAAAATCTCCAAAAATCAGCTTGTTCTGCTCCACATCTACACTTCTCCTCACTCTTCTACACTTTCTCCTTACCCAAAGGAAAAAATGGCAAAGACCAGGCCATAGTGTGTACTTTTTCCTGGCACAGCACAACTCACCCCCACATCCACCCCAGTGCAACATCCAGCACTTCTGAGAACGTGCTGTGTAGTGGTGCTGAAATCCAGCCTTTTACACTTGGTGTTACGTTCAAGCCCTTCTGGAAAATGAAGAGCCCAGGGCAAGGATGACAGTCACAGGACACACCCTTACCCTCTGTAACTCCTGATCCTGCTCCAGACGGTACAGGAAATCACTCCTCAGATCCGCGCTGATTTGCTCCGGAGTCAGCTGCAAGTGCAAGACATCATTTGGAGGCTTTTTGACCCCGCTGCTTTTCTACATCCTAACTTCAGGATCGGATCGGCCACACCAACATCGTGACTCCAAAGATCCCTAAGGGATCCTGCATAACTCCCTGAAATCAGTTATGCCTCTGAGCTCTTTTATTTCACTCGTTCCAGGGTATTAAACATTCATCTCCAAAGAAGTCTCTCAGAAAGACCGAGAGCACTGAAAATTAACGATTGTTTAAACTGAAACACTTTGACCGCTTGAGAAACACACACTCTTCAGCAGCAAGCCAAGAAGAAGATGATTTAAACAGGAGTTTTTAATATAAATAATGACCCTAATGTAAACACAAACCCACCCTTTAAACAGTAGCTGAAAAGGTAAAAGTTTGAAAAGAATTCATAAGGCAAACCCTGTCTAATAACTGCAAAAGAAATCTGAAGAAATGCAATTTGGTACCAAAGGGCTAGTTGTTTTTAGTACATATAAGTCAGCTGTTCCAGTCAGAACTAGCACAGGTAAATCCTGAAGAGATTTGAAACCAGCTCAGTTTGCACTGTCCATACTGGTTATGTGTTTCACACAGCAGCAGCTAAATTTACATTACTCCCCTATAATTTAAACAAATCAATATATAACAATCAATACTAAATTAATGTAATTTACGGAAAAAAAACTCCAGTAGAGAAATAATTTAATTATCATTTTGGCCATAAGCAAACTGAATGTTGTAGGAAAATCAAGTTCCTGCCCTGAAATCAGTTTATTCCAGTCAGACCAAATTACTCTCTGAACCTGGCAAACCAAGAATTCTTTCCCTTCTCCTTCATTTCATCATGCCACACTGCTGCTTTTCATTTTTTCTGTGCTGAATGGGATTAGAAATGATAAAAAGTAAGGCAGTTGATTGCTTTTGTAGTGGCACTGGCTTGGAGCAGTTTCTCCTCCCACAACAAGGGTCTGAGCACGGAAGTATGGGAAAGAGAGGCCAGAGAATTATAAATGGCATGCCTATGAACTTTCCTTGTGATTTCAATTATGAACTTTGTATGGGTTGCACAGTAGCAGGCAAAAGGTGAAACAAAGCAGAGAATTGGGACACTCAAGACACTGCTGGTCAAGACCTGATAACACATGATGTAAACACAAAGAACTCTTCTGCCTCCAGGTCAAGAAGGGAATGAATTTTATCAGTGGACTGTCTTCTCCTTTGAAACAGCTCATACTTTAAATCCTGGTGGGGGAAAAGCATTTAGAAGTTCTAGAAGCATGGGGAAATCAAGCAACAGATCCATTTTTTAAGCTGTCTTACATTTGCCAGTGGACCCTCATCAATATTGCAGCCAGTCCAAGGGTTCCAGTTGGAATGAGGTGGTGACCAGGGAACAACTCCCATATGGCTTTGTCTCTGTGATGGTTCGAAATGGGCCAACTTTCCAACATTGATCAGAACTGGATTACTGGGATCTTCAGGCTATAAATCCAAAAGCAGAGTGGGCAAAGACAGATAAATGATTAAATGAGCAGGTGTGATGGTCCATACTTGGAGTATTGAACCACACACTCACCACAGGCACAATCTCCAGGGACAATTCCCGTACAGTCTTTTGCAGATGATTTTCTAGGTCAGGAGACAGCGACACTTCATAGGGTTCCAACTAGGAAATATTTAAAAAATACATGTCATTATACACAGAAAGACAGGCACTGGAAGCCACAGCTGTGGGCTATTACAGGTGAACCATCAAACACCTCCTTGTGAAACAAGGCCAAAGAGTATTGTCAGTTCAGCATTCACACTCTTGGAATGTTTTGCCAACTTTTCATTGAATAAGGATTTGTAGGCTATTTTAAAATATCTGAGTTTAATTTCAGAGGAACACGTTCCCAAACTTGCAACCAAATAGCAAAATAAATTACCAAAATAAACCAAAACACCAAATTCCTTGGTATGTGCATGTATATATATTTGAACTGCCAAAAAATGATCCTGTGACAGACAATCCAAACAACCAGCCTCAACAGAAATATTCAAGCTTGTAGAAAAATTATACTGAAAATAGCATTTATTACAAATCCTATTTCATTTAACAGAATGTAAAATTAGTTACTGCTCCAATCACATATACATGAAGTTATATTTGTGATCCAAATCACTCACCAGAACAGAAACAGTTGCTAAAGAATAAAAATTATTATTAACTTGTAAGATGTTAAATATGGAGAGCAAACTCTTAACTCACTCCTGTTTATGAGAGTGCTTCTGTGTTATGAAATGAAAGCAGTAATTCCTGTCCCTCCTGCCAAACTCACCGATTCTTTCTTCTTCGTCTGCCCAGAGTAAGGCTCAATGACCCCAAGATGGTAGAGCTGTCTGACCAGGGAAAGGGCACAGGACTGTGCTGCCAGCTTTTTGTTTGATCCGTGCTCGCGACTGAAAATCCCTGCAGCACACGAAGGTCACAGCTGTAGCAGCAGAGGAGTCAAGCAGCTTTCACAGAAGACCCTGCTCTGAACTGGGCTCTCTGACTGTACACTCGGACCAGGTTTCATGGACAGCCTCAAATCTTGATAAATCCAGAATTCCAACATAAAATCCAACCAGGCCCCTCCACAGTCCAGCTCACACTGGCTGTGTGATCATACTTTACTGCTAAGCCCTTTGAAGTTTTTCTGCATTCAGTGCCCAAGGAAGTACAATTGCCCAATACCACCCAGAAACATCATGCAAATGATCCTTTACCCCTGCAAGTGGCTCCAACACATAACTATAGCAAACTCTGTACCCACAAATGTTCCTCTATACCAACACCCATCTCCTGCTAGGTCAAAAAATAAATAGGAGCACTTACTTCTGCCCAGCTGCCTCACATAAATGTTCATTTCTGCATTAAAGCTCCTGCAAGAGAAAGAAAGAATACAAAGGTACAACTACCAAAAGCTGACACTGCAAACATACTTAGTCTTTCCAATATTTCTAGGCAAAGATCTCTGTCCTCAATCAGAAACTCTCAATTCACCAATAACCAAGGTAAAGTATTACTGCTTCTAGTCCCTTTAACCCCAAGGTAGTATGTAACAGACCTGTCATCAACAGAACCACTACATTTGATAAGAAGATTTCTGAATATGCCACTGTTCAGCACTGAAATTTACAGCTACATCATTAGGAAACATGCTCTGAGCTGTCCAAGTTTAAGGCAACAGTTATAAAGCAGGTGGGATGCAACATTAACATGCATCCCAATGTACCATTAACTGTATCCCACATTAGTATTGGTATAACACTAATGTAACCCACTAACAGCCTGTGTTTCATGAATAGATGCAACATTTAATGCAGTTACTCTGCTTTTTGCCACACACTTGATCAGCTCAGAGCATAAACAAAACCAAACCAGGTAATTTAGTCAAAAACATGGAACTTATCTGAACAGGAGACAGAATATTTGAATTTGCTTGAATTTCCCTTCCCTTATTGCCATATTGTAGAAACAGCAAAACTTGAGTAACAGAGTAATAGTTACTCAAGGGAACTCTGGTAGCAAACCCAACAGTTTGCTTAGTAGACATGTAACCAGTTGAGTTAAAGGTTAACTGGCATGCTCATCACAGAATCATAGGATCATGGAATGGTTTGGGTTGGAAGGGATCTTAAAGACCATCTCATTCCAATCCCCTGGGCAGGGATACTTTCCACTATCCCAGCTTGCTCCAAGTGCCACCCAACCTGGCCTTGGACACTTCCAGGGATGGGGCAGCCACAGCTTCTCTGGGCAACCTATCCCAGGGTCTCACCACCCCCACAGGGAAGAATTCAGGCTTCAAAAAAAGTCCTCAGCAGAGGAGAAGAGAAATCATGACCCATGTTTTTAAGAATCCCAAACCTAAGCCTGTATTTGCTACACGAAATATTAAAGCTGAATTCCTCTAAGACAGGATTTAAACCGGCAAATGTGACTCAAGGTGCATGACTGGAATTTATTGGACTGAGATCCTCTTTGGAAACTAAGGCTTGGCATTTGCACAGGTGGAGGCTGTGCCCTGCACCTGCATCCTTCATTTTTTGCTGCAAACAAAGAATAGAAAAGGTTAAGTGAGTGATTTAAATTTCAGCTTAGCCCTCCTTCCTGTGCTATCAGCGAACTGACCTTCAGGCACAGTGGCTTAAGGGTCGAAGGCCACTGGCTCTCAGGGACACAACAGCCACCTAAGACACCGATGACAGTATGTTTCTCAGCCAGGCCTACAGTCAGCATTCAATCTCATTCTCCTCCACCTGAGGGGAGAACAGCAACACCAGAAATCAGTTTGCAGCAGAATCCCACATGATTCCCTAGTCCAGCCTCAGCAGCCCGTGTGTGACCAGGCACAGGTCTGTGGTGTAGGTCTTCAGCAGGAACAGAAGGAGGCACAGGCATCCCAACACAGAAAAGCCACATCCCATCCCTTGACATCAGCTCACACTTTGTGTTTTAGGACAGCTATCTTTATATTTACAACTTATACCCTCCTATCATAGTTAAAGTTGCCAAATTCAAATTTTCCAGCTATTACTAACTTCTTAGACCATGAGTATGATTAATTGACCACAAACCTCTGAGAGTATGGCTGACATATCTGTTATAATCTATATCTCTGATCATTACCTCAAAAAGCGCAAAACAGTTTAGCAAGATACACAACTGGAATTTCTTTAAGAAAACCCAACAACCTAAACTTTATTATGCCCTCAAAACTCCAAGAACATCTCTCTCCTGTTACACACACCAAACAGATTAAATTCAACAGTCTTCCAACAGTCTCTCAATGAGCCCTACAACTTGTTAGGATTGTTTCATGCCTATTTGATTTGTTGCAGCAGATAGTGAATAGCCCCTTCTGCCATTCCGTCCAGGGCAATCCACACATGCTTCCCTGAACAAAAAGTATACAGGAAACTCTGAAATGCACTCCAGGAGAACAATAGCCAGGCTGAGAAACATACTGCCATCAGTATAATTTTATTCTGCTCAAGACTAGATAAATTTAAATACATTGGGTTTAATGCTGCAGCAGGTGCAACAAAAAATGAGCTACACAAATAATCCCTAAGCTACAATGTCACAGCATATGTCTAAGTTGAGACAGCCATAATACACAGAGTATCATTACACCATTTCAGAAGGCTTTAAGGATTCACCCATACAGAGTAACATCACTTCAGAAGGCTGCAAGCCTCTGCCCTTCTTGTCCTTTAGCCCAGCCTTTTATCCCCTCCTGCTGATGCAGTGCCCCTGTGTGCCCTCTGCTCCCCTTGGTGGTTGCTCAGTGCCCCTGGGCACTCCATGGCTCATTGCTGTCAGTGCTGCTCACCTGCTGCTCACAGCTGTGCCACTGGGGATGAGGCTGGGCCAGCCCCACTCACAGTCACCACACACTGTGTGCCTACACTACAAGACAGAAGAAACCTTCTGCAAGAAGCATAATTTAAATTTCTAGTACTGTACAAACTAACTTTTTATGTCACTCACTTAAGTGAAGGAAATGGCCTTGCCTGAGGCACATAAATTGACATGAAGTGACTTGAAGACAGGTTTTTAAATGAGAATTTAAACTTTCTGTACCAATAGACATCTTTTAGATGTTCCAAATGATTGGAAGACTCATTAACAAAAGAATACCATAAGTCCTGCATGTGAGACTCTCTTGAAAAGGCTGTAATAGGAAAATTCTCCTGTCTTTCTAAAAATATAACTCTCATAGAACACAAATTTATATAAAGCAAAAAGCCCAACCCCAAACCCAATCAGGAGAATCCAGCAGCAGCAGCAGCAGCATGCCATTGTTTCCAGCCACAAAACATCATTATATGTCACCAGAAATAATACAATGTCCTAATGTCTGGATGATTTGTAAAAACTGTTCCTAATAGGGATAAAATAACAAAAAACATCAATTCTTTATGCACAACCTGTTATGAACTACTTTAATTTGGGAGAAGCACGTGCAAATTCTCTGGTGGAACGGCTAAAAGTCAAAAAGGAGTAATATCCAGCTGGTCTTAACTGAAACTTAAGACTCTCAGAATTCCTTTGGGATGATTCTGCCAAACTGCTTTTTTCAAAAGAAGATTCTATTCCCAAAAAAGTTAATTATAATAGATATATATGATATTATAATAATATATATACAAATAAAATATCAATAAAATGTCCTTAAAGCACATTGCTACATAAGCAAATTTAAAATTTACTTAAAATGCACAAAAGCAACAACACTTACAAAACAATTACCACGAGCAGTTGAGCTCTCTTTTCACAGAAACTCACACCCCAGCAGCTGACTAGAGGACAGAAATCAGTTTAAAAGTCGCATATCCAGAATTTCTCAGGAATTTATTCAATCCCTCAGATCTCTGAACTGAGGCTCCTCACCCCCACATCAATATTTAGGGATGTTGTTGGTCCTGGCAAAGAACACTGTGGCTCTATGGAGTGTGGCAAGTAATTGTGAACAACCACTGTCAAAAATATTTTGAACCTTTCATACAGACAGTGACTAAAACTACCAAACCTGTTGTGATCAGGCCCCATTTCAGTGTATTTATATTCTTCCTGGATCTTCTCCTTTTGGAAAAACTGGTTCAGACGTGCCTTGGCATTTTCCAAGGTCCAACCCCCGTGAAGATCTGCATTTAAGTCCACTTCTGAGGTCTAATATGGAAAAAAAGAGCATCGTTTACCAGTTTAAAGATTAAGTAATTCACCTGTATGCTACAAAATAATTAAGACATCACAGAAAATGCTATGAAGTCCTCAGTAATTCTTTATATTCAGAATAAAATGTCTATACAAAGTCCTTGATGTTCAGACTATACAGAGTGATTTATTTGTCCCTAGCTTAAACAAATTAACTTCATTAAAAGTCAACAAATAAATCTGCAGCTTAAACTAATAGCAAAATATCACAAGCAAACTGCAACCTTGATTATAAATGCAAATAACAAATTAAAGGGGATGAAAGATACCTATTTAAGAGCTAAAGGAGAATTCCTCTGCATGACTTACCTTCTGCACTTCTTGCTCCTCTTTTCTGGAATAATAATCTTGCAAGTTTGCACCCCGATCCCATTGAGCTCCATGACTGCCACAGTTTCCAGGTGCTGCACCTGGTCCATTGCCTACCACAGACAAAAATAAAATAAAATGAAATAAAATAAAATAAAATAAAATAAAATAAAATAACTCCCCAAAACATGTTCTTAACAATGGAGAGGCATTGCCTGGCCATCTTGACAGGCCATGACCAGTCCCTCAGATCTCGTGCAGTCATCCACACCTCTGCCTCAAAACTATGACTGCGGTGTCCTGTCTGCAGAGTGATGCAATTTGGAGGAGAAAACACTGCCAAAATACATTCAAATACACAGAAATTACCGTTTTCAGTCTTACCTACTTCACTTTTTAAAAGCAAATGTGGAGGAAGAGGTCCCCCCACAGCTGAACTGGAACCAGTGACATCTCTAGCTGCTTCTTGTCCTCCAGTGGGGTTATCACCTGCTGCTGGCTAGGGAAGGGAATGAAGGAAAGCCTCAGCACATCGGTGCAGAACAAGTCATTTTACTATGTAGCTAGAAACTGTTCAGGAAGTTTAAAGACCCCAGGCAACATCATGCAACAGTTACCCCCAGGAAATATGCAATAGTTACTACTCAGAAGCTATCCCAATAGTAACACAACTGTGAATATTTTAATGCTGAACTCCAAGAAACTAACTGGCACATTAAAACCAAAATAGCAGTCCTGTTCCCATTGGGTTCCACCTAGGCTGATGGGGCAGGGAGGCTGCTTCCACTCAGAAAACTCATATATCCTCAACGGAGCACTAGAGGAAGATTCTTCCCTCTAAACAGGTAACACATAACTTCATGCTTTATTTATTTCTCTAAACTTGCTGCAATGACAGTTACCCTCCTCTTCCTCACCCTTTCAGTGATAGTCACTGCTGAGTGTTCACAAAACATCATAAATAGTAGTGATCCTGTTACACACCTGAAGCAGTTATGGTTTAAAAATGCCAGATTTTCAATGTCTGGTTTGATACATCTTTGATTATTATTTTTGGGTTTGGTTTTGGTTATTTTTAAAGCACACAGGGTTTTATATATATATATTAGAACATGGCTCTAAGACTTCACAGTGTCAGGTGTGAGTACTCAGCACTCTGAAAGCCAGGCTGCACCTCACAGGGACGCTGAATTCTTTCCAGCCTCTTCAGCTTTGGATCATTTGATCTGGTAAATACAACATGCAGCTGTATTTACCAGATCATCCTACAACATTCAGCTGGACCTGATAATCTCAAAGGCTTTTTCCAACTTAAATGATTCCATGATTCCATGATATTCTGTATGTGCCCCAGCCTTCCAGTAGTGTAAGAAGTCCCTCACATTCACCACTGCACAGGGGCACCAGACTGAACTCCAGGGACGAAACACAACTGGGAGCATGGCAGCACAACAACAGAGTAGTCTTTCTTGGAACAACTTGGGATAGTGGAAGATATCTGTCCATGGCAGGGAGTGGGACTGGATGAGTTTTAAGGTTGCTTCCAACCCAAACCATTGCATGATTGTGTGAATATATCTATTCATACAACCATTCCATCTGAGTATTGCTTAACCAGTTAAAATACTTTGAAAATTGTTTTAATGACACTGTGCATCTTTGTTTTCTTACTGACACAGAAGACAAATAGAGGAAGAAAGGGTAAAATGACAAATTTAAGGCGTTTAGTGCAAAACCATGG
This sequence comes from Pyrgilauda ruficollis, assembly GCF_017590135.1. NCBI lineage: Eukaryota > Metazoa > Chordata > Aves > Passeriformes > Passeridae > Pyrgilauda > Pyrgilauda ruficollis. The sequence continues at coordinate 3,751,933 of NW_024526488.1, read as the reverse complement.
CATCACTCATGAACTGATCTGTGCTACACATGGCCTCACACTTAGTGCCAGCTCCCTGTCAGAGCCAACCTAAATTCAGAGCTCCCACATCTCCAGTATCTAGAGGCAGGAGTAAGGTACTATTAGAGCTGTGCAGAGTAGCAACCATTGAAACAAGAATTCTTTAACACATTTCATCTCAAGAGCAGACCAAAGCTCTTGGCGAAGGTGACATACAATACCCCTCACCAACTGCAAGAAGGGTTGCACACAGGGCAGAGACACACACCACCCTTAAGTAAACCAATCTGTTTTCCCTGTAAGAACATCATTTGGGATTTTTCCCTCCTTTCACACCTCAGTGAACACCCAGCCAGGACACTCCGGCTCAAAGTGCCCCAGCCCTCTCCAAGCCCTTGACTTCCAGTGATTCCCACCCAGGCCGGGCAGGGTCCAGACCCCAGACTCTCAGTGCTGACCCCAGGCTCCTTCTGGCAGAGCCCAGACCCCGGCAGCACCCCCAGCAGAGCCCAAGGCTCCCTCTGACCGAGCCCCAGACCTGCTCCCAGACCCCTGGCACTGATCCCACGTTCCCTGGGGCAGAGCCCGGGTCCGGCCCGGCACGGTGCTCGGCATCACCCCGAGACACCCGGCAAAGCCCAGACCCCGTCACGAACCTCAGGTCCCCGGCAGGGACCCACATTCCCTCTGACAGGGTCCTCAGACTCCCTGGCAGAGCTCCTGGCCCTGCCAGAGGCGAACCTTTGCTCGCGGCACGGTCCAAGCTCCCTCGGGGAGAGCCCAGGCTGCCGTCGCGGCCTCCAGCCCCCCAGCACAACCCCCAGATACCCGACAGAGCCCCGGCAATACGCCCAGAGCCCGCCCAGGCCCCGGAGGGTGCCAGTTCCCTCTGTGTCCCCGGCACAGCCCTAAGGCCCCCTCAGGGCCGCCCGCCCCCCACAGGGCGGCCAGCCCGCTCCCCCGGCGGGGCAGGCCCGCACCTCGCAGAGGAAGGTCTGCCGGCCGCGGCCGCCGGCGGCGCGGATCTCGTAGGCCGGCATCACCCTCCTCCTGCCGCACCAGGCGTACAGGTAGTTCTTCACGTCCCCCATGGCCGGGCCGGGGGCATCGGCGCACAGCAGCCCGCTCCAGCCGGCGCCGGGCCCGCGGCAGCTCCGCACGGCAGCGCCTGCGCGGCGCCGGACGGCGGCCGGGAGGGAGGCGGGAGGGAGCGCGCCCGCCCTCCGGCGCCGCTGCAGCGGGCTCCTGTCTGAACCACCTTCTTGGCTGGCTGCTGAAGAGTGTGTGTTTCTCAAGCGGTCAAAGTGTTTCAGTTTAAACAATCGTTAATTTTCAGTGCTCTCGGTCTTTCTGAGAGACTTCTTTGGAGATGAATGTTTAATACCCTGGAACGAGTGAAATAAAAGAGCTCAGAGGCATAACTGATTTCAGGGAGTTATGCAGGATCCCTTAGGGATCTTTGGAGTCACGATGTTGGTGTGGCCGATCCGATCCTGAAGTTAGGATGTAGAAAAGCAGCGGGGTCAAAAAGCCTCCAAATGATGTCTTGCACTTGCAGCTGACTCCGGAGCAAATCAGCGCGGATCTGAGGAGTGATTTCCTGTACCGTCTGGAGCAGGATCAGGAGTTACAGAGGGTAAGGGTGTGTCCTGTGACTGTCATCCTTGCCCTGGGCTCTTCATTTTCCAGAAGGGCTTGAACGTAACACCAAGTGTAAAAGGCTGGATTTCAGCACCACTACACAGCACGTTCTCAGAAGTGCTGGATGTTGCACTGGGGTGGATGTGGGGGTGAGTTGTGCTGTGCCAGGAAAAAGTACACACTATGGCCTGGTCTTTGCCATTTTTTCCTTTGGGTAAGGAGAAAGTGTAGAAGAGTGAGGAGAAGTGTAGATGTGGAGCAGAACAAGCTGATTTTTGGAGATTTTGGAAATGTCCTGGACTTTTTTTTCCAGATCCAAGAAGAGAGAGAGGCTTTGCCTCTGAAGAATTTTGAAAGTGAAATTTTGGACGCAATCCATCACAATTCTGTTGTTGTCATCCGTGGTGCCACTGGTTGTGGCAAAACCGCTCAAGTGCCCCAGTACAAACCAGACCTCTCTTCCCTCCTTCCAGCCACCCTGCAATCATTGTTTTCATGAGGAGCAGTCAGGGCATGGGACCCCTTGTGCTTCAGCCACAGGGATCATCAGCCAGCACACAACAAAATGCACGTTTCAATCTGACATCAGGTGACTTGCTCTGGTGAGACCCCCACCTACAGAGCTGCCTCTGGCTCTGTGGCCCCAACATCAATACATGGAGCTGCTGAATCGCCCCAAACTGGGCCGAGACACTTCCAAGCCAAAGTGCAAACCGTGGGTATTTGCTTTACCCAGCGCGCCGGGTGCGCGGGGATCACCCCTCCTAACAGCGCACACAGGCACATAGCAAATTACAATATATTGTTATACTTAATGCACATTCATTGTTTTCCTTAGAAAAGGTGTGGTTATGCAAACTGTTTCTTAGAATTATTAGCGTTAGCACACGCGAGGCGCAGGCGCAGTGCACCCCGGTGGCCGCACTGAGGAAGGCTCCGCATCCCCCCGGTGCTCTTTTGATGAAGGCTGGAGTCTTCCTCGCCGTGCCCTTCTCACCTTTCTCCTCTAGGCATGGGCAGTCTCTTGTTAGCTGTTTCAGCGATTCCTCGCTGGTTTTATTTAGTTTTGTCCATTTTATGCAAGTTTTGGTCCCTATTTCTTGCCAAATTTAATTCTGTGTCTTTAGCTTGTGGATTAATATTTGCTGGCTTCTATATTGGTTACGATGTATCTTATTCTTGCCCAAGTGTGCCTAGACACAGTGCTTTTAACCCTTTCAGGAGCGAGCCCAGAGAAGGCCTTGAGGATGCTCCATAGGCCGGAGCCCCTCTGCTCTGGAGAAAAGGCTGGGGAGAGCTGGGGGTGCTCAGCTTGGAGAAAAGGAGGCTCAGGTGACACCTCAGAGCCTCTTCCAGTGCCTAAAGGGGCTCCAAGAGAGCTGGAGAGGGACTTGGAACAAGGCCTGACATGACAGGACAAGGGGGAATGGCTTCCCACTGCCAGAGGGCAGGGTCAGATGGGGTATTAGGAAAAATATTTGTTGTGAGGGTGGTGAGGCCCTGGCACAGGTTTCCCAGAGAAGCTGTGGCTGCTCCATCCCTGAAGTGTCCAAGAACAGGTTGGACAGGGCTTGGAGCAACCTGGGATAGTGCAAGGTGTCCCTGCTCATGGCAAGAGATGGAGTGGGAACCATTCTAGGTTTCTATGATTGTATGCCTTCCTAACCTGCATAACAGCTTTCTGCACTGCCACATAGAGATGCACAGCTCAATTGTGGCTTTATTTCTGTCCTAAGGAAAAAAAAATGGGAGAAATACCTGCTTATTAGTGATCCAAAACTTGCTGTCACAAAAGATACTTCTTTTTTTAATTTTGCATTAAGGTGTAGAAACACAGAGATCAGACAGAAGCAGGATTTTACATGCACAGACAATGTCCCAGTGACTCTGATGAACAGATACCAGCCTGAGCAACCTGATGGTGTCATACTGTTGTTTAAATCCACAATGTAGTGTCCTCATGGAGAGGACAAAACACCATCCAGCTGAGAGTGATCAGAGACAGATCTTCCTCCTTTCTAGGCAAAAGTCATCAGCCTTCTCCTCCAACTGGGAAAAATTTGCTATTTTTTTATTAAACAATCCCAGTTAGTCCTGGAACGTGCAGAGCGCCAGGGGAGCAGTGTAAAATGTCAGGCACATGTGTCCCAGCAAAGCCAGCCCGGACAGGAAGGGGCTTGGGCACATTGCCAGTTCCCTGAAAGAAATCCTGCCCTTCACGTGGGGGATGTGTTACATGGCAGAGAATCCCAGAAAAGAAACCTCCAGATCAACACGAAGTGAACAACATCATACACGTGGCACTTGAGGATGTGGCTTAGTGGTGGACTCAGGAGTGTCAGGTTAGTGGTTGGATCTGATGATCCTAGAGGTCTTTCTCAATGTAATGATTCCATGACTCCATGATCAGTCACCATTAGGCCACACAATGCTGTCCAGCTTGGCTTTGGCCTTCGCGATGAACTCACCGGAGGCAGCAACAAGCGGAAGCCGTGGAGGTCCCATGGGAATGCCAGAAACAGAAGTCATTACAGCTTTAGTCTGTGCAACACCAAACCCTGGGCAGACAAAAGCAAAATCAGGACATTTGCAGACCATTTTCCTTAAAGCAGCCTCAATACAGGTGTCCAAAAAAGCAGCAATACAGATTTCTGTGTAATCCAGTATCAACCAGGCTTCAAACACTTCTTGGAGGTGAGAACAGGATAATTGAAAAGAGGTAACTGTGCTTGCAGACAGGAATGACACTGCAGTAAAAATTACACCCACTTACTAGATTTATTCATATGTAAGTATCCCCCAATGCAGACTCATACAGAGCCAAGCCTTGGGAGTAGCAACATCCTGCTCTCTGTCCATAGCTCATGACTTCCTATGTACTTTTGGATATTTAGTGTTACCTCTTCATCTAAAGGCTAAAAAAGAATGCAATTCCTCTGACTTTGAACCCAACAAATAAAACCAGGCTCTAAAGCTTGGTGAGATTCATCAGGGCTTGCATATGTACAGGAAACCCACAGTAAACAGTTCTCTTCACTAAATGTCTGATATAATTTAATGTAAACATTTCCTGTCTGTTTCAGTCTCCCTACACCACTCTGTTGGTTTTTAATTGCTTTTTATATTTAAACTTGATATTGTTTCTAGAAATCATTCAATTTTAAAATGCTTTGGCCTTGTACAGCCTTCAACAAAATTCCTGTTTAATTACAGCAAGGCAGGAGAGAGAAGTACGAGAGGTATTCTTCTACTTGGGCACCACCATTTCAGAAAAATTACTGTAAAATAAAGCTGGAAATGAGCTTTTGGAGACAGAAGAAAAAAAAACCTAACAAAAAAATCAACCCACAGAAAGAGTCAGGATAAGAACAAGGGTAAAGCACAGAGTCACAGCTTTAAACCTCTGAGATTTCACAGCAGAAGGAAGGAAGGGAGAGTGGAATCTGTTAGGGATGCTTGGTCAGCTCCCTTTGTTGAGCTCCCAACTGCTACTAAGTTGGGAAACAGCAGATGCAACAGTTTTTCACTGCAAAATCTTTCAGGAAGGAAGTTCTAAGAGTACAGCAACATGAGAGTTTGAGAAGCAGAAAGTTTGCACTTTTAGACACAGTGAGGGAAACAGGCAGTGTTTACCCAGTTTACTTACCCAGTTTGATGACAAAGTTGAGAAATTCCCCAGTGAGAAACTAGAAAAGAACAACAATTATTTATTAACACCCTCAAATTTGAAGGTGTAAAAGCATCTAAAGCTACTACATTTATATTATATCATTGCTCACTTGCATGGATGAGATTAGAGTTGAAGGGTAAGTGGTTAAAAGTTCTTGGTTAAAAGGTAGTGAGGTATGGTCAAAACAGCGAGGAGGGATGAATAACAAAAAGGGGAGTCGGAGATGAAAGAATTTTTCTTTGATAAAGCTGCCTCAGTATGGATGAGAGAACCACATGGAGAACAGCCACAGTAAAGCTCAAAGAGAAAGAAGGTTGCTCCCAGGGATGCCTGGGAAGATGCTGTACCTGATACTGCTGTGCCAAGGCAAAGTCTGGCTTTGCAAAGGCTTGCAACATCAGATTGGTTTGTCGGCCCAAATAGTTGTATGTACTGTCAAAAAAACCAACCAAAAATAGAATTGGTGAATGCAAAGAAGGAACTTAAAACCAGTGAAACAAAAGAAGTAACCACAGGCTTTTGCTGTTGACATTGTCATTATTATGAGAGAAATTAGGGGAATTTATGTGGGGTGCAATCTAATGCCAAGCATCTGAAGTATGCCAAGCTCCATGGAAGAATTAAGAGAGCTGATTTCTCTTCCCAGTTCTTTCCAAATGGAACTGCTTTCCAAAACGAAAAATAAAGATACATCATTGGGCAATAAGGAAAGTCAATCACTTAATTTTCCAGTTGCTTGTTCATTTAATGGATTGCCTAGATGGGAACACAGGTATCACACACTAATTCATCTCATCAGCCTGATATGAGGGGCAGAGGATAAATTAGAAATGAAACTCAGCACAGCCCTTTTCCTCACAGACTGCTCATATGAACTAACAATTTTAACCTCTCTGGGATTTGGTTCCTCACCCAATGCAGATAGAAGTGATTACCTACTTCAAAAGTTGCCATGAGGATAAAAAGTACATTGAAGCCTTTGGGTCAGCTTAGAAACCACAGCAATGATCACCCAAAGGAACAAAATCTGAGATCCTAGGTTATATGACTGTCCCATCACTAGGACTGGGGCTAGATTATGTGTCTGTTTGCTTCTGTACATCCCTATCCTGCAAAATCCTCCACTGTTGTGACTGAAAACAGTCAGGGAAATACTATGCAGATAGTGGAAGATAAAACAGCACAGTGTATGTGTGAGGGGAAGGAGTCCAAGACATACTGACCTTCCAACTGCTCCATTTGCCCCTAGTGCCAGTGCACCCAACAGTTGCTAGTTTGGGGTGGAGGGAGGAAAAAAAAAGTAATAAAATTTTATTTCATGTAATAAAATAAAGGAAAAAAAAGGGTGGTGGGAGGGAGCAACAAAACTGCCTTGCACTGAGTGTTCAGGGTTACTTCTTCCCCAAGGCTGAAGCAAGAGAGTACCTTACAAGAAAATACTTTTAAGAGAAGCTTCTTACCTCATCCACCCCATAAAGAAATTCAAACTCCCCTGTTCCATTCTTGTGGATGCACTGTGCCAGGTCCAAGAGGTCCGTGTCACTGAACTTCACACCCTGGAAGGTGGGGATCTGTGCTTTTATCCCATCCAGCAACTCTTCCACACGAACTGTCCAGAACAGCAATCTCATATGAGGGAACACAGGCCTGTTCTGGGACAGTTCCCTGCCTTGTCCCCAAGAGAAAGACTTCATATTTAACAAGTTGTTCACTTTCAGCCTAAGCCCAGTAAAGTGTACAGCTCTAAAACAACAAGTGAGACAACAAAGAGTAAGATTCTTTTCCCAGATCAGAAAAAGTTTAGGAATGAACCAGCAGCAACACATTAAGACTAAATATACATCCATGCTTTCAGAAACACCATAGAACCTGCTTTCCAGAGCAAATCACCAAAGATCTGTACTCTGTACTTACTCTTCACACCTGTCAGAGGAGGAATGTGATAGTAATAAAATGGCACCTCAGGGGCTTCAGATGCAACCTTCTGTAAGAAAGCAACCAGCTCATCTAGAAGGAAACCAGCAGGGATCCCATAAGAGAAGGAGACCATCCATCGGGAGACACAGTTCAGATTCACAGCACAGGGGCTGTGGAGAGGCCTCAGCTTGTGCACACACACAGCAAGTCATACAAAACCCTTCACATGTCAAAACATTAAATGTGACATAAATCAGGGGAGGATCTTAAGAAAGGCAAAGACAGTATTTCTTTTAAACCAAACCAGTTTCAGCAGCTCCTGCTCATTCTCTTACAGGTGTAACTCAGGCATGCTCTCACATGTGCCAGACCTGTGTGCCTCAGCAGGATCCCTTGTGTGCAACAGAGGACAAGGGATCAAGTTCACTTTCACCTCCCTGGGGCATGGTGCTTTCATATAAACATTTCCAATCAGAATTCATTCAGACAACTTTTAATATTTCTTTTACAATCCCCCACTTCATGTGGTTCTTTTATGTTATTGTCAGGATCTTAAGGACAAAATACTCAGTTTTCAGGTTTTGAGGTAATCTTAGACAGACAGAACCAATCCTGATCACCTCAGTAACAAGAACCACGCCAGTGTATCAGCTGTTGCTTAATTTGGTCAGTGCCCAGCAAGGGTCACCATGGAACCAGCTTCTTCCTAGTGTGGCCCAGGTCAAGCATGAACACCAAACCATCCATTCAGAACACAGACTGTTTAACTAGACCATTCTTTCCAAAAGCAATTCTTCTTCTTCTTACAAAAGGCTAACAAAATACATCCCAAAAGACATCCTTCCCATTTCTTACCAGGACAATTCTGCTATCCCTCCTCTTTAAAAAATGCTTCTTGCAGGTTTTGCTTTTCCATTACAGTTGTGCAAACATTATCATCAGAATATTTTCCAAAGTACATTACATTCATCCTTTATCTATGACCAGTGTTGGGAGGGCAATAAAAAGGCCTCATCAATCACATCTACTCACCTTTGTTTGTGGGTTTGAAGAAGAAGGGGGCTATGACAGCAATGCCATCAGCACCTATGGCTGCTGCATGTCTTGCCTACAAAAGACAGAGTGGAAGGTATCTGAGTGTAAAACCGCTTCTATTTATCACACACAGAGTGAAAAATCTATACACACCAGCTCTTGGCACTCTGGCAGATTCAGTGCTCCCACATGAATGATCACGTGGTCCAATCTGCACAAAAAAAAACAAATTCAGAAGATTTTGGGGAGGTTTCAGTGATGATGAACTACCAGGCTGCCAGAATTACTTGCTTCAGCCCAGGCAGCCACAGAAGAAGAACCTAAAAAAAAGAGTTGAGCCTGGCTTGACCTGATGACCAGAAACATGGAGAAAATGCTAACAGTGACGAGTGCTGGTGGTGGAAGAAAGAAAACACATTTGTAAACGTGAGTCACATGGGACTTTTTGCTGTAGTGTTTGCAAGGCTATCAGGAGGGATGAATCTTAGCATTTTATGAGGAAATTGAAATTAAGACATAAGGGATTTAAGGGGAGGCTGGGAAGCATAAAGGAAATCAAAGTAATATCTTTACTTTCTAAACCTATTTCTCTGCAAACCTACCAGAAGAGTTCAACCTCACAGCAGCACCTTTGACTGCTTGTCTGCTCCTGCAAAGGGAATCCTCCATGCTCCAGTCCATCAACCCCACTGCTGTTTTTCTCTTTTATATCACAGGAGACATGGAAATAAAGGCTGTGGATCTGAAAGCTGTGATGCTTCACCCCAGTTTACTTCTCATTATCCTTCTCCCCCTAAACACCTCCTCCTCTGCACATCCTCTGACCCAGCATCCAAGAGAAAGGCAGCAGTGAGGGGTACAAGGCTGTGACTGGTACAAGAAAGGGAGAATGAAGCTGCAACTGGATACACAGCTGCAAATCCAGACTGAATTCTTTCTTCTGTTACTAATTCTGTACCTTTAGGGAAGCAGTTAAGTGCTTCACACATCAGCTTCAGTCACACCAAATAATGCAATACATTAAAAGGTTCAGAAATGCTCTTTATTTGCATTTCTTCTCAAGAGGAAGCAAAGGGGGCAGCCCTTCTTTCCAAAGCCGTGTCTCATCCTCCCACCTCCCAGGGTACCAAAGAGAAGGACTCTCACAAGCTCTCTAAGCAGCAGGAACACACACCAGCTAACTGACAGTGGCAAAAACATACTTCTGTGATAAAGGAGCTGAGGAACAAAGCCCAGCAACACAATATTAAAAAAAAAAAAAAGGCATCAGCACACTTCGTTTTGCAATCAGGCATTATTACAACATAAGATCTGGAACCCCCCATTCCCTCTCAGTTACTTACTTGTCTTTTCCCTGGCACATCCATTCTTCTGCCAACTGCTTCCTCTCCTGGATGCTAAGGGATAGGCCTTCTCCTGTTGTGCCATTCACTGTTTCAACACAACAAAACACAACACACTGGCTGAGGCCTCACCTACACACATCGGTTTCACTGAAGACAAGAACTAACATTTTTGAGTTGGGATGATTCAGATCAGTCTTCTCTGTCAACAGAACATTATCCATTCATCTCTGGGAATGTCACCTTATGAAGAAGGCACCTTATTTTTTCCCCCACAGAAATGGGGTGTGGGCAAAACCAGATGCCTGCAGTCTTTCCATTGGTGAGTAAAAATGGCCAGCATGATCCCACATCCACATTCCCTCCCACTAGAGCTCCTATCAGGTAAGATATCACAGGACACCCATCCAGGTAAAAGGGCTGTGACACAGTTTCTGTCACTTACCAAAAACGTTCTTCACATTCTGCTCGTTTACCAGGTAATCCACGTACTGACGAATCACCGGCAGGTTTATTTTTCTGTAATAAAAGGAACCACAGCAACCATTAAGTCCCCACCCACTCACTAAGTTCAAGCTATTTTAAACTTAGTGATTAAGAAACCAAAAAAAACCCCCATGCATTTTGAAGCCTTGCATTTGTACACACACAGATTACCCAGAGGTAAGAAATCCTTGACATCTCTTTAACATCTGAAGGTGGCAGCTCAGCCTTGAATTCTCTCTTGCAGTTTCTCTTCCTTCTGACAAGTAGTTCACTGTTCCAAACTTTTATTAGGAATTGCTGCAGGCTTGTCAGAGCAAAGAGTTTTTTAGGAGATGTGAGAGAACAGGAGACACTAAAACCTCTTCCTCTTTTGAGGGAAACAAGAGTCCTCTTGAGAGCACAAAGTTATTTGTGCAAGTGCTGGCAAATGGTTAAACTGCTGGATGGTTATAACTGCTGGATACAGAGAGGGAAACGGCATCCGCTGGATGTGACTTTGACCTCTCTCTCTCATTAAAGGATGAGGAGAGCAACAGAATTCCCCAGCAAGAGGGGAAAGAGAATTCTTGGGTTATCTTCTATGCAAGACAAACTTGTTTTGTTTACTAGAGTATCATTTTTCACTGTTGTTTTCATTTGTCAAAAATACAAACCTATTGTCTGGAAGTCAATTCTGATGCCTTGATAGGTTGTACACAACATTCAAAATTCCACAGATACCTTCCCAGAACATATCTGACAAGGACCATGCAGTCCAGGCAGAGGGTCAGGTCACTCTCTAAATACCATGTTGCAATAAATTTGAGTCATAATAAAAAAAAATAAAGAAATCAGAAGCAAGTTTCCTTTAAAGCAAGAATCAAAGCAGTGACTGCAATGGAATGAGTTCCCTGACTGGGATGGAGGCTTATTTTTCAGCACTTGAAGTAAAGTTCATTTTTGGAGATCTGTACTGGCAAATCTCCACTGTCTCTCTCAAAAGCATGTACAGATTCTGGCACACCCCCCATGAGAGCTCAGGGCTCTCTGCTGACTCCAAACAACTTGGTCTTGCAACATCAAAATGCAGTGAGAAGGCTTCTGTTTGCCACGCCTGCTCTGAAGAAAGCTGAATTTCAAGTTTCAATTTGATGTTATTTTCAGAACTGTGCTGTCCTTGCAGTATTTTCAAGTTTAGACTAATTTCATGCACTCATACACACATGACTGCATGCATGACTTAGCTAAGATAGAGAGAAGTCTAAAAGGCCTTCAGATTCTGACAATTATTTTCTAGCTCTGGAGAGCTCTTTGTAACCAGGACTGTAATTTTCCTTAACAAATGTGAAAACACTGCAATGCTTTACACATGTAACTGTGCTATGATTTAATTTGCAACAGAAAACAAAAGGAGGTAGGTATGAGACTGATCCAAACTCTCCAAACCCAAAGCCATAGTACTTGCTGGCAACAGAAGGAAGCAGAGACAGGGGAATCTCACTCTGGGACCAATTTAGTAGTACACCCAGTCCCATCAGAGATTGATTTTAAAAAATTCAAATAAACAAACAAACAAAACAAAACAGGCAAGAAAGCAAGCAGACCAGTTCCAAATAAGAAAGAAGGAAAATAGGGGTGGAAGGAAAGAATAATCAGTGCAACTTTGACAGCTCACCCATCCGGAGTCATTGGAGTGATGGTAGCAGCTACCAGACCCTTTAACTTCTTTGGGGGTGCCATCGAGCTGTTTGGAAAAAAAGGTATAAACGGGATTAGCATATCTTCTGTGGAAGGGTCCAAGCCCCGCGGGCCGTGCAGCCGGGCGGTTCTGAGAGAGCGGCCCGAGCCATTCCCGGGGTGCGGGCGGCGGGGGCTCTGCCCGGCTCCCCCTCACCTCGGCCAGCCGCCACTGCCCCGCGGGACCGGCCAGGCGGCCAGGAGGCGGGGACAGCGGCGGCAGCCGACAGCCGCACAGCCAGCCCTGCTCAGCCCAGCCCAGCTACGCCCTCCTCCATCAGCCTGCCCATGTCCAGCCCATCCCCACCCAGCCTGCGCTGTCCAGCCCATCCCCTGCCTGCCCCGCGGCCGCCCGTGGCCCCTCAGCACTGCCGCGACCCCCACGGGCTCCTACTGCCCATGCTGTGTGCAAGAGATAAGGCTGGTTTGAGGTATCCGTAATTATCTGCAAACTTCAAGATAAAAATAAATAAATGAATATTTAAATAATAACAAATAACAGGATGGAGACAAAATCTTGGAATTAATTGGGTTGGAAGGGACCTTGAAAAGTCACCCAGTGCCACCCGCTGCCATGGGCAGGGACACCTTCCACTATCCCAGCTTGCTCCAAGCCCTGTCCAGCCTGGGCTGGGACACTTCCAGGGATCCAGGGGAGCCACAGCTTCTCTGGGCACCCTGTGCCATGGCCTGCCCACCCTCACACAGAGAAAGCTCTTTCAAATATCTCACCCAAAGTCCTCACAGTCCTGCCGAGGTGCTGGAAGCACTCCCAACAGCAGTGCAGTGTCCCTGCTCTGGGACACACAGACGGATCCATGTCCCTGTGTGAGAAAGGCAAACGGAGCTCAGGCTTCCTGCTCCTTGCATGCAGCCCAACATGTGGCTTTACCAGATGCGTGCACTGTGGGGTGTGGGCTCCATGGCAGTCATGCACAGCACAACCTTCCCCATCCCACCAGAACTGCAGCTGGGCCAGGCTTCAAATCTGCTCCCAGCAGACTACTAGCATCCCCTAAGACAAGGTACTGCCCTGAACAGATCCATAGCAATAAACTTCCAAAAATATTTTAAAAAATTGTTTTTAGTGTGCACTTTCAGATCTTCCATTAGAGCGTGTTTTGAGAGCACCCAGTGCCTGCAGAGAGAACAATCCCCTGTTGTGTGATTCAGGAGCACATTTTCCATGGATTCACATAATAACCTCAGGAGTTTGGGGCTGTGGTATTCCTCCTCCACCCCAAAATATGCTCACCGTGGGCTGTTTGCATGCAGAGATCACCCTCTGGGTTTTTGCCTTATTAACAGCTCCTTACACAGCACATACATTTCCCTTAGAGAGTCATCTTGTTCCTGCAGAAATCCCCTTTCCCTACACTCCTCCATTCCCACAGGTAATTCCTCTTTCTCCAGGCTCAGTAATTCCATCTCTTGTAACCTCTGCCACCTCCCCAAATCACCAGCGTATTTCTGGAAGTTCACAGACAATCCAGTGCTCTACAGAGCCATTTAGAGGAAGTCCTCAATATTTCTTTAGTATTTTAATGCAATTTTAGTGCTACTTCATAGTGTTGACAGCACAGGAGAGAAGCTTTAGAGTAGCCTGGAGAGGTTTAGAGCTACTTAGAACCCTGTAGGAGTCACAGATTGGCATAAAAGGGTTTTAGAGCTGTTTTGAGCTCCTCAGAGGAATTTTAAAGCCGCCTGCAGGAGTTGAGAGTTGTACAGCAGAGATTTAGAGGCATTTTAGTTGCATTTAAAGACATATTAGTGGTGCTTACAGCAATATAGAGCAGCTTTAGGTCAGTTTAGGGGAGCTCTGAGGTGCCGAGAAGAGGTTTAGAAGAGCTAAAGGAGTTTAGTGCTTTACAAGAGTTCTGGCGCATTTCACAGGGCTTTAGGGCTGCTCAGAACAGTCTGTAGGATGTTTAGACCAACTTAGAGCAGTTCAGAGTGGTTTTAGAGGGCTTCAAAAGAGTTTTGTCTCTAAGCAGGAATTCCAGAACTGTAAAGAACAGTTCTAGAGCAGTTGCAAGGAAACTGAGAAGGGCTTGAGATCTCTTTTGAAGCATTTTACTACTACTTTAAGCCTGTTCTGAGCAGCCCTAAAGTCCTGTGGAATGTGCCAGAACTCTTGTAAAGCACTAAACTCCTTTAGCTCTTCTAAGCCTCTTCTTGGCACCTCAGAGCTGAGAAGTTTCCTTCAGACTTTTTGTTGTTGCTGTATTAACTTTTCCATTACTTTCCAATACACTGACCACAACTTAGCACCCCTGTCCTTTACTTCTACTTTCCCCAAATCACAGTTCTCTCTACTTATATACAGCTTTTACATCTCAGCTATCACATTTCTCAAGGGGACTTCTGGTTTGGTATAATTACACTACAGTCTTGCCTCTTTTTCTCTGCAATAAACAAATGCAACCAGACATAATTTTCTTTCAAAGACAGACCCAAGTCTATTTCCAGAGAAATATGAAGTACTGAAGCTTCAATGAAAATTCAGAAAGCCAAAGATCTCTTTTGAAGCATTTTACTGCTACTTTAAGCATCCTGTAGTAGTGTTGTTGCTCCAAATTCCTCCAGAACTCCTCAAAGGCACACTAAGTAGTTCTGAGGAGCTGTAATATCCCTTCGTAGAGTGCTTGAGTCCTCTCAACTTCACTAGCATCTTTCTAAACCTCCTCTCAGGAGGTTTTTTTTGATCCTATCTAGAACTCCTCTGCATTGATTTGAAGGTCTGTGAATTTCCTCTGGGCCTCCTAAACTCCTCTAAGGACCTCTAAATGTCCTTTAATATGATGTGAGGTGCTCTAAACCCCTCTAAAATACCACTACACAGCTACAAAACACCTCTGATGAGCTCTGAAAGAGCTATTATTACACCCCCTAAGTTATACCTTTCAAAATCGGATCCTAAAATATTCCAGAGTCCTAAACCAGTGTGGACTTCTTTAAAGAGCTCCACAATACTACAGAAAGCTTAAAGAGCTCTAAAATGCACCACACTGCTCTACAACCCATCTCAACAGCTCTAAAACAATTCTAATTGGCTACAAACGACAATGAGAAGTTCTACATTTCTGTAAAATTCCCACTTTGAAAATCCTCTAAACACTACTACAGGAGGCTTAAAGTAGCAGTAAAATGCTTCAAAATAGATCTCAAGCCTTTCTCAGTTTCCTTACAACTGCTCTAGAACTCTTTTTTTGCAGTTCTGGAATTCCTGGTCAGAGACAGTGCTAAAATTCTTCTGATGCCCTCTAAAACCACTCTGAACTGCTCTAAGTTGATCTAAGCATCCTACAGACTGTTCTGATCAGCCCTGAAGTCCTGTGAAATGCGCCAGAACTCTTGTAAAGCACTAAATTCCTTTAGCTCTTCTAAACCTCTTCTCGGCACCTCAGAGCTGAGAAGTTTCCTTCAGACTTTTTGTTGTTGCTGTATTAACTTTTCCATTACTTTCCAATACACTGACCACAACTTAGCACCCCTGTCCTTTACTTCTACTTTCCCCAAATCACAGTTCTCTCTACTAATATACAGCTTTTACATCTCAGCTATCACATTTCTCAAGGGGAGTTCTGGTTTGGTATAATTACACTACAGTCTTGCCTCTTTTTCTCTGCAATAAACAAATGCAACCAGACATAATTTTCTTTCAAAGACAGACCCAAGTCTATTTCCAGAGAAATATGAAGTACTGAAGCTTCAATGAAAATTCAGAAAGCCAGTACCTGCTAAAGTGATGAAATTCTGTTAAATACCATCATGGCTGGCTGGTATTCAGAAAATCAGCTGGGGAGTTGATGTGATATCATTATGTATGTATGTATGTATGTATGTATCTACCTAGCTACCTACATTTACTCTACTCTCAATGTAAATGTGCAAAAATCAAAATAAATACTGACCTCCTGGATATGAAATTTTCATTTTAAATTATTAAGTTTGCCGTTGATTCCACCTGAAAACTTGCCAGTTTAACTGTTCTAGAGCTAAACATAACCTGGAGGATTTTCCTAACTTAGCATTTTCTTAACAGTCTTACACAGACATTCCCTGACAGGGAGTCAGAACATAAGCTCATTAAAGTCCCTTCCAACACGAACAGTTCTGTGATTCCCTGATTCAGGTTGCTGTGTCTGTCACATGAAAGATGTCTTAACATGCCAAGTTATTAATTTTTTAGCTGTTAAGATGCTTTCCCATTAGCAGTCAACAAGAACATAATCCAATTTATGTCTCTAGAAATAGAAAGAACTATAGGGGTGCACTGGAGCCCAAGTGACCACTAGCAACCAAGAGAGGATCAGGGATGTTCCTCTTCAAGGAAAGCTCACCTCTGAACACAGCCAACAGTGCCACCTGCTGCAGAGTGCAGCACTGGCTCATTCTGGGAACACACAGGGAGAGAGCAGGCTCTTGAAAAATCCATCTCTGAAAGCCTCACTCACATCATCTAAAGAACAGAAGTGCTCACCAAAACCCCACACCCACTAGCAATATCCCCACTGTTAGATGATGGGAGAGTTCTGATGTGAACCACACTCATGCCAGTAAGAGGAGGAAGAAGCTTAGGAGACAAACCCTCAGTTCCAGTTACCTCTTCATGCCTTTTTGGAAGTGGAAATTATTTTAAGGAAAATATTTCTTTAACATATTAATTCATTCTCTCTGAGCCTGTTTCCATCATGTCTGGACATATTCTCCTCAGGCTCCTGGGACTACATAGGGAAATCCTGAGCTCTCAAGGGCAATTCCTGCATATTAGGGTCTTTTTCAGGCACGTGGGGCTGTTCTCACAATTTCAGAACAACCCCTCAGCAGAGTCAGGAGCTTAACTCAGGTCCTTGCCAGAGGATCTGCCAGGTGGTCTCAGTGCATGCAGCATATAGACTGGAGTAGGCTGAGAAATGAGAGAGAGAGGGAGAGAGGAAGGGAAGGAGGAGGCCAAAACAGGTAAAGAACAAGAGAAGGAAAAGATCACTTTAAAACTCTGGGAAGGGGGATCAAAGAAAGAAAATGCAGAGCCCACTGTGTTTCTGCCCAGACAGCTGTTGCCTCTTCAGAGCTGTTTCCAGATAAGTTGTATTCTATCACATTTTAGACTTAAGTCTCTTCAAAACCATTTAAAAAAGCAAAACCAGCAATGCAATAAATTTGTGTCAAGACTTTTTTTCTACCAAGCACTGTTACCGCTTTCCCTTTATGAGACATTCCTATCTTGAAGATAAAAACTTACCTTTTTTCATGTTCTTGTTTCTGAGAAAAATCTGTCAATAACAGAATGTGGATAATTTGGAGGGGAAGATGAATTCGTTTCCTCTCAGCACTCAGAGAGGACTGGAAGTTTCTGTGGATCTAGGTAACTTCTTTCACAGGCTAAAGTTTGCTGAGACAATTGCTTGTGGACTTCAGTTTCTAGCTAGATCCCAGAACAGCTCCATAGTAAAAACAAGCCCTGTTGTAGAAATAAATCAGTGAATAAAGCAGTATATAAAGCTGAAATAGCTTCTCTCTGGGCTCCATGCACAGAAGACAGGAAGATTTAAGAATGTTTTTCATGGCTGCTGGAAGCAAGGATTCATTTAGGATTAATTCCCCAAACCTGGAATGGTTTCAAAATGTGAGCTTCAGCAGAGAAATCCTGGAAAATGCCAAGTCAGGAGTGCTCTGGAGTGGTGTTTGGTGTAGGAAGCTTTTTATTTGGCCAAGAGCAGCCAGTTCTATGTGTTCTCTGATGAAGTGAGCACAGAATCACTCATTCATCAAGATTTAGGTAACACTGTCACTGAGTAAGCAGGAAGATGCAGTAGTTTCACATCACTTGTAACAAACTAGCTGAAATCAGGCAAAAACATGGACAAAATCCACATACGCATTTCCAGAAAGCAGATTATTTTTGGCTGAAGGTGAATCCAATGGTAACAAATTCCCCTGATGATATGAAATGTGTAGGTCAGAGCAAAAGGCCTAAATACCACCTCACTGCAGTTATGGCATAGATTTCCATTCCACAATTTCTAAGAGCAATAAGGAACCTCCTTGGAACAGTACTACAGTACATTCAACTGCTACTTTAGAAGATGGTGTGTTTCTGCTTGTTCATTTTCCATGCTGGGAGTGAGATTATGATATAAAATGGAGGCTTTCTTTAGAGCAAGGCAGTAAGAGGCTTCTTTTGGGAGATGAATCTGCAGTAAACCACAGTTCATCTAACAACATAAAAGGACACTGCTGCTGCCATGGACAGTAACTACAGTCACATCACATGCTCAAGTCCTTTGCTGTGAAGTGAGGTTTCTGCACCATCAGATGAGCATATGTTTACAAAAGTAAAGCCCATTTATATGTGGAGAGACTCAATTATTTTCAATTAAAATATGTGTCAAAGACTCTCTGACAGACTTAGGCAGCAATGCAAAACTGCCTGGATCTCTGTGTTGAGACCACTTGATACAATATGTGAGTGGCCACACATCCCTGTCTGCCCCTCACACCCCCATTCTTCATATCACACTACAGACTCACCAGGGACGAGAACATGACTCAGAGTTATCATTAACCACACTGTTAACAACACACTTTTTTCCTGGGTTCCTCCAGTCCTGACACAATTAGGTCAGTGGAAAAGATCCCTGCTTGTGCACACAGTCTGTGCTTGCCTCTAGGGATAAAGGTAACTTAGAACACAACTGCACTGATGTGACAGCAGCAGTTGTAATGCTGCCACACAGCAGATGGAAGCAGTTTTGCTGTGGAGAATGTTGCTTAAGGTCTTGTTACAGGGAGGAAAAATGAAAATCACAAGTGATCATATCACAGGCTTGTCCTTGTCCTTATCCAATCAAAGTTATGATTTAAGTACCAGTTCATTAGAGTGCTCCTGCACAGATGAAGACAGTAAAATTAAGGTACAAACCACATGCTTTTATCTGCTTGTGCCCTCATCTCTGCTCCTGAAGGCAAGGGAACAGAAAAATACTGCTTTGTTAGCTGTTCTGGAAAATGCCAGCCAAGTCCCAAACACATATTTATGACATTGCACAGAGGTCAAAAGTCACAGAACCTTTGAGACTTAATGGCTGCTATGTACTTGGATTTTCCTGTATCTGAAGGTATTGTGTGTCAGGTTTATGTACTTTGTATAATGTGTGTCAGGTTGCTCCATATTCCCATCCCCATTCTCTAAGTTTTGGAATGTATATAAACAGAATACATGTCCCCATGCCTGCCCTACTGTCTCATGCAGCTGTTGACATGTTCGCTCAATGTTTATGTGTAAAAACAAGAGTGCTGGAAAACAACCTCTTGGGAAAACACTGAGGATTGTTCTCCAGCCTGGGGGTGCTCCATCAGGAACAGTCAACTCTTTGTCAGGGACATCAGCTGGACACACACAAACTCACTGGGGGTTTGTTCTGGGCCTCTCTGCTTCAGAAACCAAATGAGAATCCACTGTGGGCTTGTCTTTATCTACAGAGTTATTGTCCCCCTTCCAAGGTAATACACCTCAGTGCTCACCATGGGGGTAAATTTGTAGAGATTTGCCAAACTATTTTTGCTGGGTATTGTTTTTCATATCTGGAGGTATTCAAAAACACTTCCATCCCTGGGGTGACAGGGTAAGGTGATAGCTCACCTTACCCCAGCCCATGACTTTGCATGCCTATGGCTCCTGAGCAAAGACCAAGCAGCTTCTGCTCCTCCAAACACACTCCTGCTGTTCCTGTTTGACCCAAGCAGAGCACAGGTAAAATGGAGAAGTATTATACTCTGTAAAATAAAAAGTACAAAGCATGCAGAGAAGTGGTTACACATTTCAGGCCTCAATCTGTCCGAATAAACTCCAGTAGCAAATGACCCTCTTCTGTGGCTCTGGAGAGATTTGTGGCTTTAGAGATAAATTCACAATTGCTTTTTGGCATGGTTTTACTTTCCTTTTTTGAACAGGAGTGTATCACACAGCATCCTGATGAAGTTCTCCGCAAGCAAAGTGGGTTTCCTGTTAAAAGTCATTCCCAGCTATTGATGTAAAATGTCCCTGAGAGCTCAGCTGAATTTGGCTGCAAGGAATTTGCACAAACCATGACAAACTGAGAGGTGTTCTCAGAACACAAACTGTGCAGTTTAATCTACCCTATTGTGCTAGTACCAAACTATGTCTGGAGCTGCAGCTGGCTAAATGAAGAGCCCAGCTTCGCTGTGTGTATTATAAGCAGGACAGGATTTCACAATAGCTTTGTATAACCCCTTTGTGCAGATATCCAAGGGCTAAGAGGGCTGATTAACCTCAAATACCGCTCAGAACAGCCAGCCATCAGAGAACACTGTCTATCTTTCATAACATGCCAGCAAAAATCTCGTGAGGATGGTCTCAGCAGAGTGTGCAGCCAGATTTCTACCTACCCTTCACCCCTGTGGTAAAAAGGAAAAGCTGGCATTCTGTATAGCACCACTCTCCCATAATCCAAGTCAGGAGGGGGAAAGAGACACATTATTTATGTGAAATCCTTTCTCCTAAAGCACAAAACCTGCCACTGACCCTGTCATAAGTGGGCACACAGCCACGGCAAACAGGGGAAGTTACACAAGGGTGCAAAATTGCTTATGGAGCCAGATCACACACTAGCCCCAGTGTTGCCTTGTGGATAGTAGGTGGGGCCTTTGGCATTTGCGTGGGGGCTCTCCAATGAGACCCAGAGCAGGACAAGGCTCCAGCCTTCTGGTTTTCATAACAGCAGCCCCCTCCAGTAGGGTTGAGGCATGGGAGGAGCTTGCCCAAACTCAAATAAACACTGACATGCAGCATCTTACGAGGATGTGCAGCCTCCACAGGACACACTGCAACAGCTGGAAGGACAAGGACTGAAACTGTAAGTATGTCTACCTTCTCCATGTCCTTAACAGCACTAGTAGTTTGTGGAGTGGCATGTTCTGGCTGTACTTACTTGTGCTAGCAGTGTAACCTGCTGCCTTTCCTTTGGCCCATGTGTCTGCAGAAAATAAAGTGAACACCCTATAGACATATTTATATGAATAGATGGACATTTCAAAGTTCAGCTTTCCTGTACATCTAAAAAAATTCAACTGTATCTGGAAGATTCTTCTGTTTGTCCCTCTGATGCCAAAGCATTGCTTTATGTAATTAAAAAAAATATTTCTAACGTGCAGTCACTGACAGTACTGGCCATGAACTTACAAAATGCAGAGCTGTGAGGTCTACCCAGTAGCTATGGAAAGGTATGTTGGAAGCAGCTGGAATTAGCCAGGAAAGAGAAAACAGCTCGTTCAGTAGCTAATACAAGTGTGAAGCAGCAGCATTGTCTTTCAAGTGGCAATAAATTTTTGTAGGAAGTTTCAGTGTAATTGCTCGTACTTGCTTCTAACGATAAGGATTCCTGCTTTATGATGCTTTGTTGATTTGTGAACACCACAGACAAAGTCTATTCATGGAGTACAACTGTGCAGCAGCCCCTGGTGACCATCATTCTGGTCAGGTCTGCTGGACATGATGTACCTTCAGGCTGGACAGGGAAGGGAACAGCACCTGCCTTTACTACCAGCAGCTGTAGCCAGCTGTTTGATTCTGACCTTCCCTTGATCTGTGGTGACAACTGAAGGAGCTGCTGGAAAAAGCTCAACACTGAAGTGGCTCCACATACTACTTATTTTACAGACTCTAAAGGAACCCAGTACCACCAGGGTTTGTGGCCTTTTTTTAATGGTGTGCTTTAATAAAAACTTTTCAACCTCAGATCCCAAGAACTCTTTGTAGTCACCTCTAGGCAGGGTACAGAAGGGGATTAACAGAATTCAACAGTAGTCCAGGTATTGCAAGAAGATGTAACAGCCAAGAAAGTAGTTAAGTAGCATAATGCAGTTGATTTTAGAAAATTCACATTTGTTACCCAAGAAACAGGTAATTAAGCTACAGTCTGAGAAGACATTCTATGGCCTAAGAATCCAGATAATCACTGAATTATGTGCTCTTCACAACAAGTGATGGACATGGTAATATAACACAAGGCAGAGACTGTCAGAACGTACATCATACGCTACTGTCTGCCTGGTTAACAACAGAAGTCGTATATGGAGGCCACTAAAATCTCAGCATTTTACAAGATCTGATTATTTCAACACTGGCTTTAAATATTTTCACTCGCTTTGTTTGGAACAGTGTTTTTGAGTTTTCACCTTTTTTCCTCCCATGTGAAGGCTATCAAGGAAACAGTTATTAATTCAGAAATGCAGAAAATCTCATTTATTCACAGGACTCTGAGGCTGAAAGTCATTAAGAAAGCCATCAGCTATCATGAGGCCAAATAAAGTTAAGAGCAGTCAACACCACATCACCCACCACACCACTACTGCTTTTTCATCCAGGAGCAAACAGACTGAAGTCCTTTTGACTTACAGATTTCCACAAAACTCCCACTTGCAGGATCCCACTTTGCTGTCAGGAAATACATTTTGCCATGGAGAAGCAAGGGCAGCATATGCTGAAAGAACACTTCCTCCAGCAGAGGTAGTTTCTTGGTCCTAGTGCTCAATTCCTACAGGGCTCAACAGCTTTCAGCCTTTTTCAGGCCTTCCACCAGCTCAGCAACAACTGAAAAGCCCTGGTGCCATATTAAGGTAAGAGATGCCAATGAACTGTGTCTGCCTTCCAGCTCCGGCAAGATGATCAAGTCCTTCAAGCAAACATTTCTGTCCCTGGACCTGCAGTCCCCTCGCTGGAGCTCAGCAGAGGCAATGGTAACTGCAGCAATACTTGTATGCTGATTTGGAAAAAGTGGCTACTAATTTCTGCCAACACCCATCTCATGGTTACTGTGACTTTTGCTACCTTTCAGGCAAAGGACTACGAACTGCGTCAGTACGAGACAGCAAAGTGGGTCAGCACAGTCATCAGGGGGGAAACCCAGAAGGAAGCAATGCGCCAGGGCTTCTGGAAACTCTTCCACTACATCCAGGGAAAGAATGAAAAAGGTAGGACATGCTGGTTTTGAATAGAAAGAATTAAAAAGCAGCTAATGAACACAAATAATAATGATCAATAGAGCTGGGAAATGCAGCTTAGAGACCTGGCTTTCCTTTCCTCTAGAAATGAAGATTGATATGACTGTGCCAGTGACCTGCCTGGTGAAATCAGGCTGCACAGACTTCAAGATCTCTTTCTTTGTGCCATTTGAACACCAGGACTGCCCCCCCCAGCCCACTGACTCCGATGTGTTCATTGAGGAACGGAAGGCGGCCGCTCTCTTTGTCCGGTAAGCAAAACCAGCACAGCTGACACCACATGAATCCTGTCACCTACACTTTAAGAGGTATTAAGTGTGGATAGACGCTGCTGTTCAGAGCTTTAATTGCTAAAACCCAGCCCTCAGGCAATATTATGTTTGGGTGTTTTACCACAAAAACAAGTGACCAAGTTGTAAAACACTGATTTTTTTAGAAGACACTTGAAAATTGCATTGAGTTTTATAGATACACAGCTTCCAGAATCATCTTCCAAAGACAGTTTTGTTTCATAGAATATCTAAACTGCTCTCCCAACACCTTTTTAGTTGTAGTCCTGAACTGCCACAGAACACACAAGGCAGTTGTTCCTTGGGGGCTTACTTGTATTAAATCTTCCCTTTAAAAACAGCATGAATACCCATGCTGCTTTGCTGCTAGTTCTGCATGGGTAATCTACTAACTACAAACTGCAGCACAAGTACTCAAACTTGCTTTCCAAGTCTGAGCATTCTGTCTGTGAAAATAAAGTCAGAGGCTTGGGCCAAAACATCTCCTTTTCTCACTTGCACCAGGTCCTTTGGTGGATTTGCCTCCCCTGAGAAGTATGCTGAGGAAGCTGATGCCTTGGCCAGAACCTTAAGAAACAGAGGCCAACCATTCCATGAAGACTTCTTTTATACTGCAGGCTATGACAGTCCCTTCAAGCTCTTCAACAGGCATAATGAAGTGTGGTATTTTAAAAAGTAACACCATAGGGTAATATTAAGAGGCTACTAATCAGCTCTGGATGAAAACAGACCTTATTACTAGCTTTTTAGTGTAGAAGAGATTTAATTCACATGTGGACACAATGTCCAAATTTATTTTGTCTAGGATGAAGTACTTTTCTGGATAAGAACATCTCAAAATGTAATTAAAGCTCCTACCATGTGGGGTGGGTGGGAAACATAACAAACTCACTCCTCCTATTGAAAGATTCTAAGCAACACTAATAATGTGAAAAAAAAAAGCCTGCTGAATTTTATGTAGCTTTATTTCTCATTAGAAGTGCTACAGCACTAGCCCTCTTGAAAACCAAGTGTTGTGTTGTTTAAATCCAGAACACTTGGAAAAGAGTTACCAAGTTTAAGCTGTACACTTGTTCTGAGAGGATCTGTACCTGAACATGTATTACCAGGATTACTGGTAGACTACTACTTTAGTAGCAAATATACTAGTAAGTTTAGCTCTTTCCTTAAACACTTGAAACACTCCTTAAATTACTTATTTTTGTCTAAATATAGTCCCTTGCAGCCTGCACACCAGCAGCATTTGACCTCAGTTGACACTTGCAAGACTAGCATCTAGCCTAGTTTAGTCCCTGCTCTCAATTAAGCATTTTAAATTTAAATATAGCAGCCTGAGGTGTTTTGCATGAAGTTGTTCCAGCCAGAAAGGAGGTCACAACACCAGGTAGAGTTTACAGATTTTTATTCACTCCAATCAATATCAGGCAAACATTACCAGTGGGGTAAAAACACATTGGCTTTTTTAATGCTGTTCATGCAAGTGTAACCCATTCATCAGCAATCTTCCACCTATTAAGACAGACATAAGAACTGTTATAAGGTACCAAACCAGCACAACACACTTGATGGGAACATCTCAGACCTTAGATTTCATCTCTGTTCAGTGAGAGAGTTCAAGCTAAGGTTATCATCACTTGTTCCAACAAATACATTATTACAGCAGTTACACTCACCTTCTCAATTCTTCGTATGCTAGTTTGAGTTGCCTCTTCACCTAAATCAAGAAAACACAGTTAGCACATGCAGCAGAACAACTGCTAAAAGCTCCACAACAGCTTTGTAACCTCAGACAGAAATGGAACGGAAAGGGTAATATCACAGTAACTCATTTGGCAGAATCAATTTCATCAGTGGCTACAAATATTCTCAGAAGTTTTTAATACAATTCCTCTGTTGTGTGGACTTACCCAGTACGGCTGCAAACACAGCAATAGTCCTTTCCTGAGGAAGAAAGAAGTACTTTAACAGACAGCAGCACTATATGCAAAGTTTATTTATCTATTCATTTCTATTCACCTAACTTTTACCTAAAAGGAAACTGAGTTTTAGCTGGCATCTTACAAGTTTAACTTACACAAAGCCTACAAATCCTAACAACTTCAAATACAGAATTACTAACATTGAAAGAATCAGGGAAAGTAAAAAGCTACTACTTTGCTTTGTGATACTGTCTGTCCCAAAAATGTTGTATTTCATGATTTTAAATACCTAAAATACAAGTCCAATATGTTTTCAAAATGGCTTCTATTTTTGAAAGTGTTTGGGGTGTTCCAGTTTGTTTGAGAACAAGTTTGTACAGCAATCATCTAGAACTTGAGCTAAATTTGTGTAGAGCCAATATAAAGATTAGTATTAACAACTCTTGACAAACGACAGCCACAGCACAATGTTTTTATTTTAATTCCAGAGTGCAGTGTTACAGTAATGCCCACAGAACAGATACAAGAGAAGACAAATCAGGTATCTTATGGGACTAATTTTGGGCATCGTTGTTTAAGCACAAAGACAATATTCCAGGAATTCTTAAACCCCATGTATTCCACACTTACCTCAGGCACATCCCTCTTGTTTCTCAAACTCCATGCAAGCTTCACCCTGTAAGAAAGGGAAATTGTACTAACACACTTTTGGCAGTGGTTTGAGAGTGTGAATGTGGGTACTGTTTCAGCACAAGAGTTCTCTTCAGCCTCTTTCAGAGAGATTCCCATTGCTTAGAATTCATCACAAACAGTACATGCCAAGAGTAGCTTAATGGTGTCATCTCTGTAACAAACCCCTTAAAGGGGGATCTGACCTTACTCCCAACCACATCTTCATTCACATCACCTAAGAGCTCTGATCTAACCATTGAGATAAACGATTTACCACATAAGCATTCAAGATCAGTGCCATTCCCTGAAAGAGCCCACTAAATTTAAACAGCAAGAAGCTCAATAGCAGGCAATTGTACTGCATTTGCTCAGCACAGAATATGTGGCAACCTGGTAGCACAGAGCTTTTTCTTATCAAATAGGAATTCAAGTAGTCTACAGCAGTTACACATTTAAAATGGCCACCACTATTTCTTTTTAGTCACAGAAAGCAGTTAATTTTGAGATATGCAGCACACCTTGGGGAAGTGAATCCTGCAGGGTGCTGGCAAATCCAGGCTTTTTACCTGGAAAAGGTAATAAAAGCAAGAACCCTGCTTAATGCTGCAGCTAGCCCTGTAATGGCCAGGATAGAGTAATTTCCTTATTCCCTGTATCACAGAATTCTGACCAGTCACAATCATGTGTTAGCAACTTACTTTTGCTGGCAGCACTACCAGGTCCCTCACTTCCCAGCTCCATCACACCTGCATCAAAGCAAACCATTAGGACAGCACCGAAACAAGCACAGAAGGACAAAACCCAAGTCAGGTGCCTGCAGTCAGATAGAGCTAATTACAGACCTCCATGATTGAAGTCAAGGCAGTCACATCTCATCACACAGGCAGCTCACACTGGCAGCCCCTGTGCAGCCTGCCATAGGGCTAGGCTGCTATGGGCAAGAGGGCAAATACTTAAAATAGTAAATTCAAGAGGAGCTCACAGTGATGAGTTTAGTGCACACCAGACTGTCAAGACTGGGCTCCAGCCAGCAGCTCCCCTTTAAAATATCCTCTTGTTTTGGCTGAGATGCAAGACACAGCCAATGGGCCCCATGCCCCCCAGCTGACAAGCACTTAAAAACTTATGGGCCTATGCTGAAATCCTAATACTTAGGAAGTAAAAACAAGTACTTACCTCACAGTGAGAAACATCTGGAAGCCTGGAAAGAAAAATTTGCGATTAGGCAGGGTCCAGCAGGAAGTTATAGCATTAAGAACAGTTTGAGTCAAGTACTGTATCAGGGTTTGGTCGATTCCTCCTCATGGGGATCAGAGACCTGATTCAACATCATTTACAGTAGGCTGCAACACTATCATCCCCTTCTGAAGGCAGGCTGTAAAGCCATTTCCCAGCACTCTTCAACACTGAGATGTTCATTCCTCACCTCCAGAGCATGCTGAAATTGCAGCAAGGAGCAAACCTTGCAATTGCAGAGTTCAGTGATGTGAGGTTTGTGTAACCAAGTCGTGCATAGTAGGCATAACCATTTTGGACACTAAATTCACAGTAATGTGGCATTCACCATTTAGTTTCAACACGACAATTCTAGAGATTAATAACACCACAATTATTTGATGCTCTTACTATGAAACACAGGAAGCTGAAGAACACTTACAGTACTAACCTTTGCTTCACACTTTTTTAAGAAAATAAATTGGCAAGCATCTCCAAAAGCAAACACTCAAATGCAGCACAGACCAAAGTAGCACCCATCTAAGAAATTAAGCCTTATTAATCACCTTGAATTAGGAAGGCCTTGTCTTCACCCACATCAGTAAGAGGTGAAATGGTTTTTCACACAAGAGGTATGGGGCTCTGTTGAGGCCAACCTGCAAACCAACAAGAAACTTTTAGAACCTGGAGCACTAACACCTGATTAACCTTATTCTGCTATATTTTGTACTTGACTTCGCAACCACATCCTACTCTCTTATCTTTCTATTCATCTTACCAAGTTTTTTTTTATGTTTAACCCACTTACTGGTCTCCTGAGATAAATTTTTAAAACACACTCACAGAGCAAAAAAAAGTATCCCCTTGAGCTTCCCACATGATTTGTTTGAACTAGCCTAAGCTACAGGAGGCTGCATCAGAAGATATGTAAACTGTGCTCACCACAGGTCATCTGCTGAACTATGCACTCATCACACAGCAGCCTTTGCAGACAGCAGGGATTAAATGAGTTCTGATGTCAGCAATGCAGTACTTACCCTGTAACAGCTCATAGTTTAATCTCCCAGTGCCTGCAACAATGGAAAACAAAGTCAGATCCCTTCAGCCTGTGTGCCCAAGCCCACAGCCCCTACTGGGAGATCACAAGAGCCAGATACATCAGATAGGGGCGAAGCACGAGAGTGTTCAACACAGCAGATTCTGCTGAACTATGCAGTCATCACTGTATCTGCTCTGCAATCACAGAACCAAGCAATCCCCTCTTGTGACTACTCTGACAAGTCAATTTTCCCAATTAAAAAAAAAAATATTTAGAAGTTTGAATACTAGCAAGTATAAATTGTTTCTGGTCTTAGTGGAAATGAATCATAAAATACATGCCATCCTTCTTACTGCAGTGTTTTAACAGCTCTGTGGAAGACACCTCTACACAAGTACGTATTTCTTACCAGGTGCTGTTCCTTCTGCATTCCTCTGAAGTGCAGGATTCAAATCCTAGAAGTAAAAAACTTGTAAACAGTCTATTCAGCAGTGAAAGCATTGAGAGGAATTTGAAGTTGCTGTGCCTCAGAAAACTGTAATGGTGGTAAAAGTGCTCATCACTCTCTTGGTCAAGAGTAGCAAATAAGTGTCATCACTGTGGCACCAGAGGGGTAACTTTACACATGGAATTAAGCTCACAGCATCAGAGCAGAAGATGCTGTCTGGACAAACACTAAGCACAACTTTTTATTTAATTTTCAAGAATCATTTTTTACCTTGGGAAGAGGAAGTATTAGGTCTCCACATTTGGGGGCAGATCTGAAAGAGATAAGAGTTGCATGGAGATGTTTGCACAACTAGGGAGCTTCTCTGGTAATCACATTAGAAAGCCTCAGCATGGAGTTTTCAGAAATCACTTCTGTCCACTACTCTTATACTGAAACCATCATAGGCTTTGAGATTTACTGAGCATCAATCCCCATAGTTACCCATTTTCTACAACATACTCCAGGCAGTTTTCCCAAACATTATTTACTGCTGAGAACAAAGAAAGAGCAGAAAGAAAAAAGGGACCTGGGCATACTCTTTGCAGTCTGATTACAGTATGAGCAATAGCTCATAAACAACAGGAGCCTCATGAAGACTCCAGGACAAATAAACAGGTCATTTATCTCAGCAGAAAAGTGAGGCCTGCCCAAGACATGCAGGCAATGCCCGAATTCCAACTGCTGATACTGTACCTCCTCGATACAGTGATACTCCAGTCTAGCTGGTGCACACAAACCCAACATTTATTAATTTCAGCTCTGTATTTCAGAAACAATATTTACCTGCACTGAAGCCACAGGAAGGAGGAGCGTAGCTGATACATGTTGAACTGAAAACAAGAAAGCATGTTAGATTTTTGTTCTTCTTCCAAAAAAGATGCAATATTCACAAATATTACTTTGAGAAATCCAAGCAACACCTAAAATACTCTGAGTCTTAAGATTTCCCCGATGCAATCTAAATTTTGTGAGGCCACAAAAATAATCGCTATTATGTATTTTTAAGCAGGATGTGATTGCTACACTACTTTGTCTTCTACAACATTAACTCTGGTGTATTATCACCGGGTAAGCCAGGCAGGCATGAACGCTGGCTGCTCTAAAGGCCCAGTGGTGTCTCAGCCTTCCCGGATAAGGCTCTCAGAAGCATTCCATGCCCAGCTCAGCTATGTTGGCATTCATCACCCTGTCAGATGTCCCTACCAACATAGTTCTCATCACGTGCTGAGCATACAGAAGCCAAGTGAGCCACTTCTCTTCAAATATGCCGAGTCAGGACTTACAAGGACCACGGCGTCCAACTCTCAGACTGGCACAGGCCAGGAGTCAGGGCATGTGCCTGAGAGCACAGCGCAAATGTCTGCCGAAGCCCAGCAGCGCTGGGGCTGTGAGACCAGCCCTTAACCCTCCTACACGTCCCAGCTGTGCGGGGATCCTCAATCCTTCCACTGCTCTTTACACAAGAGCATTTCCCATTTATCTGCAAACACAAGTTCCTTAGAGTCCAGCTCAGTTAAAAAAATCCAAACTCACAAAAAGCAGAGACCTACCGCATGTGTTTGTGCAGGGGGGACGCGACCCCGACATACTGCACGGCCCCATCTCATGCGCAGCAGACTGGCAGGCCAGAGCCCGTAACTCAAAGCCTGAGACATCCCACTGACCCGGTGCTCTCCCAAACCCGTGTGGGGCTCTACAGGACCCCCCTTTGTGCGTCCCCAGGGCCGCCATGCGGCACAGCCCTCGGCGGCCTAGGCCGCGGACCAGGCCCGGCCGCGCAATCCACTTCAATCCTCCCTCGCCACCGCCCATCGGCGCCCGACCCGCACCCGCGGGGCCTCTAGGCCTCCCCCCGGAGCGGCACCACCGCACCCCCAGCGCCGAATCGCCCCCCACTCACCGGGTGGGCGGCCAAGGGAACAAAGAACCCTCATCGCCGCGGGAGTAGAAAAGGCAGAGCGCCTCCAGCCCGTGCCTTATATAGCGTAGATCACGTGGTACGACCGCGGCCACACCCACCGGGGCGCGGTCCACGGGCAGGGGCGGGGCGGGGGCGTACGGTCCGCGCGGCGTTTCCTTCCGGGGCGCGGCCCGCGCTGGCGCGTTTCGGTTCCGGGCCGGCGCTGCGGGCCCTTCCCACCCCCGGCAGGTGAGGCTGGGCCGGGAGGGGCGGGCGAAGCCGCCCGGGGCCCCGGAGCGCCGGGGGCGCGGCCGCCGCCCCGCGGGGCCGAGGCTGGGAGTCACGGGGAGAAGGAGCCGCGGGCCCCGCTTGAGGAGGGTCGGGGGCGCTGGGGCGGAGACAGCGGGCTCCGGGAGCCAGGGCCTGCGGGAGGGCGGGACGGCACCGCCGCTTGCCTCAGTGCAGAGTTGTGTTTGGGCTCAGAGTTGTTGGAGTCCCGTTGGAATGTGCGAGCAGCCAAATGGGCTTGTTGGGAAGAAATTGTTACCTGTGAGGGCGGTGACGCCCTGGCACGGAGGGGCTGTGGCTGCCCCTGGAGCCCTGGCAGTGCCCAAGGGCAGGTTGGACAGGGCTTGGAGCAAGCTGGGATAGTGGAAAGTGTCCCTGGCCATGGCAGGGGGTGAAACGGAATGAGCTTTAAGGTCCTTTCCAACCGAAACCATTCTGGGATCCTAAGCAGCTCTCTCTGGGAGCAGGGACAGGACCCAGGGAACGGCTGGAGTTTTGTCAGGGCAGGTTTAGTGTGGATGTCAGGGAAAGGTTCTTCCCCAGAGGGTGCTGGGCACTGCCCAGGCTCCCCAGGGAATGGGCACAGCCCCAAGGCTGCCAGAGCTCCAGGAGAGTTTGGACAATGCTGTCAGGGATGCACAGGGTGGGATTGTTGGGGTGTCTGTGCACAGCCAGGTGTTGGACTCAGTGGTCCTTGTGGGTCCCTTCCAGCTCAGGATATTCTGTGATTCTGTGAAGTTGCCCTGTCACAGTAAATCTCAACCCAAAAGCTGAAAGTCTTCAGTGCAGCTTCCAGGGTGACATCATCTGCTGGGTGGTCTGTCTCTGCTTCTTGCCTGGTGGATCCCACCCACTCCTGGTGGCTCCCTCACAGGCTGGAAGGCATTTGCTGAGATCAGTGTGAGCCTCAGCTGGTGGCCCTTCAAATGGCATGACAAACAGCAGTGTCTCAGTGCGTGCCCTGTGCTGACTCAGCTCAGCCTGCTCATAAAGGTGGCTGGAGGTGATGGACTTCCCAGAGCAGGGAGAAATCAGGATGTCATTGCCCTGGGGCTGAGCTGCAGAAGCTCTGAGAGATTCCCTTACTCAGAGGGGCAGAAATCAGCCTCTGACAGGGTAGTTTGGACCAAAAGGGAGATTCCCTCTCCCCAGCCTCTGAGTGGATCATAACATGCAGGTTCCTTGGCACTGGGGTGAGCAGAGTTCTGTGGGTTATAAAGAGTAGATGGGTTTTCCCTGCCTCTGGAGCAGGAGCTCACAGATAATTTGTTGGGCTCTCTGAGGAGCAGCTGCTTTCTCACCACAGCCATGCTCAGCAGTTAAGGTCTGATGATTTTTTGTTCCCTTCTCTTTCTGTGTATCCCAAGCTCAGCCTCTGCCTCCCTCTTGCCTCCGTGGGTGCTCGTGGCCTTGGCAGGGGTGTTTCACCCTTGCCTTCCTTGAGAGTGTACTCTGAGGCTTATTGCTTTAGGAACAGCTGTTTGGGGAAGATGGTGAGCTAATCCTGCTGCTAGATCCTCCAGCAGAATGAAGAATGACAAAATTTCATGTTCACAACTGCTCTTGGGAGAACCCAGTTCCTCTGCCCTTCATTTTTTCTTTCTCTTTACCTCCTAAAGGGGAAGGGGGCAGCAAGTTTTCTTCTTACTACATCAGAAGAAAAAAAGGAAGGCAGCACCCCCATTTCCTTCCTGCTGCATGTAACTCACAGCACTCCAGGTAAGATGCTGGGTTTTCTATTTCCCCTTGTTCTGTGCAGTTGGTGTTCTGCTCCCAGTGCTGTGTTGACACAGACCTGTGCCCTGTGGTTTCCTGATTTTTGTGGCATTTGTTGCTTTCTCCAAAAGATGGGGAAAGACATGGAGCTGTTGGAGTGAGTCCAGAGGAGACACCAAGATGATCAGAGAGATGGAGAAGTTCTCGTGTGAGAATCAGGGTGGTTCAGCCTGGAGAAGCAAAGCTTCAGGGTGACCTAATTGTGGCCTTCCAGTGCCTGAAGGAGCTGACAGGAAAGACAGAGAGGGACTCAGGACAAGGGATGGAGTCACAGGACGAGGGGGAATGGCTTCCCACTGACAGAGAGTCGGTTTAGATTGGATATTGGGAAGAAACTGTTCCCTGTGAGGGTAGTGAGGTCCTGCCACAGGGTGCCCCTGGATCCCTGGCAGTGTCCAAGGCCAGGCTGGACAGGGCTTGGTGCAACCTGGGCTAGTGGAAGGTGACCCTGCCCATGGCACTGGATGGCCTTTAAGGTCCCTTCCAACCCAAACCATTCTATGATAGGGGAAGGAGAGAAGAAGCCCTAAGACCTAGCAGTGTTCAGCTGCACCTTGTGAAGCTTTGTGCACTCTGGTCTGACTTCCCCAGCGACACGCAGCCATCCTGCCACTCAGAAATCCCTTGGCACAGCTCCACAAGATTGACAGGCTGTCCTGCAGCTTCATGTTTAGTAAGTGAGTTTGCCAAGTTTGCACAAAGCCTGCTTGGGCATATGGACATGTGCTATGCTGCAATGTTCATAAATTCCAAATAAAAAGTCCTCCAAATGCAGACATGCTCTTCATGTGCCAATCCCTTCGATTCAGAGATTCCTCAGAGTGGACACTGTGAGCCTTGATATTCCCAGCCTGCTTGAAATGGTTCTGACATGTGCAGGACTCTGCTCAGTCCACATTTCAAATGCCATCCAGCTTGAAAGCTGCTTATGCCATGAGTGGACTTTAACAAGCTTATTTACTTTCCTTTTTGTTTTTTTTTTTTTTTGGATGAGTTTACGTCTCACTTTCATTCATTCCAACTTTTTACCATATATGGTCAGGGCTTCTTTTCAAACTTTGCCAAAATAAGATGTGATGATGTGCTGGTGCATCCCCCAGTCCCCCTCCCTGGCCCTGCTCTGGGATCTCCTGATAAGCCCTGGTGGACTCAGCTGAGTGGTGAAGGGTCCCCTGACTGCACCAGCTGGGCAGTGAGGTGTTCTCTGAGCCTACCAGGAGCTCTTGTAGAGGTGGGAACAACGAGGAACATCCCAGCCAAGGTGGGAAACAAGGGATGAGCCATGTGTAGCCTGGGTGAACATTGACCTGGATTGCAGCTCGAGCAGAGCAGCACCATTGTGAATTGTAGCCCAAGTGGAACAATCCCATTATTGGATTACTTGGGAAAGAGTCCAGGAGTTACTGATCATGGGTATGGCCGGATGGGCACTTAGTGATGACCACTGTGAAGTCTTTGGGACCCTACAAAAGTGATCCTGAGTGAGGCCCTCTGAGCTCTCCTGGGCCCCAGCTTTGTTTTTCACTCTCCCGTTAGATATTTTCTGGCATGTGTCAGAAGTGCCACATATGATGGGTACCTCAACTTAACAAGGCACCTGAGGTCAGATGTGTGCTGGCCAACTTCTCAAAAGTCTCAGGAGGATTTAGGTCCCGGTGTCTCCTTCCTGGTTCCTGTTTTACAAAGGAGCTTTCCCTATTACTTTCTCTTTTCAAGATGCTTAGAAGGTACAAGTGGTGAGAATTTTAATCCATTATGCAATCAGGTGCCTATTTTTAATACCTGTGCCATTTTTAATGTTCTGTTCACATGCAGATGTGCTTTTATTGAGGCTGGCAGAACAAAGTGTTTTGCAGGCCAAAGCCGCAGGGAATGGGGGTCTGTTGGGGACTGGTTTAGCAGAACTCTTGTGCAGGGGAATGCATAGCATGGAGAGATCAGAGAGCTTTTGGGATGCTTTTTTAAGCAATCTCAAACACACTCCTTCATGACAGAGCTGCTGCCAGGTGTGTGGCAGTTCAGTGGGTGAGGAAGGTCTCTAAAAACTCCAGTGTTTCAAACTGTGTGGAAGCAGGTGAAAAAAGTTCTAATTTCAAATGATTGGCTCTGCTGATGACAGGATCCTTTCCCCCTTTTCCAGTAGAGTCGTGCACCTGCAGCTGGGACAGCCATGGAGAAGAGTGGGAACATTCAGCTGGAGATTCCTAACTTCAGTAACTCTGTCCTGAGCCACCTGAACCAGCTGCGCATGCAGGGTCGGCTGTGTGACATCGTGGTCAACGTGCAGGGCCAGGCTTTCCGTGCGCACAAGGTGGTGCTGGCTGCCAGCTCACCCTACTTCCGTGACCACATGTCCCTGAACGAGATGAGCACCGTGTCCATCTCCGTCATCAAGAACCCTTCTGTGTTCGAGCAGCTCCTCTCCTTCTGCTACACTGGCAGGATATGTCTGCAGCTGGCTGACATCATCAGTTACCTGACAGCTGCCAGTTTCTTGCAGATGCAGCACATCATAGACAAATGCACGCAGATACTCGAGGGGATTCATTTCAAAATTAACGTGGCCGAGGTGGAAGCGGAATTGAGCCAGACTAGGACGAAGCATCAGGAGAGACCGCCCGAGTCTCACCGGGCGACGCCAAACCTAAACCGCTCCCTGAGTCCGCGTCACAACACCGCCAAGGGGAGCCGCCTGGGCCAGGTTAGCACGGTGCTGGACATCCGGGAGCTAAGCCCGCCCGAGGAGTCCACCAGCCCCCAGATAATCGAGCAGAGTTCCGATGTGGAAGGCAGGGAGCCCATCCTGCGGATCAACAGGGCAGGACAGTGGTACGTGGAGACGGGCATGGGAGAGCGCGGGGCGCAGAACGACGAGGAAGTGCGGGTGCTGGGAGGAGTGCGCATTAAGACGGAAAACCTGGAGGAGTGGCTGGGGGCAGAGCACCAGCCCTCGGGAGAAGATGGGAGCAGCGCTGAGGAGGTCACGGCCATGGTGATCGATACCACGGGCCACGGATCGCTGGGCCAGGAGGCCTTTGCCTTAGGCTCCTCTGGAGCCAAAGTGGTCAGGCCGACCAGCAGTGAGATTGACAGGTGGGTTTCCTTAAACTTAATTATTCACCTTGCCTCTAAGAGGAGGTTATGCAAGATGCTGACCTGGTTGGGTCAGTCACTTTGGTACATTTCCTCTTTCTATTTCCTTTGGTCCTCTTTCTGTTTCCTTTGGCCTTCTTAAGCATAAGAGCAAGAGGGTTTTTACCTGGTGTTAGGAAGTGTGTCCAGTTTGGATAATAGTATTTTGGCTGGGTAGCGATCAGACCAGGATCTCCAGGTACAGGCTAGCTTGGGAAATTACTTAATTAGCTCTTAGAGGTTAGGATCTCTACCTCTCAGTGTTTGAGCTGAGGTGAGATTTTTTTTGAAGAAGATGTTCAGTTCAGCCTCAGTAGATACCAGATTCAGCATTTGGATTAATGGGGTCATATACAATATGTGTTACATATCTCCATTGCACTGGTGCCTTCTGGCCCAGAGATCTGGGGATGGTTCCCCCTGAGAAACGAGCCAGACACCAGCTGTAGGTCAAGCTCTTCCCAGTGGTCCATGACAGCAGTGGGCCCTGGGTTTGCATCTTCTGAGGCAGTTGAAATGGGGAACCCAGTGGCCTCCACTGTTGTTTTGATTTACATGAGAAAGCAGAAAGCCTTTGTTGAAAATGACTGGTGAAATCTGCTGTGTTTGGCTTCTCCATCCATCTCCTTCCCTTCCACTCCATCATTTGCTTTCTTCCCCTAGGCTCAGGCCAGAGAATGGATTTGATAAGGGGCAGGGGTTGGGGGGGTTGTAGTTCTAGGGTTTCCCTTCACATCTGCCTCTTTTCTAGCTCAATCCCATGGGGAAATAGCTACGTGGAAGCAGTGAATATTCTGTCACTTGTCACTTAATAAATCAAATCAGTGGGAACAATCTTGAGCTGGCCTTTGGAGAGCGATGCTTTCCTACTTCCTTAGCTCTTTTCCTTGGATCAGCTAGTCTCTAGTATCTCTTTTTGCACTGCAGTCTGTATGCACTGTTTCCCACCTCTAGTCCATCACATCCCTTATGTTTCACACTGGGAATGAAGGAGGAGAGTGCTGGAGGAGAGGTGTCCTCTGAGAAATGGTTTCTGTCCTGCTGTACAGTTCCTGAGTCACCAGGCCCCACCAGGCCCATATCGGTTTGTTCATGATAGCAACCTTCTCCGTTGCTGAACTGGAAGCCAAATGACTCAGTTTTATTTTTCAGATGTTTAGACTGAAGCCATAGACCGTATGATTTGGTTTTTCCTTTATACTTGCACTGTTCCACTTCCAGTGTGTTAGGTGATGAGGATGAAGAGATGCTATACAGGTGCCTCTATTGCTCACCCATTGCTCTAAACATTGTAGTGACCTGATGCCCGTTAAAAATCCCATTTACACTCTGCCCACCCCACAGATTTAGCCCTTCTGGCAGCATGGTTGCTGTGACCGAGCGGTACAGATCGAAAAGCGAGTCTCCCGGGCGGATGGATGAGCCTAAGCAGCCCAGTTCCCAGGTAGGCAGACCAAGATGTTTGCAAGTAAATGTTGGCTTGGAGGTGAAGGGGACTTTGTTGTGATGAAGTGTGTCATATTTTATATTTGCAAGCAATAATGTGTGTGATACAAGGACCTTTTACTTTGGCAAAGGATCTACCTGCTCACAGGAGAACATGTGCTGGGCAAGTACGATTTAAAATGGATCCTGGCTCTTTGGGATTTTGGCCAGATACTTGGAAAACACAAGGATTTTCTCTTGCTGTTTGAGGGCATAAATATCCACCCTTATTCTGGGCAGGCCACCAACTCCTGAGGAGAAACCCCATTTGCCTGCAGAGCTGGATCTGCCCTCAAATACTGGCAGCAAATGCCTGAGCAGAGGGAGGAGGTGTGGCTTGGCTTCTGTGCAAGACGGGTGACAACAGCTGAATCTTTCTGTGCCGGTACCAAGACCATTCCCAAAAGCCCTGCAGGCACTACACCAATAAACCTTTTGGGGTGGAGTGTCAAAGAGCTGTGGAGTTTTAGAGGGGTCTCTGTCTCCAAGTGACTTGTGTTGCACAGCAGGCTTTGCAACATAAAGGAGCTCTGAATTCTCTGCTTTCTTGGGCACAGTTTTGGGGTGGGAGGGAGAGATGCACAGAAATGGGAGAGCAGTGGGCTGTAGAGTGGAGCAAAGTGGGACACAGCTACTGCTGCCTGTGCCTTATCATTTTGGTCTAATTTAGTTGCATCCAGTTAGTGTCACAGTGCCTCTGTAGTGCAAGCATGTCAGCCAGCAGAGTGCAGGACTCTTGTGAACCTGGCAGGTAGGGAATGTGTCAGTGTGTAAGGACTTGGCTGGAGGTGGGTAAGGAGGCACTAGGCTGCTTTGCTCTTGAGTAAGACCAAGTGAAGCAAGGTAGGGAGAAATTGTGATTGCTATCTGCTGACTTTGTTAGACACTTCCATAAAATGACAGATACCTTTTTGTTCCTGTTTTGCAAAGCTTTGTTCTGTGTCCTCAGAAGACATTGCAAAAATTTCAGGTCAAACCAACCCTCTAGGGGAAATGTGACATATTAAGCAGTTTTAGCTCTGCCTACAAAAAAAGGTACTCTTATTTCTCCATTGTGAGACAGCCTTAAACATGAAACCTTAGGCTTTACACACCATGGGGAAGTATCATCAACTTCCACTCTCCTGGCATTGCGATATCCATGCTAAAATAGCCTGCCCCTGTCCCTGCCCTGTCCAATGGCACTGGAAAGGAAGAAATAGAGCTTTGTGTATCTCCTTTAGTCCTCAACAGCTTCCCTACTCCTGTACAGCTGGATTTAGCAGCACCTGGCACAGGTACACTGCTGCTCATGCCTGTAGAACCCTGGCTTGCAGAAGAGATGCCCTTCTGCTGGTTGCTTCTCTACATGTGGCACCACTGGGAAGCAGCACTGGGGGAGCAAACAGTGCATCTCCAGCACAGCAGCATCCTGGAGTCGCTGTGTTTCTGCTCAGTCTGAATACGATGGTCAGAAGTGTCTGTCCTGAGACCAGGCTTGTGGTTCAGGTTGCTCTCAGCTGTTTGTCTGTGTGACTTCAGAAAATACAGAGGAGTCTTTGCTGTGCAAGCTGGGTCAGGCACATCCTTGCCTGCGATGCCACGGGGCTGGGATGGGTTACACAGCCAGGCAGGCAAACGTGACTCCTTGTGAACTCTAAGTGACATCTGAATAAATACCTGTGTAAAATGACACCTGAACACTTTCAGATATGATTTATGGTTTGCTCCTCCTTTGTTTTACTGCAAGCTCATCAACTGGCTTCTTTTTTTTGACTTTAGTAAGGAAAAAGAGAAGATGATACACCCAAGTGTTTTAATTAAACTGGCAGAAATTTTTTAAAAAGTAACAAGTATTGACATGTGGTCTGCAACTGAACTGGTGGCCAAGTCCCCTTGTGTTAAGGGCTGTCTT
The DNA here is from genome assembly GCF_017590135.1 of Pyrgilauda ruficollis. Classification (NCBI taxonomy): domain Eukaryota; kingdom Metazoa; phylum Chordata; class Aves; order Passeriformes; family Passeridae; genus Pyrgilauda; species Pyrgilauda ruficollis. The sequence goes on along the minus strand of NW_024526488.1, from coordinate 3,713,000 downwards.
TTCTTCACCAGATTCAGGGAATGGCTTGGCAGAGGGGGCCTTTGCAGCAGTGGTTTCTAATTGATTGCTCGTTTGTCTTCAGCCTCGAGGCCCCAGTTAAGCACTTAAATGTGTGCTTGAGGTTGCAGACATTAGTGCTGCTGATTTTGAGGTTTGGCACATGCTTTACTGGCTGGACCTGGGCCTAATCTTCTCTGCAACTTGTTTTAGGCTGCTTGTTATTTAAATCTGTGCCATTTCCTTGGCAGGGGGAGGAATCTGCCATGCTTGGAGTGAGCGGTTACGTGGAGTATCTGCGGGAGCAGGAGGTTTCAGAGCGCTGGTTCCGGTACAACCCACGGCTCACGTGCATTTACTGCGCCAAATCCTTCAACCAGAAGGGCAGCCTGGACCGGCACATGCGGCTCCACATGGGCATCACCCCTTTCGTGTGCCGCATGTGTGGGAAGAAGTACACCCGCAAGGATCAGCTGGAATATCACATCCGCAAGCACACGGGCAACAAGCCCTTCCACTGCCACGTGTGCGGCAAAAGCTTCCCTTTCCAGGCCATCCTCAACCAGCACTTTCGCAAGAACCACCCCGGCTGTCTGCCCCTGGAGGGGCCCCACAGCATCTCCCCCGAGACCACCGTCACGTCCCGGGGGCAGGCAGAGGAGGAATCCCCTCCACAGGAAGAGGCTGTGGCGGTGGGGGAGACGGCACAGGGATCTGTGTCCACAACCGGGCCGGATTGAATGCGGCTGTGGAGTCCAGGAGAAAGGACCGTCTTCCCATTCCTGGCTCTAAAGAGTCAGCACCGACCCGGCAGGCTGGTACTGTAATTAGTGCAATGCCACCACTGAACAGAAAGAAGCTCCCAAGATGTTGCCAAAATAGAAAAATCTCTCTCTTTCTCTCTCTTCCTCTCACACACCCACACACACACCCATAGAGTGTTAAATGTTTTTCTCCCTTATTCCTCCTCCTCTTGGAGAAAAACAGAACAACTGTGTCAATCAACTTCTTATTCAGGGATCGACAGGATTTTAAATTTTTTTACTGTTCTGTAGTGATCTGGGACAAGCAGTCATTTGTATTTCTGGACAGCGCTGTGGCCCAGCAGGGCGTCCCGCCGGCGGTGCCGGGTTCAGCCACAGAGCCATATCCACTGCTCCCGCTCGAGGGGAGAGCAGGGGCAAGGGGCCGTTGCCTTTCTCCCTTCCCCAGGTAGTTGCCACAGCAAAGAAAACAAAAAAACTGTAAACTGTCCTGGTGGAACCTGCCTTGCCCGAGTGTATTTATCCCTGTCTGATTTTGGTGTGTCTCTTTACGTTTTTATTTAAACTGTTATTTTAGGGCTTTGGGCTTGCTCGTTCCAGGCATGCAGCCCTGGTGCCCCTTGTTAAAGTGGGCACAGCTACAAAGTGGTATTCCAGAGGTCAGCAAAATGTGAAGGAAGTACTTCAGCTACTGAGAGTGGAATTTAGCAGCTGTGAGGTTTGCATGAGACTGATGCATTGGGAGAAGGGCTGGAGGGGTCTTCCAGAGGAGGTTGTCCTCTGCTGGTGCTGATCTGGAGAGCTCAGAGCACTCTGAGGTCCTGACTGGAGCGCTGCCATGCTTCAGGTAGTGCCAAGGATTAGGAAGAGATTTTCTGGAGTTGCTGAATTGCAGAGTTAGAGGCTGGCTACCAAAGTCCTCTTTCACCCCTGCTCCCCCCTCGACACACACTTGATCTTTTAGAACAGCAATACGGGATATGGGAATACTGCAATGCTGTTGTCACAGCTGAGCAATCGCAGGTGGTTGCTTTTAAACCTGTTTCTACAAACTAGTTTGATAACTTTTTTATCAATGAAACGCAAAAAGAAAAGAGAACCCTACTCTATTTCCTTATAACAGTTCAGGAGATTTAAAAGTGAATGGTTCCTAGAGCAATCACAACTCTGTCCCCTTGCATGGACTTAACATTTTTGTATTCTGAGTAGCTCTGATGTTTAGAGCAAGTTTAGCAAACCTGGAGAGACATGCCTGCGTGTGTATTGTAGGTGTTTGCACGAGCTTACGTGGTCCATAACCAGAAAAGCATGGGACAGGCAGATAAGTGCAAATATCCTGACATCTTTTTTTAAAAAAATATGCAATATTTTAAGAGTTTTCTCTAGTTCTGATGCCAAGTTGTTCATGATGAAGGGGGGGAATGGACGACAGGCTGTGCGTATCAGGTTTGGTGAAGGAGTTCTCTTGAGGATGTATAATGTGTATATGATGAGGAAGGGTGAAGTTCTGAACTTTAAGGTGATGGGAGGAACAAGGAGACATTGAAAAAGAAATAAACTTCATCTTGCTTCAGCAAGAAAGCTGGATGAGAGGTGAGAGCAGGGGCTTAGCAGGCAGGAGCCTGACCAAGTGACAATAAACTTGGCCTGCTGTCTGACTGCAGTCTTGGGCACATGGAGACATCTCCAGCCCTTGCTTTCCCCATCTGCAAATTGGTACTTGGGATCATTTTCCTGCCCCTTTGGAGGGAATAATTTGGAGAAGGTGATGTATTCTTGCCTTGATTGATAGGTTTTTTTATATGTGAGGGGTCTCACTGTTCCTCCCATCTCTCTCTCAAAAAGAGATGTGGCTCTAATGTGTTTTTGTGTGTGGGAAAGGGCTCGGTGCCAGTATCACATGTAACAGAGATGTGATCCTACAAGAGGAACCTTTGCAGGCGTTCTGAGCTGGGTACCTGCAAAGTACCATTTCATTGACCATTTCAAACAGGAAAACTGATATTTCACCTCCGTTTTCCTTCTGTGCCTTCTTCCTCCTCTCCTGTCAAGGGCATCCATCACACAGGGAGTGATTTGGCCACCCAAACAACCAGCTCCGTCAGGTTTCCTGGCAAAGGTCAGACATCACGGTACCAAAACAGTGAGGTTGCCAGAGAGCAGTGGCAGAGGATGAGGTGAGAGGGTGGCCAAGGTAGGTTTTGTTGCAATCAAGGTGCAGGGAGGAGTGGAGATGTGCTGCTTTAGTCATAGCTTTTGAAGTTACCAAAAATGAAAAAAAAAAAAAGTTAAAAACTTTGAAATCCTATCCTGTTCACACTAGAGAGCATAAAAAGTTACTTTTAGTTGCTTAAAAGATTTTTAAGTGTTTTAAAATAGAAATTTTAAAATAATACTACCAAACTATAAAAACATAAAATTATTTATATACATATATTATATAAAAATATAGTGGGAAAGTTTCCCTGCTAAGCTTGCTGTGAAGAGAAGGGTGAAGGTGCAGTAACTGCTACACGAGCAACATTTCTCTGAGACAGATGGCAACCGTAGTGAAGAAGGGCTGACATAAAATGGTGAATGCCTTTGTTCCCATGGCATAGCTGTGAGTTTCTTGAGCAGGTTTTTATTTTACTGTATCAATACTGTGAACGGAGAAGCATCCAAACAGTACAGGATGCCAACAGCGTGTCCTGTTTGCTGATTCACTACTTCAAGTGGCCTGGTGAAAACCATGAAATTAGTCCTTCATACCTTACTAGGCTGAAAACAAAGCTTGTGAAAGGTTTTTATTTTTTCCTCCTTTATGTTTGCTTTTCTTTTTGGTTTTTTTGTTTTGTTTTGTTTTGTTTTTTTGTGCAGAGGTTGCCACTGTATAAATGATCATTTCTGATTGCATGCAAAAGAGCCAATATTCTTGCCCAGGCCTCGCTGAGGTGAAGTTTATAGCTTGTAGCTAGAGTCAGTATAAGGTATGGTAGTGGGAATCATTTTGATATTATTTCTGTACATTTAATGGATGTGTATGTATGTGTGGGAATCATCATGTCTAATATTTCTTGAACAGTGCTGAACCAGTTCAGGCCCATCCGCACTAGACAGTGGAACCAGTGCTGAAGGAATCGTTATTGAACATTTCTTTCAAGGGTCGACTTCCTGAGTGCAGATGAGACCAAGGTTCAAGAAAAAAGGGGTTGGAGGTCCTGTACGGTATGGAGAAACCTCATGTGAATTTTCTGACAGTGGTGTAGCTACTTAGAGGTGCTTTCCCTAACAGAATGATACTGTGTCCTGTTGCTTCTGCGTTGGTGTGGCTCTTTACAGTTGCACCAAAGCTGTGGAAAATCAGATGCCAACTTTCCAAGTGTGAATGCTTCTGTGATGGGTTGAGGCACAGCTTTGCATTCCCACATCTAGCTGCATCTTGTTCTGCCAAAACTGTGATTTCAACTGTGATTTAAGGAGGATGTGAAGAGAACTCTTGTGTTTTAATACCTCTGTACGTAACATTTTTGTCTGCTTTAGAGTTAGGGCTTACTAACCCATTTATTTTCTTGCCTCAGGCAACAAGGAGAACACACTCTGGTTTTACAGTTTGCTTTCTTGGAGGTGGACATGGTTCTTTGCTGTCAAAGAACTCACCTCCCAAATGTGAAGAGTTGTGGTTATCTCCTTAAGCCTGCAGCAAGCCCTGGTGCCAAGTGTCAGCCAAGTGACATGATGGTTGCCACGGCTGTTCCCTGCTGCTGCCAGGTTACCTGTGAATAGCTGTGAAAATAGCAAGAATTGTGTTAATACTGTGTTGCTGCTTTGGAGAAAAGCGAAACCTCTTTGTCTCAGGAGGATGACTGATGTGATGCTGGGAAAAGGAGAAGGCCAAAATGCAGTGAGAGGATGTGAGAACAAATTGTGCTTTGTATTTCCAGCAGCTAGAGAGGGATGAATGAGAGGCTTTGTGGAATGTGAATTTGTTGCAGGAGGCTGAGGACATGCTTAGAGCTAACTTAGTAAGATGCAGGATAGCCTGGTGAGAGCCAGAGCAGCCAGTGCAAATGGGCAGTCCCTCCTCATCCTCTCAGCATTATCCACCATCAGGTTCAGTCCTTGGACTTTCCTACATTTTCTCTACAATATCCTCAAGCTGTGACCTGTATAATTTAACTTTAGTTTGGGTGCTGGGAAGAACAGAAAGCATGTTGTGTCTCTGTTGCTGTTTTAAACCCAGAGAGGTCGGCAGTGACTGACCCCATTCCCATCTGACAGCTATACAGAGCTGGAATAGCACTGGGAACAAGCTGAAAAGCATCATGGGGCTGGCTCAGCACACAGGGCACAGAGCCAAGATTTCAGCCCTCTGTGAGCTCAGGGTTGAAGTACATGGACAGGACAGCTCTCCCTGCTTGTCCTGCTCTCATTTTGTGACAGCTCTGTGGCTGCATTTCCGTCCCACACCTCTGCAGTAGGAATGTCACTTAACTGTGGGATGCCCATTTCAGGAAGCGATTCCAAGCAGTTTGCTTTTGGAGTAGAGTCCTTGCCTCTTGTGGGTGATGCAGCCCTAACAAGGCCTTTGCAAGAGCAGAGTTGTAGTTTTTATTTGCTGTTGACATCATCTCTCCTGCAGAATCCAACATATAAATAGGAAGACAGCTGCAAAGGTGCAGCTGATCAAACTGATTTGGGTGGAAGGTGGTGTGGGAGGTAGATAGGATCATGCTCCTTGAAAACTAACAAAAACCAGCCTTTAAAATTATTTAAACTTTAGCAAACTCTCCTCTTTGATCCGTGACATGCCTGCCAATTTAGCTGTGTCGGCATCCAAATGTTTCTGCAGAATAGTGACATCAAATGCTGTTCAGGCTCTGCTGGAAATATTTTGGAGATGGGAGAAGTCCCTGCCCATGGCAAGACGGTTGGACTAGATGGCCTCTAAAGGTCCCTTCCAACCCATGCTAGTCTGTAAGTCAAGAAGCTATAATTCAGAGAGACTTTTTGCCAGGGTCTGGGATCTGAGTTTTCCCTAGGAGCTGAATCTGTGGCCAGGACTGCAGTTGGAAAGCCTGGGATCCACTGCCACAGCAAAATAATTGTGGTGAGCATTGCTCCTGTCACAAGGTGAGAGCCATGCACAGGGTTTTGATATCTGCAGTTAAAGGGCCTAAAGAGGAGCTCAGAATCCTTATTTTAATCACTGTCATTCAAAGGATATTTTAAAATAAAATACATATGTACCTGTGTATGTATAGTATATATATATGTATTTATATATATATATATGTAACCAAATAGAAGTTAGAACTATGCAAACAATACTGGCTGCTTCTTGAAACTACCAGAACATTTTGGAATAGAGTAGATTTGGAGTAGACTTGCTGTGGAGGTTTTTTGTTTGTTTTTTGTTTTGTTTTATAACCAGTAAAATGCAGCAGACCAAAGTTTTGCTGCAGGTAGTCTTTCTAGAAACGTAGGTTATTCCTTACCTGAAACCCACACAAGTGGGTTATACAATTATTTGAAGAGTCCTACCATCTCTAAAATATTTCCATCTGCTGAAAGGCTTTGGCTTGGCAAACACAGAAAAACACAGAGGCTGTGAATTAGGAGAGATTGAGTGTGATGTTTGGGCTGATGGAATCAAGAAAGGATTGGGAGCATTTTCTTTTGGATGTAGGATTGAGTTGGTTTCAAGGAATCTTCCTACTTGGGAAAATGTCCATTGCTGAGATGGAGGCAGTGATCAGAGCATCCCTGGGATGAATTCTACTTTTGATGGAGGTATTGGAAAGCTTCCTGCTGAATCTGATGGTACAAGAGTTTAGGCTGCTGGGAGAAATTCCACATGGTTTCTGCCATTTCTTTGTGTCAGATCTGATCTTTGCTTTTAGGATTATCTGCAATGTATCTGTAACTTTCAGTAAGCTTTGGCTTTTTATTCCTGGAACTGTAGACAATTCAGGTTTCCCATAACATTATCCTCATCCCAACTGTGAACAAGTTACTACTGCTTCTTATAATTTATTGTCTTTCTGTTCCTGAATGTCTGTGTGATCCAGCTGGTCACCAGCACCACCTTCCAGTGCTTCATTAGCTTTTATGCACAGGGAATTGTTGCAATGGATAAGTAGTTGACCATGCTAGTTGGAAGAGTAGAAGCTTTTGGAGAATGACTTTTGCTTCCTCTAGCTGTCATTAGGGAGTGCACACACACATACCTGTATATACATATATAGAAACAAATATAATGGTGTTTCAATATAAACTCATTTAGCATTATTCTTATTTAATTTATATTTTAATCTAGTTGTAAACCAAAGTATTACAGCTTGTGAAATGATGTCTCTCGGAAATAGGAGGAACCTTTTTTAGGTGGGAATTCTGAAAGGTCTTTGGTGACAAAAACATGGCTAGGAGTAAGACTTAAGAACTTGTGCTGCTGGGGAGTTGCAGCCTTGAAAGGATTTGAAACTTGCTGAGTAAAGTCAGATGGTGGGGCCTTCTGAAGGTGTTCTTCATGATCCTTAACAGTTTTGTTGTAAAACAAGGACGTTCTGGCAAAGCCAGAAATAAAAAGGGAGAAAACAGAAAATCAGACTGTGACCTGGCACAGCCAGGAGCTGGGGAGGAAGCCACAAAACCAGCCACTGATGTATTTAGTGTCTAATTTTAAAGTTTTAGGAAATGAGCCATTGCTATTTAGTGGTGTCTAGAAGTGGTTGGGGGTTTGTTAATAACTTCTGTGAAGGCACGTGTTCTGCTGTCACCAATAGGAAGAAATACTGAATTCAAAGATAAGATCTTGCTGGTTTTTCTGTGCCAGGGAGTAATTACCTTTCCGAGGAATTAGCAAGTGCTAAGAACAAATTCACCTCTAACATGTCCCACAGGCTTGGCAGCAGCTCTGCTTCCTCTAGGGAGCAGGAAGAGAGCTGAAATAAGGAGAGAGCTTATCTGTTTTCAGCCCTGGCTGGTGCTGGTGGCATTGGAACCACACAGGGGAATGGGTAGAAATGTGGAACAGCAGCAAAGCATCACTGGGACGATGTAGTGCATGTAGCTGGCATGCCATGGATGCTGTGGGCAGGGAAATTCTGGGCTTAGAACCTGCTCAGGGGCAGGAGCATGCAGGAAATGCAGCTGCCTTGTGAGACAGTTGTCCAAAGATGCCTATTCTGGCACATGACAGCGAGCAGCACCAGTGTTTTCCTTGCTGGAGCTGTGAATAATAAGAAGGAAAAGGGTTCAGTCCCCTGTGGGGGCAAGATTTGCATTGCAAAGACGCCATTGGAAGGAACTGAAGGGTGGGAAGTGAAGGGTGGAAAGGGCAGTACTAGACTTCAAAGTGTCATTTTTTGAGTTTTCTAGCAAGTGTTGAAGACTGAAGTTTGGTTTTTTCAGTGCTTTCTCCTTTACCTATATAATTTTTACTATTTAAACTCCACAGCTCAGGGAAGGGTGCAGAGAAGATGGAGCCAGGCCCTTCCTGGAGGCACACGGTGGAAGGAGGAGCAGCAGTAGGCAGCAGTTTATACAAGGGAAAATCAGGTTAGGTATGATAAGATATTATCTCACCATGAGTACAGTCAAACAGCATTGGATCAGGCTGTCCAGAGAGGCTGGGAAATCTCCATCATGGGAGAGTGCAGCCTCTAAGTTCCTGTTTCCATTGGACTGCGCCAAGCTGTATTTTTGTTACCTTTTTTTTTTTAGTTTTATCATGTAAAATTGGCAGCTTTACTGGCCTTCCTAGTTTGTATCAGTTAAGCTTTTGAAACATGTTCAGGTATTTTTAAATACTGCTGTGTAAGTTCCTTGTTTAATCTGACATACTCTGATTTATTATTTTACTGCAGTTACCTAAGGCAGTACTTAAAAAAAAAAATCAGTGCATTAATTTTTTTGCAGACTTTCAGCTTAGTTTTTGATAATGTACCTAACACCCTTCCCCTCAGATCCATGGTGAAATGGCTGCATTATTTTTATACTGCAGTGAGGCTTATTTTTTTAAACTTTCCCATTACCTTTGCAGTCAGACCCAATATCATTGGCTATGAAACTGTAAAACTAATGAGAAATGAAAAATGAAGTTGGATTGATTCATTTACTGCTGGACAAAAAATATAAAGTGGCAGTATAAAAAGATAAAATACAGTTTAAATTAGTTACTCAAATCACAAAATGGTTTGGGTTGGAAGGGACCTTAAAGCTCATCTTATTCCAACCCTCCTGCCATGGGCAGGGATGTCTTCTGCTAGAATTCCAATAGAAGTTACCGAGTCTAGGGCAGGGGGAGGAGTCACAAAACTAGTCTGAGAGAAACAAATTTTAACTTGATGATGCCAATTAATTGGTTCCCCATTTGGTCAAGTTTTAAAAGCTTGACCAAATGGGGAACCAATTAATTGAGGTTTCCCTGGCTCTGCTCATTCATCTATGTGTCTTGGGCATTGGTTTGATAACGGGGGTTTGCGCCTCCAAGAGTGTTTTCTGAGAGTTTACATGTCTAAAGAACCTCTCTGAATTACTGTGAAGCTTTCCTTGAATCCTTCCTTGCCTGTGCATTGGTAACTGAACACAGCTCTTGCCTGCAAGAGGCCAGTGGGATGAGGGTGGCAGCAGTGGGTGACACTAATGAGAAGTGGACAGTGCAATTCTCAGGCTGACAGATTGGATTTTGGGAAGGGGCATGAAGCCCCAGCCCCACTGTGGCTGTCCCCAGCCCCAGGGCATTCTTTCAGTCCATGTTTGTTTGCAGGGGCTGTTTACAGAGCAGCCTGGATCTCCACCAGAGATGCAGGGTGTAGGTGGCATGCAGGCACTTTTCTGATGTGTTAGAAGATTTCCTAAGCCAGGGTTGTGCTGTTGGGGGAAGCACCCTGGGTGGGATTGCAAGTAGAATTTTGTTGTACCCTTTGCTTAAAGCTAATTCCTTTGGCTTCCCCTCTAAGGCACTGGCCTGGGCAGAAAGCTGACACCAGACAGCTTCCAGGGCTGTGCTGTCACAGGGCAAGTGCCAGTAAGGAATATTGGTATGGTGTTGTTCAAATAAGGCGTGGTTCTTTTGTGTTGGTGGGTAACATGGCTGACATTTAGGACAGGCAAGAGCAATCCTGGGTGGCAAAAGAGACCTTTCTGAATAAGGTGTTTTAGAGGCTGAATGAGGAGGAGAATAACATGCACCTGTGTGTTCTTGCAGTAACATATTCCTCACCTCGTGCCCTGCACTTGCAGGGAGAATTAGCGAAGGATGAGAAGACTGGATCAGATGGTAATTCATGGAAATGGAAGCAAGGTATTCAAAGCACTGCTTTAGTCTGAAAAGGGAGGGGAGTGAATGCAGTTTTCCCAAGCCTTTAATGTGTTGAACACTAGCTGAAGCTCCCATGAGCTGTGTCCCCACTGTCCCCAGAGCTCCCCTCTTTTCCCTGGTGTCACCCCACCTTCCCTGCACAGCACTGTGAATATGATATCTGTAGCTCTTTTTAAAACTTTGGTTTTTTCCATTAAAACTGCTCAGAGCAGGAAATGCTGTCCTACTACAGGAGCAGACAGGATGTGACCCCTAAACAGGGCATGGATAGTTGAGTAGTGGGAGAGAGAATTTTTAAGAGTTAACAAGGGAAGTGGCTTTGTATAGCAATTTGCTAATCAAATTTCATCTTGTAACAAACTTAACTGACAATCAATTTCTAAAATACAAAAGCCTCTTAGAGGAAATAGTCAAGTATATCTTCACCAGAAAGATTTAACTGGGATAACTTAATAAAGAGCACAGGATTTTTTTTTTCCTCTTTTTTTTTTTCTTCTTTTTTTTTTTTTTTTTTTTTTTGCAAATTTATATATATGTATACACATACAGAGAGCAAATCTCTCATGTGAAAAGGTGCCATTTTTTTTTCTAAAAAGTCCCTTTCCAAACTAGAACAGCACTTTAAATAGGTTCCTCTTTAAAAAAAAAATTAAAAAAAAATAAAAAAAATTAAAAAGCAAACCCTTTTCTGCCGCAATGCACTTTAACTCGTCAGAGGAGTACAGCTGTGGCTGGCTGGGGACACAGCTGTACAGGCAGGCAGCTCCTGGGCAGCCACAGCTCGGGGGGAGCAATGCTGCCACAGCCTCGGCCATGGCAGCTCTACCTCCAGCAGCCCCCCGGGCCCACACGGCCCCCACGCTGCCCGGAGCGGCCCCGCCGTGCCCAGGCACTGCTGGGGCTGGTGGCTGTTAGGAGACCTTGGAATCTTTCAAGAGAAACCCACCCTTGCCTGTCAAGAAGACTGAAACCCCGTTTTTTAACAGGTCAGAAGTTGCACCCAGTTACAACCCAGCTGGCGGCCCAGGGCTGAGCTGAGCTGAGCTGAGCAGCAAAGGTTGGAGAAAGCTGTCACTGGGGTTGTGGGCTTTTTCCATAACATGAATATGGAGCCCTTGTCAGTTCTGTTTGGTGTTTTTTTTTCTTTTTTAATCCAAGTTTGTGTGTCCCACATTGATTCTGCTCTGAGCTGGTTTGCAGAGTAACCATTTGTAACAGAAATTGTGCTGTCACCGTCAACTAGTGACCTATAAATCAAACCTTTTTAGGACAGGTGTCCTAACACTCAAGACTTACTTTCACAGTTAAGAAATTTCCTGCTGTACTAATTATTCTTTTGTTTTTATTATTTTATTTTGTTTTTGGTTGCAGTCCTTATTTCAAGAAAAAAAGTCAGTGTTCAGACTAGTCTGGAGTAGGCTGAAGAGTAAGCTGTAACTTGTGGATATCAGACTGTTCTTCAGTGATTTTCCAAGCTGTTTCCAAACTGGCCCTCCATGACTGCTTCTCTTTTCCTCTTCCAGCAGGCACTGGCAAACAGAAGCTCCATGGCCATTGTGTCCAGGGACAGCCAGCACTGCTGGAGGGGGGTGGGCAGGGATGGCAGGGGAACCAGAGTTGGGAAAGGGGGAAATAAAACCAAGGTAGAGGGGACTGTACAATTGCATTGAAAGCAGTTTAGCAAAAAGCGCTCTCGTTGGACAGCTTTAAGAACAATGTGAATGAGAACTTAGCAACTTGGGTAAGAATCTTGGAAAATTCTATAAATGTATACTTGAAATTCTGTTTGTATTAAAAAAAAAAAATGCATTTTCTTCTTTCTTTTAACACTGTGTAAAAGAACATTATGCATGTGAGTGGTTTGAGAATTAAATGGTTTAATACTCAGATCCTTGTCTGTGTCTTATAGCTGACTGGTCCTTACCCAGTGTGGATTTTCTGCCTGGTCCTGGCTCTTAAGCTCAGCAGCTTGAGAGAGGTTGCACAGTGCCAGGCTGCTGTTCCTGGCAACTCAGGTGGCTTCTGTCCTTTTTGGCTGAGTTTTGTCTCACCTCTTCAGCAGGCTCAGCCCTTTTCAGTCTCCCCAGGAGGAACAAGCCCTGTGCTCTTGCTGCAGGCCAAGTTTTGGATGTTTTCCCAGCTGCCTATGGCAGGGGAAGCATTTTGGTTCAGTGCCATGCTAGGGAGGCCCAGACACTGCCTCAGCCCTCCTCTTTCACCAGTGTTCACCTCCACAGCCTGGAGCACAGCTGGAAAAGGCAGCAATTACAGGAGGTTTTGTGTCTCTCAGTGAAGTTCACAGGCAGAAGATGGGATCCAGCAAGAAAAGCCACCATGGTAACTGCCAGAGGAGGGCAGGGAGAGGAAGAGCTGCTTTCTGAACTCTTGGTATTTTCAAAATGCTTTCCCTTTTCTCCCAGGGTCCCAGCCCATCACAGTTTGTTTCCAAGGTACTGCCCCAGGGAGTACCTGTAGGAGCCCCTGAAGGACACCTCTCAGATGTGTACGGTTTGCCATGGCCTGTGGGACAATGGAAGAGGCGGCTCTCCATGCCCCAGTCACACACTGCTTGCACAGATGGTCAAACAATCCTACTGGGAGCAGGAAAGAATCAAACCCCTGATAGCTTCCAAATCTAGAGACCCAGTGACCAAAGATCTGGCATACCAGCTCTATCCAAGTTAACTCCCTCACTGCTTGGCTGCTCTAGCAGTTCCTGCCAAGAGAAGCCTTTACAAAGGTGGCTATTTCATTGGTCCTACAAAATCCAGAGTAAGTGGCCCACTGGGCAGTGCACCCCACTGTCTGCACACACCACTTCCATGACCTCCTGAGGACAGGAACTGTGCTTTCACTGTCTGGTTTGAAACAGCTGTCTGAAATGGAGAAATCTGCATCTTCAGGACAGCCCTGCCAAAAGTCCTACAGCAATACAGGCACCCTAAGACAAGAGGTCTGATCATGTGTGGCCTGGCAGCAGGCCAGGAGACCTCAGCTCCTGGAGTAAACTTGCAGGTGAAATAATTTATTTTTATCAAAGCTACAGGTACTGGTTTCCTTACCTGGGCACTGTCGTGGTTCATGGGCACTGCTGCTACAGTAACTGTTAGATGAAATCTTAGCATTCAAAAAGAATTTCAAAGCCTTGGCTATGCAAGGCTGTGACTAGTGACTCTCAGCCCTTGGGCACACAGGACACACCAGAGCTGCTGGCAAGCAGGGCACAGCTTTTGGCAGCTCTTCCACCCACACGGAGCTGCAGAAGGGTGTTCCTTGCCCAGCCAGCACAAGCCTTATGGCTTCTGCTGTTCCACTCACCTTTCTGGTGTGGAGCCCCATTTGCTGGAAACGAAGAATTTAAATAATGGGAAGTGGCTCAGTGTAATCTGTGCATTCAGAGAACAGTCTGTTACATACAGATCTATAGGTTTTAATGAACCAAGTGATCAGAGTTACAGAGGGTTGGGCACAGGAAGGACAGCAATGCTGGACTTGGGTGCCACAAAAATACTGGTACCAGATGAAATTCAGCTTTCCTTGCCACAAAGGACAGGACAGGTGAGGTGACCTATGAGCCACTCACCTGACATGGCAGGGAGGAGCAGGGACAGCCCAGCTGGATGCAGTCCCTCCCTGCAGCTGGCACCAAACAGCAAGACCAACCACCCCAGGAGCAGCCCACACTTTGTGGCAATACCCCACCTCCCCTTTTCCCGAGGCAGAGGAGGGAGAAGTGAGGCCCTACCAGCCCCTTTAGGAGCAAGGATCAGCTATCCTGCCCATGAAGATGATGGTGTTGAGGGCAGCTTCCCGGATGAAAAGCAGGAAGGGCCTGTTGGCATTGAAGATTTTTCTGTTCATAGGGAAGGAACGGCCAGAGATGGTGACTGCTGTAGCAGCTGAGGCCTCGCTGCCTTCTTCATTCACCTGCCAGCCAAGAGACAAGATGGGATTAAAATACAGGCATTATGCAGCATGAAGAGGGCTCACCCTCCTTCTCCTCCACAGAACACAGACCAGCCCCAGACTGCTGAGAAGTGAACACTGTAGGTTCAGAACTATTTTTTTTTCCTTTAATATTTTTTTTTAAAAAGCAAAACATGCTGGCACAAAACAAGGCTCACCTCAAGGAAGGCTTTGTGGAAAGCCTCAGACACATACAGGTCTGTGCGGCCCTCTGCAATGATACCTGAAATACAAAAATATACAAAGGTGAAACTGAGTTTAGAGACAGCTCAAGAAAGAATACATTCCCATCCTTCACGGCCTGGGATCAGGCAGAAGGCATGGCTGCTCAAAAACAAAAACATCCTCTTCCATGTCCAACTGACTGCTAAACTGTCATGTCTTCAATGCAGAGCAGAGCTGAGTGTCCATGGTGGGACCTTACCAGAGAGTCCATCACTGATTGCAGCAACACATAAATTGTTCCTTGTGCTCGTTCCTCGTGTGCTGCTGCACCTACTGCCCTGCCTAGGGAGGAATGGCTGCCCCTCACCTCTATCCTGCGCTGCCCTATCTCCACATCTCACCTGGGAGTCTAGCGTTTTCTGGACTGAAGAGATCTTCCAGCCCCATTTTCCTCAGCTTTTCCTTGACACTGAAGCTGTCCTCGATACGGAAGCGAGGGAGGTAGACGAAGAGAGACATCTCCTTCATGGAATCTATCCAGCCCTGCAGCTTCTCCGATGTCAGGTCTCGCTCCACCTCCTCCAGTGGCGTCCCAGCACTGGGCAGGACCAGCAGCATCGTGATATCGTCCCCTTTGTAAGGCAGCTCCAGCACCTGGACTTTGTCCTGGGGGATGAATGCGTAGTGGAATTTGGACTCCTGGTACATAGTTGGGACTTGGCAGGTCTCACCATTGGCTTTATGAAATATGTCCAGTTTTGTGTTTGGAGCTGGGAACTGCGATTTCCAGTGCCCCTAAAAAGGAGAGGGGGAAAACAAACATGAGCACCATGTCTCCTCCAGGGAAGTGTGGTGCTCCCCAGTTCTGTTAGCTTTTGTTACCTTAAAATAAATGGTGTTGACCAGGACCAAGACAGTGAGATCATCAATACCACTTTCTGGGATCACTTCTGTAATGCGCTTCTCTGTCTTGTTAGCCACCCACTCATTAATGATCTGCCTGGAAAGTTCTGGCTTCTCCTTAAGGAAGAGACCAAAAAAAGGTTAAGCCAAGGGTTTTAAACCCCTCTTTGTACCCCTTTCTGCAGGAGACAGGTTCACAAGGGTATGTGCTGGGGGAGGACAATAAGCTTTTGGGTATGACGAGTGGGGACATGGCTGTGGTTAAGGTGAGCTGAAGCGAGAGGAGCTGCATCCCAGATCGCCTGTTGCTTTCACTTGTGTCCCAGAGCAGAGCACTTCTTCTGGGCAAAACACAGGGATGAACTGGGGATGGGGGGTGGAACCAAACAAAAAAAGCAAAATCCTGAGTAGGTCAAACTCACTTTGAAGTTCAAGGGCCAGAGTTTTGCTCCATAAACGATCTCACTGATGTTCTGGTAAGTCTCATTAAAGACCAAAGATTTCTCCCCAAAGAGACGGTTGGCTGATACCAGCTCTGAGGATTTGTTTGCTTTCTTGTAAAGGCGGCAGTTCAGCTTGGCAAAGAAGAAATGGATCTGATCTGATGTCTTCTCTGAAATGGTGTCAAATCGAAAGACCTGGACAAGCCAAACAGCAACAAGGAATCCGTGAGAAGGCTCTTGTGCTCCTGGGCCCCAGAGGAAATGGTGGTGCAGCCTCAGCCTCAACAGCAACAAATCTGCAGGCCCTCAGAGCTTCACCCTCCATGTGTGGGAACCCAAATTTATGTAAAATCAACACATCACCAGCCCAAGACCTTTAAGTGCTGTTAAAATTAACGTGGTGTTCATAACCCCTTACCACACAGAGATGAGCACTGCACCCACAGGGCCTAGAAGCAGCTCTTGGGTCATGTCAGGTCATGGGAGGACTCGCATGTGCTAAACCCTCCTGTGAAAATGCTAAAGGCTGCTCTTTCCCAGGAGGAATTCTCATGGCCTGTTGAGTACTTCTGGTACATCTTATCTATTTTTACAGGGAATGGGAATATGTAACAATCATTTTGAGGGTAGATTTTTGCAGCACAGGGAATTTTTTAATCTGTTCCCAGCTGCCAGCTGGAAGGACAATTATGATTTGTCTACTGCTATCCAACCTCAGGTCTTTAAAGCACAGAAAATCCCACAGCACATTTCTCTTTATGAACCTCCTTTGACACTGTTTCCTGTAAAGCATTCCTGGTGTTCCCAGCCATTTCATAGGGAAAAGGGGAGTTAGGAGTGCAAGTGTGGGTGGCTGAATGGAGAAGGTTCCCCTTCCAGTGGGAAGGGCTGCCCAGAGGGGAGCACACAAGTGAAGATTTTGAAGATGTGGTTATAGCTGCTCCACTCAGGCTGTATGGATAATGAAAGGAGACCACCAACATCATTTGTTCCAGAGGTAGGATTTGTAAGGACAAAAAGCAACAGAAAGGTTCGATCCACACCTCCTCATTGCAGGGAGAAAGGCTCCTCTGGGCTGAGGTCTCCCATTGGAGAAAAAGGTATGGGCAGCATCAAACCCCACATAGCAGGTGAGTGGGTCTGACATTGAGAAGGGTGCTAGGACAGGCAGGGAGTTAAATTAGCTGCATGGAAGAGCCAGAACTCTAGTTACTTCTTAGTCTGGGATCAGAACTTAAGCTACCTCTTACTCTGGGATCAGAACTATCCCCTGAATATAGGGCTAACAGGTAGAGGGAGATGCTCCCCATATACGGGCTCCCCTGCCCTGGAAGTCAGGTGGTCTGCAAGGTCTCCCGTGTGTCTGATTTTTGTCCCAAGGGAAAGAGAAGGAATGTGACAAAGTTCCTCTGCCAGCGGGACTTGATACCATGTCTTTTCCTGCTTTTTACATAAGGAAAAGCTTAGCTCAATCTGCAAGAAGCAAACTGTTGCCATTCCCTTCCCTCACTTTCCAAATGGCAATCCTTTCCTCCAGATAAAAACTAACCTCTCAAACCCAGGAATGCTGGATCCAAATAGGGAGTAAAGGGAAAGAGCTGGGATCTAAACAAATCCAGAAACAGGGCTTGGAGCAACCTGTTCTGGTGGAAGGTGTCCCCACCCACGGCAGAGGGTGGAACAAGATGAATTTTAAGGTCCTTCCAACTTGGGATTTCCTCCCCAAGACAAATCCTGAGACCCTGAGAACAGCCATTAGCCATGATCACCTTTCCTGTCTTTCAGACCTGCTACAGGAAAAGGCTGAGGAATCTCCACCAACCTCCATGAGCTGCTGGAGGGTGCTGCCACAAGCTCCGAGCTTGGTCATGGCGAAGGCTGTGGAAATGCTGAGGGGTGACATGAAGATATTTTCCCCGTTGTCCTTGGAGTCAGCCAGGTACTTGTAGAAGATGACAGCAAACCGAGAGTTGGCTTTTGACAGCTCCCAGACCCTGGGGTTGGTGGACTCCGGGAGCTTGTCCTTTGCTGGCTCCTGTCCCTCCCCATCCTGGGGCTTCTTCTCAGGGTTGCGATAGATGCAGATGGGGTTCACGCGGATGTCGCGGGGCTTTGCGGTGCAGATGTCTTCCACGGCGTAGTGCTCCGGGGCAGCCAGCCCCCAGACACTGAGCAGGCACAGCAGGAACAGATGCATTGTCCTGGAACCAGAGAGAGAGCTTAGACACACGGCCTGTCTGTGAAACCTGGCTGCTGCCACGGCCCCTGGCCCCTTCCAGCCAGCAGCACAGTGACAGCAGCCCCACAGTCCCCTCCTGTCATCATTTTGCCCTGCACCTCTAGGGTAAATGAGGACAGACAGACAGGAGGAGGACAAACTTTCCTGTGAGCACACAATACTGTTAGAAGCAATACACTGAAACCAGTTTTCTCAGTGACCTGGGTCCCCTCTTTTTTAAGTAGCAGGCTGAGCCCTGACAAGTTTGTACCAAAATGGATGATTTCTACTTTTGAGTCCTCCTCATTGGCCAGTGAGGTGGCTACAGTGTAAGGCTCACCTCAGCGTTACAGTACTTTTCAGCTACTGACGTAGGAGACACTATGGCAGAGAAGAAAGATGATAAGGTAAAGGAAGTTGGTCCCTCCATGGACTAAGCAGCTCTAATTCCCAAAAAACCTACTTCATAAGCATGTATGGGGTAGCTGATGCATCACACCAATTCCTGTTCAAAGTTCATACCACCTCAATGCAAACTGGTTGTCCTTGGTACCTAAAGAGTGCAGGCTAATGGTAATTACTGTGTTCCAGCAAAGGCAGTTATCTGAAAATCTTCCAGCAAGAGAAAGATAACTTGTATTTTCCCCTTTGCTAAAGCACACTGAACCTCAGAATGGTTTCAGTTAAAAGGAACCTTAAATATCGTCTGGTTGCACCCCTGCCATAGGAAGGGACACCCTCATTAGCCCAGGTTGTTCCAAGCCCTGTCCTACCTGGCCTTGGACACTTCCAGGGATGGGGCAGCCACAGCTTCTCTGGGCACCCTGTGCCAGGGCCTCCCCACTCTCACAGGGAACAATTTCCTCCTAAACCCCATTACCCACCAGCTCTGGCAGCAAGGCCTCATGAGCCACCCCAGGGCCTGCACGCTGTGGTTCTAAGATGCCCTTTGCATGACTGCTTTGTTTATGTACCCCATGGGAGGAAGCTCAAGCACCACAGCCACAACAGTTTGGGAAACAACTATTGGGAGGGGCTGGCAGCCTGCCCAGGTCTTGCCTGCTACAGGGCACTTTTTCAAACATGTGTCTAAGTTAGGTAAGTCTCTGCCTGCCTCCACATACTCACTGCCATGGCTACCAAGCATTGCCTTCTGAGAAACTAAATTAAAAGTCACCTGCATTTAGCACTGGTGACCTCCGTGTCTGTGATCTTCCAGGGCTGGTGGGCCAGCACCTGCCAGAGGAAAATGGGAGCAGGCTCAAAGGCTGATCTGGGATGAAGGAGACCTCTGGGTTCTTCCACAACTCCCTCCCCGGGCCAATGACTTCATCTGTGCTCCAATTCCTCTGCAAAAGCAGAAACTATCTCATCTGGCACCAAGACTGCCTGGAGCCCAAGGCTGTGTGACAGCACAGCAAAACAAGAGGGACTTGCTCAGGCCATGGCCACAGCTCTTGCTGGTAATGACACAGAGATCATCTTGCAATAGGTTTAGGACAGATGCAACACCACAAATGAGAAAAAAAATCTAAAAAGGGAGGGAAGTTAACCAATCTAAAACCAAAAAACAACACCCAGGCCAAGAGAAAGGAAAAAAATTAAGACAATTGAAAATACTCCAGGAAGTGCTGTTCTTCCGAACCTTTCAACCCCACAGGAAAAGTCAGCCAGCAACAAGCTAGACACACTCCAGAGTTCTGCAATCCTGGGACCAGGAGCAGAGCCCTTCACTGCCTGCAGCAACCCTCCTTCACGCACACTTGGTCCTGCAGCTCCAGCAGCACTGACACACTTGTGACCAGTCCCACCATGGAAAGGACAACCTCACCATGGTCTGACTTGTCACGCCACTCACCTCCAGGGAAAGCCATGTCCTGACCCTGTCTGTACAAGGAGAAGCACCTGCTTCTGTCAAGCCAGAAGCAGCTCAAGGTGTTTGTCATTACACAAAGTGCTGCTAATCTAATCTCATTTTTAAAGGCCAAAGCACAAGAGTGGGGAGGACACCCCCATCCTCATCCTGTCCTCATTAAATGAGAAAGACTCCCTGTTTTTACTCTGCAGTAAAGCCCTGACTCCCTCAATTCAGGGAAGATGCAGGACTTTATGCTAACACCCTAAATCTACTTTACCATCCATTAAGGTTGACCCAGTCTCTGACACATCCAATCTTGTCTCTTACAGGCAAGAGCCCCTTCTGTTTCTTAGACCAGCTCTTTGTCATAGCATTTGGCCAAAACCCACTCCTCCTCCCCCCACAGCTTTTAAATGCTCCCTTTTCCTCTGCAGCACCAACACGCACTCCTTGTGTCAACCTGGAAAGATGCCAAAAGTATTCCCACAGCAGCACTGCCTGAAAAGGATTACTGGCATGGGGGAATGTAGAAATTAGAAAAGGTTCTTACAAGGGTGAAGCAACAAAAAGTGCAGAAAGCCAAGAAATAAGTTGCTGATTCAGCTCAAAATCAGAAGGCTCTGGGGAAGCATCGAGAAACTCCCCGACCCCTTGGCTGCTGTGCAACATGGTTGGGCTCTCACCAGCACACGCCATTTCCATCTCACTCTTCCTGGCTGCAGGACAGGATGATTAACTGGGCTTACAGACCCCCAGCACTCACCCTTACTGAACCTACTGGGGCTACCGGTAGTGGTGGGAATGTCCCACAGCACTCACACACTGTGCTACACAGCCCAGCTAATGTGAAATAGCTCAAACCATTTTGAGATTAATTTAGGCTCTTGAGAAACCTTCCCCACTGTCTCACACCCCAAAACCAGAGTCCAAAGCAAACCAGCAGTGTTCTTTTGCAGCCAGCAATTACTCAGGGCTTCCTGACTTCATTAACTGCCCTCCACACCATGACTGCTGCAGGCTGGGGATAAGTCAAGCCTGACAATTTAGAGTGCCAGCCTTCATGACACCTAGGGTGGGAGGACTCTCTCTAATAGAGCAAAAAGCCACTCTGGCAGCAGCTAAAATTCATAGGCTCCTACCAAGGGAAAATAAGCTGTTTCAAGGAATTAAATAACAATGAAAGATGTGTGCAATCTGTTTCTCCTACCTGCCCCTTGTACTTCCAGCCTTCTGCTTTTAGGTGGTAAATGCAAATTTTTGCTTGAGCCCAAAGCAGTTTCCCCACTGGATTTCTGTTCTCAAACAGAGCTGAGACAGCAGCAGGGGATGGTGGGAGGGGACTAGGATGCTAAGGCCAAAGGCTGATGACCAGCTGCTGAAGGTTAAGTAAAGAGTAGGAAAAAAAGAGGCAATGTTTAGTTTGAAAAAGGTTTTAAAGTTCAATCTGACAAGGGAGAGTTTGACCACATACCACACACAAGTGCCACATGCCCTCAGTTTTTACCAACAGAAAATGGACTGCTTAACCCATGAGAAAAATCTCAAACCCTTCAAGAGTTTGAGTAAAAATTATATAAAGATATTTGCAGATCTAATTTTGGGATCTTGTAGCTAAGCAAAATGTTTCCCCCATCTGTCCCAAGCCCTGTCACCTGTTCCCCATTTCCTGAACAGACAAGTTGGGAGAAACTGCCCCACTTCATATTGCCCCACTTCATATTCTGCAGTTTCAAGTACATCCCATTTTAAACACACTCACCTGGAACAGTCTCTCCAGGGAATGGGCACAGCCCCAAGGCTGCCAGAGCTCCAGGAGCATTGGGACAACACTTTCAGGCAGAGGGTGGGATTGTTGGAGTGGCTGTGCCGGGCCAGGAGTTGGACTCTGTGATCCTGGTGGGTCCCTTCCAGTCCAGGATATTCTGTGATTCTGTGATCTTTGCCTTGCACAGCTGGAAAGTTGAGGATTAACAGCAGCTCCCCCAACTCCTGTCTAGATTCACAAGGCAGAGTAGTGAACAGGACTGAACACCATTTCTGATCCAGGATGCAGCTGCTCTACAAATCCTGCACCACTGCCTTCTGAATTTCAAATCCCAGGAGCAGGCTGGCTCATCAGGTGCTGAGCCTCCAGTGAGTGGAACATTTTCCCTTAAACTCGTTTGGGTTAAGTAAAAAACTTTACTGTATCAGTATGGGACATAGTTAAATGGGACAGAGATTGTGGAGATAAATTTAAGGGTACTGTAAAAAATATCCTCCATGAGACAGGAAGGACTCACATATTGTAGCTTGTTACTTCAGGTGGCTGCTGGTTTAATTTTTCAAGGTAACTGATATGTTCACAAATCCCAGGGTTTTCAGATGATTAGGGATGCTCCATACCCATGCAGACATCCAAGCACAGGTTTCCATTTACCCAGTGCTCAGAGGCAGTTCAAAGCAGTAAAACCAAAAGCAAACAACCATGCACACCCCACAGAGCTCCAAAGGCATTTATTCTAGGGCAGCTGAGTAAACCTGTCTTTTGAATGCAGAATGTAAATGGTCATTTATGGTTGGTTTAGCTCCAAGCAACAACCCAGCACTTGCACCTGAGCAGAGCTATCCAGGAAGCAGCCAAGATGGCCAGTGTCTTAATCCAAACTGTTAGATGCCTTGTTTGCTCTAATATAAGGGCTGTTTTTCTCCCAGAGCTGCTGCTCCCAGACCCAAAGCAAAGATCAGAGGCTCAAAACCATCAAGCACCAAAGCCTGGCAGTCTGTGGCAAGACAGATGGAGCATCATGCTTTGGTTTTAGTCTCTCCCACACTTTTAGTCCTCAGGGAGATGGAGTTCACAGTTAGAAAGAAGGTTACAGAAACAACTGAACATATCCTAGCTGGAAAGAACCAGTTCTTAAACATACCTGATTGGTGAGGAGGAACATAAATTACCTTTTGTTTTCTGCTTTGGGTGTTCACTGTTGAGTTTCATGGACAGGCACAGGGAAAATGACTCTTGCACTCACAGAGCAAGATGGGATCAAGGAAACTCATGAGCTAGCCTTTTCAAGATTCTTTCTATCCTGTTATCCATATCCAAAAGGGAAAAAACTTACAGCAGGTACCATCCACTTGAGCCTGGTCTCCTCTCTTTTTCACATAAAGAAAGCCAGCAAGTTTCCCCCAATCTCTCTTGATGCAGAGCATCCATCACTTCCAGAGGGATCTGACTCTCTAGTGCTTCAGATCTTCCTTTTAAAAGCCAGCCATTACTGGAATTCAGCTCTTTTTTTTTTTTCCTTCTGAAGTGAGTCACTACCTGAGAATCCTGAATCCTCAGACTAGTGGGAGAAAGGGTAAGGAAACCATCACCAACTGAAACGTAGTTTTCTGCTGGATTTCCCACTAAATACAATTTCTTTATAGGAACTGAATGCTTTAACTCATCTAGCAAGTGAGTGTGGAGGTGTGAGGGGGCCTAATAATGCACAGTGATGGGTTTCAGCCCAGCAAAACACACCTTACCGTGATCCATGGTGCCCAGGCTCAAGAATAATAAAGCTGATAGTAATGAACGCAACCGCAATGAGCACAAACTCGAGGGGCAGAAGGCTCTGCTTGCCCTGGAGTAGAAGGAACAGTTTTTCAGTGAAGCAGCAGCTTCATCCAGTTTCAGATTTATAGACAATGACTTGTTAAAGACCACAAAAAGGTGTGAAAGGAGAAGACTAAAAACCACAAAGCAGACTGTGGAACAAAACTCACTTTCGCTTTAAGGCAAGCTCCAAATCAGGCTCAACGTTAGACAAATGCTTGCTCTGAAGGGTCTGATTTGCTTTTAAAATATGTACACTCTGAGCAATTAAAATAACCTGATTATTTTGAGTATCTTTTCTTGTTCACTTCTGGTGAACAGGTGAAGGACCTACTTTGTTTACAGGTGAAGTTAGAAGACAGCAGACCAAACCCAGGAGACACGTGGCTTCTCTGCTATTTGGCATCTCTTATGCTCCAGCCCAGCACAGAACACACACCTTGAGCTGGTGAAAATCTTACTCAGATGGTCCAACAGACTTAGACCTCACACAAAATTTAGAAGAATGTACATTCATCGCAGACAGAAAACAAGAGATACTTCAAAGTGTTCTTCATTAATTTATCACTTAATATAAATGCTGACAGAAAACCAGGTAAGACCTTATAGACACTTCCATCTATTTACAAACCACATAGTGAATCACTTTTCCACTTTTTTTTTGTTCAATCTGCAGCTCAAAGGACCCTTAGACATTCTGTGAGAGCAAGGTGGAGTCAGGGAGAAAGAGGGAGAAAAGCAAGGTGAAGAGGGAAGAAGGAATAGCATTTCAACATGTTTTTTCTATGTAACTGCTATGCTTGTACAGTAGGTCTCCACTCCCTTGTTCTTTCACACAAAAGTGACACCGTTAGCTCTATAGGTCTGAGAATTAAATAAAGAAGACCAATACTGATTTTCAAATCTCTGGATCTTTTTGCCTCCTTCAATGCATTCTGTCCCACTTCAGCAGAGTACCTAGAATGTTTTTCCTTCAAGACTAAAAAGTATATTGTAGGAGAAAAGACACAGGGAGTTGGATATAGAGAATTTTCTTCTACTCCTTTTGTTATCTCACTTTTCCCAAGAGGTAGCAAAGCATCTAACCTTTCCTGGAAAAGACACAGCAATTCCCCATGTGCCTCTGAACATCTCCCCCATGACCAGGTCTGTATGTACAAAACTTCATAATTCCTCTGAACTTGCAAAGAATTCAATTTATGGAATTCTTCTCATACATTCTACTTCATCTCTACTCCTACTGTGAATGTTTTGACAGTTACAAACAATAAATATCCACATTATCAACCCAGAGTCAATCACTCCCATGATGGATTGAGATTTTTTGTTTATGGGAAAGAGAAACAGGAAAGGAAGAAAACAGCAGAAGGACAAGAAAAGCAAGGAAAAACGCAAGGAGAGAATGAATGATATTTTGTTTAGCACTGACTCATGAGAACAGCAGATGGAATTTCATTTATCTAGGATCCTATATAAATTTAAGAAATAGTTCATAACCTGACTCAACAAATTTCATGGTCTCCTTTATTACCTAGACTATCCTTTATTTCATTTTTTGTTAAATATACCTCTGCAGGGCACAATCACATACAATCAATACGATTGGATAATTACATGAGCTCTATCCCAAGCATATATGCACCAATGTTAAAAAGTTATTTTAAAAACCAAACAAAACAAACAACCCAAAAAAATAAAATAAACTCCACCCAAAAAGGTGATAATGACTGCAGAATGTCTCGGGGAGACTTGTAAGGAACTAACAAGATCAAAGAAAATTAGACTTACAAAAACCACAATAAAAATCATATATCGAGAAATCCCACAACTGGAAGTAGATGATTTCAAAGAAGTGGGAGCTGTCATATAGATCCCACAATTCTTCCTCCCTCCTCTCACACATCTTGCTCCACCTCTTCCTCCCCATAGCAACAAATACAAGGAGGGGAAGAGCTTAACATGACGCTATCAATTAGAGAAAATATGAAAAAATAGCCAAGCTACAGAACAGCTGCTAAGCTGACTTGAAGGAAAGATCCTTTAAGCATGGAAGCTGCTTACACAGCAAGCAGAGGCTAAAGGGGGAATGGGAACTCCTTACAATTAGGGGAAACTCTCAAAGTGATTTGTTTTGCCCATATTGATCAGCTTCACTTACGAGAGGCTGCAGATGAACAGTACCAATTGTGAGCTGTGCAGCAGCTGTGATGGGAACAGGATTGCTTCTTCCTCTCAGGTTGCTTCATGCAATTATTAAAAGCTGCTGCCAAATTTCTTTTTAAAAAGCTACAAATAAAGAGGTCAGCGCACACATCCAGTTGTGGGATCCATCTGATATACAATCTGGTTTGGATGCCAAAGACTTGTGAGTACTGTCTGCCACAGAACTATTAATGAAATCTTTTTAACATTATGAAGAAGCAAATAATTTCTTGAGCATCAAATACTCCATAATATTTTTTTCCTCTTACAGATACATTTATCCCATATACATTTCACATGTAATTCCATTATGTATAATGCTTTTTACTTCCAGAGACTGCACTACCTCTTGCTTCTGTCTCTCCCAATACTGTATTTTTCAAATTGGACAATTGTGTTTTCCTAAAACTTGCAGATCTTCAAAACAGTAGATTCCTGGCATATGAAAACATCCAACCAGTATATCCAAGGAAAGATGCCCTGCTGGATGCACTTAGGCACCTAAACCCTCCCAACTGCTGAGCACCTTGCAATTAGCACTAAAAATCATACACCAACTCCCTGGAATAGCAAAGATTGCATGGAAAAGATCAGTTAATTACTCACGTTACTAAGCTACAGGAATGCAATTTTGATTATTATGGCCACATATTTTAAGTATCAAATGACTGTGATGTTCCTGATGCAGACAAATCCACATTGCCATGTGCTCTTTATATTGGGAAATTTCAGAAAAAGCTGCAGCCTCTTTGCTTGCCACACTTCCCATGGAACAATATTACACTTGCCAATAGGAAATAAAATTATAAAGGAAATAAATGTTAAGTTTGTTCTCCTTTCTCTGCTAACCAAGGCTCTACCTGCATCACAAGAAGTGCTCTGAAGACTGTGACAACACTAAGCAGTTACATTCTTCTCCCTACAGAAGAATAAAGGCCACATGTTAACTGTAGGACACTGCTGGGATAACATTTCCCCAAATCCCTTTCTTATATTGTTGTATAACTAGGATTAACTTTAGTCTTTGTCATCCCCTGACACTCCAACTGAAAATAATGCAGTTGGTAACAGTTCACTGTAGAAATGAAAATTCCCAATGAAGTTTTTGACATTTTAGGAGTCTATTTGAATTGAGAGCAAATCAATTTGAGCTACATAATCTGTAAAACAACCACCCATAGCTTTACACAAAAGGTGGCTTAGAAAAGCTGCTTCATTTTCCTCAGAAATTCAGTTTACACTTACTCAAGCAAGGTGGATGTTTTTTCAGTTCATAACTCCATTACCATGCAGGCAACTCAAAAATTCTTGCTCTCTTTTTCCCTTGGGGAATTGATTTATTGTGATACAAGAAATTAAGTTGCTGACACGCTACTTTTTTTGGTTGTTTTTACATCAGCAACATCAGGAGGCAGGAATGGAAGGCTGTGTTTTGGAAAGTGAATGATGACAAAATTTGTATATGAAGGTAACATCATGCCCCAGCAGCATTGCTCTGTGTCCTATCTATCCTAGGACCAAAACCACTTCTCCATACAAACACAAAAACTTGCACACTGTGTATGTTTGGGTCTTTTCTCCCATTTTTGAGCAGAGAAGGTGGCTGGCACTCCCTGCTGTTGAGCCTCCTGAACACTGGCATGGCATTTCTTGGACCATAAAAGCAGGTCTGAAAGAGCCAGTCCAGGAAAGAAACTTTATACTGGGGGTCTTTCAGATAACTATCTTGTCAGTCTGCTTTGTTATAGTCCAAAATTATAAATGGCAGTGGAAATGAGGGCTTATGCTACTCGGACTTCAAGAGATTTCTCTTTGAACCTAAAAACTTTAGTAGAAGTCTTGAGAGTTTGAGCAGCTCAAGGAAGGGAAATGCCAGCATTTCTTGTATTATCAATAAAAGCCTCACTCCTGGCCCTTTCTAGTAGAAAATTTGTCCCACCTTACTCATTCCATGCTGTCAAGAGACAATATCATCACAAGTTTGGTTCTTCCACATCTAATTTAATGCAATGCTAGTGTTTCACAAATCTTTTCCATCCCAGTGGACTTAAAAGTCAGTCACATTTGTAACACAGATTTATCTTTTACTGTAACTGAAGAAATTTTCAATCAGTATTCAATTTAGAAACACTTAAAAACAAGGCTTCTTGGATTATAACATTTCTTTCTTCCTTCTCCCTCTCTAAATGAGCCATTCAGTCAGCTGAGAGAGTGCATGAGAGACTGAAAACACATCACAACACCTCAGATATATCTCAGTACATTGCAAATTGTATGACTAAATGGAATGATTTTCCACAATTCAATCATGGGCAAGGCTTGACAATCATTAACTTCTGGAAATTGTTATTAGGATAATACAGCCAACTCACAATACCCTACACAAATGTCTGACAATCAAAATGGCTACACCAGGGGAAAAAAAGTGTAAAGCACAAGTCTTTGGCTCTCCTTTAAAGAAAAACAGCAGTTTACCATGTTTATACAGATCCCCTGTTTGCCTACCAGTAGGGGCAATATCACATTTGTGCATCACTGAGTAATAACACCATTAGAAAAGGCAACTTCACAGAAGTTATTGGCTAAGCGAATTCATTTGAATGCTCTGTTTTGAGGCAGCAAGCTGTCACTGTTACACAATCAGGGAGGGTGGATGGGCAAGCCACAGGAGAAAAAGACACAAAAAGGGGAGAGACGGCTCAGAAAAAACTACACAGAGAAGAAGTTGAGAAGAACAGGGATAAAAGTGCTGCTAGCTTGAAAGGTTGCTCTGATCTACAGAAAAAAAGTCCTACTCTGAAATAGGACAGCATGCAAGAAGGGCAGAAGAAAAAGTTTAAACTTCTGCTACTAAGAATAAAGAACTAGGTCACAGGACAGACAGATGAGATGTTGACAGAAGGAGGGAAATAACACCACAGAATAAACAGACATCATCTATATACTGACTGAATCACTGACACACTGAAGCTTAACCTACCACTTGAAGCTTCCTATTCTGAAGGTTTGTCCATGCTGTCCATCTGGCTGAAACCCAGATATCAAGAGTTGTCTGGTGCAGCAGAAAACTTAACCTACCTACCAAAGGATGCAGCAGTGCCCTGACACCATGATAATACTGCTTCTTCTTGCCCAACAGAAGGAACTAAACCACTTGGTAGCCAAGACCAATTTCACTGAGGTGGCCACAATTCCTGTACAACGGGGACAATGATGGGCTACAGGAGTGAGTGTAGCAAGACAGAGTCACTCCAGACATTTTCATTGTAAGCTGTAAACATCAATGCTGCCACTACATACAGAGCTAGCTGTCCCCCAGGGTCTCCCAGTTTTTCCACAAAACCGGAACATTTTAGGTACAGTTTCCAGAAAAAACTTAAAAGCATGCACTGCATTTTGCTGTTTTATTTGTTTAATCAACTAAACTTCTGCAAAAAAAGCAGAAAAAGGGTAAGAGGAAGAGGGGATGGAACAAAGTAAAAAAATCAATACTGTTAGTAGATACTAAGCAAACTATTTAACAAGCCAAACTATAATTTTGGGCAAACAGGGCATTCACCTGGACACATTGATCTCAACAAGGACATTATGCACGAAGTACAGCACAGAGAGCTGGATGAAGGAGACAAAAAACCCAGTAAGGTCCCCCTTCTAATCCACAGATTTTGGAAGCATTCATTATATGTAGGCCAGCAATCTGAATAGTGCTTACTGAAGAATTCCAGGAGAAAATGTGGAGAAAAGAATAATCCCTAACCTGGTGAGGGAACTAGGAAATAAACGGTAAAGAGGTTTTTGTCCCTCTAGATTTTCTTCCTAGTATTACAAATGTATCTGTAGTGTCCAATCTGTCATAACCATCTTTGAAAATTAATTTTACATCCACAATTACTACAGTCAAAAAAAGGCACATTCTGGGC
Source organism: Pyrgilauda ruficollis (assembly GCF_017590135.1). Classification (NCBI taxonomy): domain Eukaryota; kingdom Metazoa; phylum Chordata; class Aves; order Passeriformes; family Passeridae; genus Pyrgilauda; species Pyrgilauda ruficollis. The sequence goes on along the minus strand of NW_024526488.1, from coordinate 3,683,680 downwards.
TTGTCCTCCTAGAATATTGCACTAATTATCTTGACTAAGATGAGCTCCCTGTGTTAATAAAGACACAGCAGGAAGGAGCAAACTAATTAAAATGAAGAGAAGGCTGACCTGAGGGTGGTGCTCTGCACTGAAGGATGAGAGGGCCCAGGGCCTGTGCCAGGTGACTTGGAAGCAGGCAGCCAGGAAAAGACCTTCATCCTCCTCATGCCCAGAGCTGAGAAGGGAGGAACAGACCTGACGGGCTCCCAGCTTCATCACCCCAATTCTGCTCAGCTCCAAGGGGAGTGGCTGGAATGCTTGGCTTCAAGTAGGAGATACATATGAAGAGGGGCAAGGGGAGATGAAGCTGTTTCGGTGCAAAGTTGATTCTTTGCCAAAAGTTAAAAGAGGCGTTAGCAAAAAGCAAGCTTCAAACTACTCCAGGAAATTAAGAGGCCAAAGTTCAACTAAGAGGGAAATAAACCCGTGTTAAGACACATGGAAAGTGTGGGGGGGTGTGCTGAAAAATGCTTTTATTTTCGTTCAGTGCTTCTACCTCCCAGACATTTGATCACAACAGCTGCGCTCATGCGAAAAAATTCTTAAAACATACCCAATATATATACAGATATAACTATGTATATATGTATATATATATTTATATATAAATTTTTATTTAAATAAAAAAGAAAGCTCGAATCCCAAGCCAATATGTGTATCAAATCCTTGACCAGCCAGGTCTGTAGGGCATAATCAAATTCAATGTGAAATAGTATATAAACGCGGTGCCTTGACTGGGCAAATTAAATAATTGCTACTCAAAAGAGTCTTCTGTTTGGACTCTCCTACTGGTAGGCAATAGTGAGACTGTATCCCCTCCCACCCCCCTGTTGTTTTATTTAACAGTATGATGAATGCAAAGCTTAGCCCAAGGTTGCTATAACCTCAGCAGGAGTTAAGGTTAAGGAAAAAAAAACTAAAACCCAAGAAAATTTATTAACTCTTGCTTTACCCAACCAAAGCAATGCAGTAATTTATTACATAACCAGTGCTTTCCCACTTAGTAGTCTAACCCAGAAAGAAAAAATGAGGACAGGCCAAGAAGGCAGAGGGAGCAGCACTTGAAAAATCATTCTCAAGAGGTCTTCATATCCAGGATCTTACCTCAGCATACGCCAAAAAAGTAAAAAAATGTGCAGCAAGAACAAAATCTTTAATCTAAAAAAAATAATCAAAAGACACTTCTGGTTTCTCTGGCTTATGCCCACAAAGCGTCTACTTGGAGAAGTGTTAGATCTATCAGGCAAAATTTACTTCTCATTACTTCTGGCAAGATCTGTGCTGCACCTTCAGTGGTTACTTTGGTGCAACTCTTCCCCCATGAAGCAGGAATCCAGGGTGGATTCACTGCAGCCCTGACAAACTGCAGGTTGATACTCAGATTCTAACACACAGACCTTAAGTAATACCAGCTTTTAAAAAGGACCAAACCTTTGCAAAGACTCTGCCATTTGTAGTTTAAATTCAGCAATTTAAGCAAGAAGCTCAGGTTAAGTTCCTGGCCACAATGGGAGGAATTGTGTTAAGCATGAAGTTTGCTGCACATCTTTTGACACTGCAATTCACAGCTACTCTCCAACCCTCATTCCTTGTTTACCCATAAACCATACAAGGAAGTGGCCAAATTGTTTTAGTAAGGTAATAAGGAATTATGCACTGGGTATGTAATAATACCAAAATAAAAGAAAACCTACTTCATTAAGATCATACAATTAATCAAACAGAGTATATATATATAATATCTTTTTTTTTAAGCCCTGGGATTCAAGGCGTCCAAAGTTATTAAAATAAAGTTCATTCACAGAACAAAAACAAATTTAATTTGAATTGCTTGCAGATACTGCTAATTTTCATTTTTTTAATTAAAAAATGCGTTAATGTGAACTATGTGCAGGATTTGTTTCTAGTAGTTGTGTTTGTGCACATTGCCTCTGGACCTGCTGCTCTGCTACTACTGCTGCTCCTGGGTTTATCCAATCATCCCTGGAAAAAAACACAAGATGGAAGCTGCCAACACCCCAGCAGAAGGAACTCCAGGGTGTGCTGGCCTTGCTTCATGGAGCAGATGTGGGTGTCACTCCCCCTCTCTGGGAGTCATGGCCATCTCCTCCTCCCTCGGGGTCCTCTGACAGGCTGAGAGATGCCATATTGTTTGACAGGAGGCCAATGTTCTCTTGGGTCAAAGCTGATCCATTCGGAACATCACTGCTGAAGGGAAGTTGAGGAGAAAGAGGAAGTGGGTGAAAAGAAGCAATTAATGAGATTTTTCCTTTATTTTTAAGTAAGAGGACCCCAGTGTATATATTCTAGAATATTTAACTTAGCTAATAATAATTTATCTCCCCCCCCCCCAACCCGATTTTAAAAAACATAAAGAGTTGTTTTGATTTCATTACTTTCACAGCACCATATGAAAAAATCAGTTCCTGTTCTGGAGGTGACAATCTGATGGTGCAGCACAAAAACAAACTCCAGAACTGGTTATAAAAAGAAGGCAGAGACTTCACCAGCAATAGTGTATTTATTCAGAAAATGCTCATTCTGAATGAATATTAATATTCCAAACTGCTCACATGAAGTTATGTAAGCATGCAAGCTTCTCTGTTCAGTGCTGGCCTGAATACACATAGGTGCTTGTGGCTGTTTGAAAATACTTGCTGTAGAGACTTCCAGCATTCCCAGCCAACATCTTATTCCAACTGTCTATTAAACGTGAACTGAAATCAATCCCAGCATCTACACAGATAAAAGTCCACTACTGACAACTGAAAGTGAACTTAGTTTCAAAGTGTGCCTTCCTAGACAACATCCACGTCACAAACCTTAGCAGGATGGAATACCTTGCACATTTGGGAGATTTCTTTTATTTGAAACCAATTTGAAAAACAGGAGATAAGGAATTTTTTTGTGGTGGCTGTGTAACTCCTGCTTCTCCCTACTAATCATTCAATACTGACCAGATGGTTTCCTCTCTGCAAGTCTTCTGTTCCATTAATTTATATAGTCTTGTCGAATCACCTACTCCACAGCTAGAGAGGTCCTTAATTCATACTTGCACTATACAAACTTGATTTGTATTCTCTTTGCCTAGTAGGTGATTGCTCACCATAGCTGATGTGAGGCAAGGGTATTTATTCAACAGGAGAGTGGCCCTGAAGAAGTGTCTCCTGTTATACAAAGACAGGCTGAAGGCCCGTGTTACCTGAATGTCAGTGTAAGGTCCTCAGCTGGAACCTTGTTTTGTGGTTCTAGTTGTCCATTTTCTGTCTGTTTAGTGGTGCCCAGCTTGTTTTTCATATCCAGTGAAGACTGGCTCTCCTTTAAAGAAACAACAGATGAAAAATACTTTGAGTGTGTTGAAAGAGTTGGAGATTTCATGCCTTAGGGACAATGAAGAAGGCCTGTAAATTGCAGTCACACAGTTTAACCCACAAAAGCCATGAGACAAAACCAGACTTTTAGATATGCTCATCCTCTCACGACACAGTATTTCCCAAAAGGAAGGGATGATCCTTGTAACAACAAGCAAAGGCCACAGACTGTAACAGCACACAGACTTCTGAACACTAGCCTGTACTTGCAGACAATGTTTCCTATGATAAGCAGTTTACAGAGCTCATGGCACAGTGACCATGGAGACAATTTGGTATCCATCAAAGTCAACACAATGCTTATTTCAAATGGTGACAAATTAACAACATTTAAAGAGGCTACATTGAACTTCTTCATGAAGAAGACTCAAGAAACTCCTCAGGAGGTTTTGAAGAATAGAGGTGAAGAGGAAGATGGATAACTCCAGCTGTGAGCATCCAGCAGGGAGCCTGTTTGCTAGGGTGAAGGGGCTGCAGCCAGGTACATGGCTCTCCACTGCATCTCTCTGCCTCCCAGCCCCCCAGCACTCACCATGCTCAGCTCACGGGTTCTCTTCCCAATTTCCCTTTCCACCTGGTGTAGCTCCAAGCTCAGCTGTTCGCTTGAGATCATCCCAGGCCACTTGGGAGGTGGGGGTGGGGGCTGTGGTTGGCCTGCCAGGGTAGTCGCCTCTCTCTGCAACAGCAGCCTGTTACTAACAGCCTAAATGCATAAAGCCAAGCACATACACAACTGAGCACACAACACACCAAGCACAGAGAGCTCTAAGGCCATAATTCCAGAGTATTGCTCATTTACAAAACCAAGGCCACATTTCACAATGTCCCAATTGAAATCACTTCCAATGCAAGTTTCAACATGTTTCTGTAGGCACGGACAAGTATTTTAATTTTTAAACAAGCAGTGTTAAATACCTCTTGCTGTCATAAATTTGCATGTCTTTTCTTCATATGTCACTCCCTTCTCAAAACTAAGACTAAGCCCATGAACAAAAACATTACTCTCTTCTGAGCTCTATGTTCAACAACAGAAATTGCAGATAAGCAAGTCTGCTGCTTTATTTACAGCAGTAGAACTTATCTAATTGCAAAACAGAGCCAGAATTATAATTACAGCATCTTGAGATGTAGTTGTCAATATGTAGGTCTCTACTGACCCACATTAGGAAACAGGAACAGAGAGAGGCAAGTGACTATGGTCATTCACAAGTAGCAAGTTACTAGAACCAGTAGCCATGTCAGCCATTCCAAAAATCAGCTAACACTTGTATTCACAAGTGTTCTGCAAGCGTGGGCTCTGCATTTAAATACATCATCTTGTATTCCACACAACCCAGCATTTGGCTGGTCTGTAAGTAGAAATGCTCATACAATGCAAAAGCAAAATGATCTAGTTCTTCATGCTCTGGCTGAATTGATTGCTGCAATCTTGTAATAGGCGAACCAGTGAAGACTCCTTGATTTCCAATATCTACATGCAGCTTTAAACATAAGAGATAAACTGAAAGCTGTACTTAATCAAAATAACTAATTCTGCAGAATTCATATTATGCCAAAATATCCAATTATGCCAAAATTCAAATTATGCCAAAGGCTCAAGATTCAGCTCTGTAGGATTTAACACTGACACAATCACAACAATGATGAGCAGGAGAGGGCCACTTACAGGTTTTGCAACTTTCCAGTACTCTTGTATTATGGCAAATGCAGACATGCAAGATTGAAAACATTTTCTCCTCTCATTCCCAAACAAGAGCACAAGAACACAAGCTATGTTTCAAGTAACTAACAAATGCATATTACTCCAACTACTGCTGTGACTTAATTGTGAGCTCTTAAACTAATCTGCAATAACCCTCCTCTGTAACGTGTGTTCTTAACTAACCATGGCTTCAGCAGAAGCTGCTATCCACTACTTACAGCAATTTCTTCTGGGAAAATGTTAACACAAATAGTTGCTGAGATACCTAGAACAGTTTTCTGGTAAAAGTAACTAAGGTTTTCTAAAACTATTCATTCATTATGGCTTGACATTACCCCTGTCTCACAAAATCAAAATATTTCAGCTCATTAATTCTTTCAGAAACACACACTCATCTTTCCTTATGCTAGATTTCTTCTAAGCAAAGAGCCATAAGATATTAAAGCCTTAATTTTTCAAGCTAAATATATTACACATTTACTTTCTTGACTCTTGTGGTTTGTGCTATTTAGGAAGAAACAGGTACAAACACAACGCTAAACATGGAACAGATGAAGCTCATGGCTTTCTGCACATAAAATCAGACATTTCCAACAGCAGTAAAGTCAAGATGAACAGGCTCCTACACTCCAAGTTTGCCTCTGAGTAGAGCTGAACAGAGGGGGAGTGAAAAAGAAAACGATAGCAAACAAGACTGAGCACAGACTGCAGATTCAAATATGGTGTTGATGTGCATGTGGAGTGCAGGGAAGTTTCTGCTGCTAAGCAGAAAGGCTGGAACTTGCACCACAGCCCTGATGCCTGGCATCACAGGATTAAGTATTGTTACTGAGTATCACTACAAAGGTCAGCCCCCGAAAGGCTTTACCAATGTCATCTCCCTCCATCCCACCCCCTCAGTGCTGCTCCAAATGCTGGTACCAACCTCCAGCCCCCTCATTTGGGTCTGCTGGCTGATCTGATGGTCAACTTGCTGCAGTTCCATGCGCAGCTGCTGCTCTCGGTCAGCTGAGGGCAACTGTTTCCCATGACCAGCCACATCCGACATGGACAGCCTCTCCCTTTGGGATTGGAAAATAAGGAGATTTCAAAAAAAAATCCTTACTCCACTGGCACAGAAAAAAATAGATAAAAGAACATTTAGAAAAAAGTAAAAAAAAAACCCACAGCAATCCTACCTGTCACTGAAACGTCCCTGAGAAGGTATATTTTGATGAGGAGAATATGGAGAGCCTCCCCAGCCACTGTGGGTTTCGTAAGGACTGTAGTCTACCAGGGAACACGAGAAAACCACATTGCATTACTACAAAATCACCCTTTCAGTCGTTCAGCCAACACAGAACTAGACAGAGAAGAAGAAGAAAGGCCAGCCCTCTAATCATGAGAAGCTGAACATTTCTTCTGATTAAATGAACAGAGAAATACTCTCTGTGACCGGTCTCACATGCCTGATACATGACTCTTCCTGTATGACTAACAGTCTGTGACAGCCTTCCAGAGTCTGAGATTGTGAAGGACTTCAGATACTCAGGCAGAGGAGCAAACACAGAACAAAACTTACAGACATGATGATTGCAGTTATTTTTACTACTGAAGTTCCTAAAAGCCTCAGGAGTTCACTGATAATCTGACATACGTCGGTAACTACAGTTTAAAGAATACATTTTCAGGGAAGTCAGAGTTCTACCTGTAATAAAGTCTAAAAAATTACTGCCTGAAAGTGCTAGAAGCAAGTTTGGAGGAATATAATAATTCAATATTTTCTTAAGGTTATTCAGTGTACCTCAAGAAAGAGACAATCTTTTGGAGTAAGACAGAAGGCCATACATGTGATTAGAAAATAGATATGTTGGAAATGAACTACTCGTACTTTTTCACTTTGCCTAACAGTACATGAGACAATGGCTGCATTTACCTTGCAGCAGCAGCTACCCATAAAGCAGGACAGCAGCAGTAAAATACTTCATCAAGATGGTTTTGCATTGTGTATTTGGGAAAGTGCTAGGCTTCTGGATTCTGTGCTGCACATTTAAAATAAGCTTCCTATCAGAGGGACTGGCAGAACAAAGTAACTTCTTCCAAACAGCAACAACATATCACGAACAAATACACTGTGTATGCACAAACACGGAATCATTGAATATCCCAAGTTGGACAGAGACCCATAAGGACCACAGAGAACTCCTGACTTTGCACAAACACCCCAACAATCCCACTCTGTACCCAAGAGTACTGTCCATACACTTCTGGAGCTCTGGCAGTCCTGGGGCTGTGACCATTCCCCGTTCAGTGCCACTCTGAGGGGAGAATCTTTTCCTGATATCCAACCTAACCCTCCTCTGACACAGCTCCAGTCCTATCACTGGTCACTAGAGAGAAATCACGACCTGCCCTTCTGCATCCCCTCAAGAGGAAGCTGTAGACTGCTATGGGGTCTGCCCTTAGTTTCCTCTTGTCAAGACCAAGTGATCTCAGAAAGCTGTGGCAACCTTGTTATGAATTCAGTCTTCTCAGTATAACCCTACTTGCAGTTATTTTAAGTAGCATTAACACACACCACAGCTGTATTTCTAAGACAAGACGTAAATTTACCGGGCTTGTCTTCAACCTGTACAACACTATAGCAGTACAGAAAATAGCAACAGCCAGCAAAATCCAAGAGATCATACCTGAAATGATGGATTTGGTGGCAGCTCCCTGAACTGCCATGGCCTGCATGGGCCCAGAGTTCTGGTACATGGCTTTGGAAGTACGGGAGATGGCCCCAAATCTTGACACAGTCGGTCGGTCTCCAAATGGAATGAGGTCATCGTCGCCCGTCTCGGCCGCTCGGCGCTGCATGTCCAGTCGCTGCTCACGCATGGCTTTACTGTCCACATTCTGCACAAAACATGGAAAAGGCACTCCAAAACTCATTCCAAAAGTAACAGGACACATTCCTTTCACAACAATTTGGTACATACAGTTAGTTTCTCTTGTATTCTCTATTCCCTTCACTTTTCAACTAGTTTTCCTACTCTTCAGTTTCCAACTCCACTGTCAGAGGGGATGTCTGTCTGTCTCCTTAAACGGTCTACCTTTAGGTACCATTAGTACACCACAGTGAAAAAGGTGCAGAATTAATTGTGATCAAATCCAGAAGAAGAGAGCAGCAGTAAATAGAAACTGAGCCAGAGAAAGTCTAATGATAAGAGAAGCGGGAGAACGCCTCCCCCTCATATAAACTCAAAGAAGAGATCAGTAGACATCTCTCAGGAATACACATTCCTTCTAGAATCAAAAAGAAATTTCTCTGAAATCCAGTGCTAAGAATTGTATAACCTAACAGCCTGCAAATGACTCAGAATGGGAATTTTTCAGTACTGCACTTACTTGGACATGCCTGGTATATCTTTTCAGGCACTTTTCATAAAGCAGCAGTACTGTTTGGAACATCCTGGTTTCCAGCCCACTTTCAGACTCAAACACCTTAATGGGTCAGCATATGAAGAGAGAAAGTGTTCACTCTCTCCTCCAAGAGCTGACTTAAATAAGAAAGCTATCTGTTGACTACCAGAAAATGTAACATGTTAAAAATTGTCAAAATCAAGTTAAGACTTCGCTAAAAGAGTAAAACTGTGCACAGTAGAACAAAAAGAGCAAGGTAAGTGGGACCACTACACCAAGATATAGTCCAATAATAAAACTCTGCAAGCATTCAGTGGGGATAAGGATTGCTAAAAACAGTTAACATATCTGAGGCAGGAATAAAGGGCTGAAAATGGCAGTAACTACTAAGTTGGAAGCTAAACTCAAGAAATGTGGAAAAAAATTACATTTTAATCTCGAGGCCATAGGATGCTAGTACCAATTTTAATATTCTTTTATTTACTCAGTAAAGCTGCATGTATCTGCCGAATATTCAGAATTATGCATTCAGATGATACTACTCCTGTCCTTCAAAAAAGGAATCTCTTACGAATGATTAAAAAAAAAAATCACTGAAGAATTAATTCAGTAAAGGTCTCTTGATAATTTTTTCCTGTGAGGAGATAAAAAATGAAAAGCAGCAGAGATCCCATTTTGCTTATCTGAAAATTAGCTCTGGGGCAGAAGAATACTTTTTTGAGCCTTGAAAAAGGAGGTTACTTCTTCAGAACCTTACTTCTTGTAATTGAGCTGCAGGTTTTTTACACAGTTTTCTAGCAGCAGGGATGAAAGCCAAGAGTTGTTTATCACTCCTGGATGCTGCCACTTAGATAGCAATAAGCTGATTCCAAGTAATCTCAGTACTTCTCCAGGTCAAACGTGGCAGTGTGGTAACTCCAGGCAACCACACTGTGTAGAACTGAGAGCAAGAGGACAGGTAAAAAGGCCAAAGCTGTAGACGAAATGCAATTTTTTGCTCTGCTTTTTTCAGGAGAAAGCCTCCTTTTTGGGTCCATTTCCAAGAGTGGCTTCAAGGTATTAAGAGGAAAGCAATTCAGCAGACAGAAAAGACAAATTTAATTCCAATGGGACAGAGGGGGAAAGGGCAGCCTGAGGAGAAGCTGAACCAAAAATATCCTGATTTAATAAAGTGGTTGATACAGGTGAGCATCTGTCTACAGAAGAATGAATTCTGATTAGAAATGTTTCCCCCACACCTCTTATTGGCCAAAGAAAGGTCACCACGACTCCAACAATAAAAAATAAGTCAACAGATCACTTTTGCAGATGGGGGACGAAGAAGAATAGATGAATCTCTGTAAAACAGTTCCTCAGGCTAAACAGTCTTTTCTCTTGAAGAGCTTGAATGACTTGCTATGTGCATGGGCTACCAGCCTACTGCTCATGTTGAGTAACGCCTGAGTGCTAGGAAGAAACTGAATAGTGGTGGTATGTAGGACTCCTCTTTATTTTCTCCATTCATGACTCCAAATAGTAACACCCAAGCAGCCCCTTCATTTTAGAACACTGACCCAGCAAAAATGGAGCAGTACAGAACAAGATCACAGCCCACCTCCCAAAGTTCAGTGAAGGGCTGAATAAGTGCAGCATAGAGCTAGAAATTGCCTTCAAGAAGAAACAGCCTAGTACAAAGTTTTGACTGCGCTTTTCTCAAAAACTTCAGGCAAGTCTTGTGGTCAAAAATTACAGTCCTCAAACTAAAACCTAGTAACACCCTTAACAGCAATAACAGCCACCTTAAAAGGAATTAATTGCTTAAAGTTAAGATACAGCATCTTTCTCTGACAGAAAGAAGTACAGGCAGCAACAGATGGACATGCTTAATTAACAAGCTGCCAGGACAAAATAATTTTTGCATTTCAAGTAAGTGCAAAGAATAATCCTTGCACAATATTCTTGCTATCTATGGCTTCAGAGCAGAGAGGTTATCCTGCAACTATATGCAGAATTTTGTACCAGCTACACAAGGGTAGAACTGTTCATAACTTTGAAAACAAAGTGCTTCACACACTTGCAAATGCTTTCTGTGACTGCAATGCACTTCTGAGCTTAAATAAAAGCACTGCCATCATCATGGAGAGCAAATAAAAGTCCTTCCCAACCCACAGAAATATCCACTCTTCTGTTTTCCCCGTATCCCTGCATACCGCCATCTCCACACTCCTTGCTGCCACAACATCTTTGGGTTTTGCATCTTTGGTTCCAATGTAGGAGCCGATGGTGTCACAGGACCAGGGAGAGTACTGGCTGTAGTCATTTCCTTTGTATTTCCCAGCTACCTTCAGGTCTTCATCCAAGTACTGTACAAAAACAAAAATCTGGTTCTGTAAGTGAAGGGAAGAAGCAGTTTCACAGCCATCCCTGTTCACTTTAACAGTAGGGAACTTGAGAAACATTACCAGGATTATTTTTTATCAGAAACATTGCCCTCTGGAATTGGGCCAGAGAACACATGAAGTGTGTGAAATTCTGAGTCCCTGGCTACACTCCCAGTGCTGACTGTTCACTTGGCCAGTTCGAAGGTGATATTTTGACACTGATTAAAAAAATAAATCTCTATCAAGCTGTTACTTCATCCTAAGTATGTCAGGAGTAAAGTCTAGTAACTGTGAAGAGTGATTACTTCAATTAGTAATGGCTCTAAATTAATTTTCTTGGCTGCACGGAAAGCAGAGAGCTTAGGACCACTGGTAGATCAACAGCCCCCTAAGACTGTACTACATGAGCTTCCCAGCTAGGCATGAAATCTACTTTCTACAACACCTGCCAGTGCTGTATCGTTCTGATTTTCTTATTGTCTACACCTCTCAGCACATAAATGCCTGAGTATTTTCTAAACATGTCAGTATCTCATGTTTCGTCAAAATACGCTTACCTCCTCTGAGTGAAAAGGATGAGGCAAGGTTGGTGATGGTGCAAAAGGAGGTGGAGAAATCACCTTCCTCTCTTCCAGCTGGGCCATGATCTCTTTCCTTCGTCGGTGAAGTTCATCCAGGCTGGGATGAGGCTGAAATGAAGACAGGAAAATGTCTCAGAGCTCCTGAAGCATTGAAGTACAAAATGAATAATTTTCTAAGTGTTGTTTACCTGAATGAAATAAGCTATGTACTGCAAGGAGAGGGAAATACAGAGGATAGACAGAATCATTAAAGCAATAAGTAATGATCACTTTGTTAAAGTCTAGCTGTTAACTTTCATACAGGACATACATGTTTTCATACAGGACATACATGTTCCTACACTGGCCAGTGATAGTTCAAGACACCCCACAAACAGGCAATGTGTTACACCTTGGCAAAGTTCCCACTGGCACATGTTCAGCATGGCAAGTTCCCATTACAGTCATGTAGGGTAAATTGATAGAACTCTACAGGTCACTAGTCACATTTGTTATTCACTTTGCAATAGAATTAAACATAGCACACTCAAACTGATAAATCTGTAAGTTATGTTAAAAACACTTCCTGTACCCGGCAATAGGATTCAGAGCCTTTAATCTGAATAACCTATATCCAACTATTCTACAGAACTCAATTCCAGCTGGTGAGTTGGGACAGTTACAGCTGGTGAGTCAGAACAGAGTTATAAACAAATTTGTAAACTTACAACAGGAAGACCTTCCAGTTAACTATCTAACTAGAAAAAATTCAGAAGAGCAGAATCTTTAATTCTTTTATCAGGGCAGGTATGTTTAATGTTTATTATTGAGGTACAGCATTGGCCAGTCACAGATGGGCAATACAAGAATGCACACGAGACCACTTCCACATGCTGTATTTACTCTGCACTTGAGCAGCCCTCTCCAGCCTAATCTTTGCTGGAGAAGTCAGAGACTTATGAGATTTCCAAAGTGAATTACAATGCTTTTCTACTTGGAGCACTAAAGCAGCCTACTTTTACATATTAACATAATTTCAACTGCAGAGTTGACCAGTAACTAAACTACCTTCCAGTTTTTCATCCGCTTCATAAAGTTCAGACTTTCACAAAGGCCACCCCCTTAGTACAAAAACATTCAATTCCTCAAGCAGTTTACAGTTCCCCTCTCAAAACAACCACAAAAGCACGGCGTAGAACCCATACCCTGTGGCACGAAGGTCTGATCTGACCAAGATGCGGAGCCACTGGGCAATAAGCCTCTGTTTGCTGGTATCTGTCTCTGGCCTCAGGTACATAGAGGGGCACAGCCGCCTGCGGGATGTCGATGGGCACCGGGCTGCCCCGCACCACGTCCTCCCGCTGGTAGGGCTGCACGGGGGGGTAGACGCGGCGGCCGTCATAGTGTGGGGGGTACATGGGCTGTGCCAGGGTCGGGTACCCCTGCGGCTGCGGGTACTGCGGGCTCACCACCCGCTCCGGCAGGTACGGCCCGTAGTGCTCCAGGTACGGAGTACCCGCCTCGGGTGCTGACGGAGGAGGTCGGACAAAGCGAGACATGGACTGAGTGGGATAGTACACTCCTAAAGCAAGGCAAGGGGGGGGAAACACAAGATACAACAAGTGATTACCACAATTGTCCACAAAAAGTGACCACAGAAAACCCTGAAGAAGCAAAAGTTAATCCAAAGCTCAAGTGACACAGTGTAATTATCTAAGATACCAGCACAGTGTCAATGTTACAGCAACTGATAAAGAGCTGGTGAGACTGAGCCCACCACAGGTGCTCTGCCAGCACACCAAATAGAAATAAATCATCAGAATGTCTCTGCAGATTGCTACAAATGCTTTCAGCTAGGTAAGACCTAAAAAGTAAACTGAAGATTGGTCTGTACATCTTCATCCATGCAACTAAATTCAATTTATCTCAACATACCAGAGTCACCGTCTGGGTAAAGGAACTTGGATTATTAGGATTTAAAGTCATTTAGAGATTTGTTCTATGTCTTGAACAGGAGAAAGACATTTCAGAACTGTAAATCATGAAAGACTTGCAATATCACAATGCCTCGTTACCTGAAGATTTTATTATTCTATCTGGGATCTCTGGATAATTTTAAAATAAGTATGAATATGTGCATTACATCAAGTTTTGTGGACAACTCAGATGTTCACTGGCACACAATAAACAAATGTAAGTAGTTTGTTTTTCTTCAGAATGCTCTGTAACTTTCTCAGAAATGGCTTCTCCCATTTCGCTTTTCCTTTCTAGAGCTTTTTCTGCTTTTAACTTCCTGTGGTCTTATAGTGCTTATTTTTCTTTCACATTAACTTCACTTTATCTCACTTCTCTCTGCGACCTCACATTGCCTAAGAATCACTCTCAGTTTTCATACAGATAGCCACATCATCTCTCTTTAATCCCCTTCAATATTATTTTTATCCACGTGCTCTCTTTATAGTTAAGTTTTTCCTCTTAGTTCCTTTTTTATGACATTTTCTTTCTCTGTGAACACCCTTCTCTAATCTCATTTATCTCTAGTCATCACATGCACTTTATTTCCATTTTCCCTGAGTCAAACTAAATTAAGGTTTACCACACTGGATCCCTCATCCAGCCCAGTTAGGAAGAACTGAAGACAGAAGGACTTGCAACACTTGGACAGATACAGGTATTGTTTTCACTTGCACAGAAGTCCTCAGTCAAGGCATAAAATCCTGCCGATTTCCATTTTATTATGACATCACCATACTGGTGTCTTTCATCATTTGTAAAAAAACTTCAATTTAAGGACTTAAAAACCAGAGTGGGAAGAAAGACTAAAATCAGCAGGAGGATGAAAGAGCTTGGTCAATCTTACCTTGTTGGTAGGGTGCTGGCTCAAACGATGGGGCAGCCCCTCTGGGGTCTTGATAAAACATATCTGCTTGTTGTGCACTGTACAACTGAGACCCTCGTGGTACCATCTGCAACTGCTTGGTGACAGACACCGAGGGCAGATCTGCTGGCACCCGAGCAGGCACAGGATGAGGGTTCACTGGCAAAGCAGAAATAGAGCTCTTGGGAACAGATTCCAGCCTAAAGAAGTGGAAGATGGCACAGCTCATTAAGGCCTGGTATAGCACGCTGTACTCTAACACACTGTTATTTGTCTATACTCCACCTTCTGAAGGCTTCTATCACCATCTCCAATTAAAATATAAGCAAACAGGGAATTAACAGAGTTTAGAGCTTTAGCTTTCTACTCTACTATATAATCACTAAACCGCGCCCCCCGCCCCCCCCCCAACCAAACAGTTCTGTTTCTTTTCTAAAGAACTGGTTCACTTTGTTTCTACTCCAGATTGACACACACACACAGAGCAATTTGAACAACAGGTAGGAAGACCCGTACAAGTCAGGAGGGGATCCAGGAGCACTGCTACTCAGGTGGTCCATCTTCCCTGGCTTCAGAGCACTTTCATAACCGGAGTCAGTCCCTCGAGAAATCAGTTGTGTCACTGTGCTGCCTGTTGACACAATTCCATTTGGCAGAGCAGAAGTTTTCCTATTGGGCAAGTCCACTGCCCCTTCCTCTGAGAGGATAGCTCCTGAAGGCAGGCCCACCTCATTCAGCTGGCCCAGGGAGGCACTAAGAGGTCTTCTGGGAACGAGACGCTTGTTCATTTTACGGAATCTTCAGAAAGAAAAACCACATATCAAAAATTGAAACAAAAAAAAGTAAAAGGAGCTGTACTTTCAAGACTTTTCAAACATGGATTCTACTGAAAGCTTCCTTTTATTTAAGTTCTTCAAGGGGCTTATGAAAATACCTAATAGAATAAAATGTCCCTGATAGTTGATCTATTAATAGGAGTTTTGATCAGAACAAGAGTTTTGAACAAGACTTTTAATGACAAGTACATCAAGAATTCACAGGTAAACTTCACACAACAAATTTACAAATCCTACTTTCTTTACACATATGCATCTCAAGAGAAGAAAACCAAAACCAAGCATCACATAAAGTACGATTATCACATAAAATACAGTAATACAAGCTTCAGAATAAGAATCACAGACTGTTCAAGCCTGTATTATTCAGAGAAGAAACTAATAGCAGAAAATTTAAGAGAAAAAATATGAAATTACACCCTTTTGCTCTATTTGTCCAATAATAAGCCAAGCGTTTACAACCATGTGATGTATTTTAAAGCACAGTCTGAGATTATTGTTACTATATCAGTATGCAGCTTACACCATTTCTGCTGTTTGATAAAGTGACTGCAGAGATAAAAACTCTATGAACACGCAGCAATTGAAAAAATCTGACTGCTTCTGACTAAAGCCTGAACAAATACAGGCATTTTAACCAAAGTTCCACAGAAACCAGTAGGCCAACGGTACTGGGGAACAAATTCCAGAGTTCATGGTCCTCCACTAAATACCCTGCCATTAGTTCAGATCCCAGAATGCAAGTGTGAGACCATATTTGCAGACCTGAGTGCTCTCACTGAACAAGAAGCAAATAGTATTTCTTCAGCAGGATTAAAGCCAATACTTTTATATCATAAATAACAGTCAGAGTGAGATGGGAATCCAGACTAGGAAGGTATAAAAATTTCTGCAGAAAAAGGTGGCAACTGACTGATTACTCAATCTTTAGATAATCTCTGTGGTTGCCCACGTGCATTAACAGCAACACAAGGGGTTTTATTGTTGGGGCTGTTTTGTTTTTTAGATGTTGTTGCAGTCTCCACATGCGTAAGACACAAATTAATTTTTAAAAAGTTCAGTGCTTGCCTATGCACACCAGGCTTTGTCCCTTGTCAGGAGGGGAATGAGCTGCTGTTTAAGCAAATTTAGATGATAATACACTATCTAAAGCATTACCACACATTTCCTTATAACCTTCCTCCAAAGCTGAAGCTATATAGAGATAGAGGAGTCACACAGCAGCAGCAATGCATATTAGTCACACTAAGCATTTTTAAAAGGAGGAGTGCTAACACAATAGCTACTTAAAGGAATTAAGCAAAGATAAAAGGTACAAGGAACAATCAGAACTCCCAAGTTCCCCAACCACCCACAGACACTGAACAAACATTCTCTTCAGCCCGGGACAACATTAATACCAAGGCATGCAGGCCAGTCTGGCTACAACAGGCTTCTCCTCCCTGCAAAGCTGACAAACAGACCTTGATACACAGAACTGGCTCAGAGGTGTAACTGACCCACCACCCAACACATGCTAACAAAACCATCCCAAAGCAGAACTACCAAGCTCCATTTCATTAGCGTGATGACAGAAGGCAAAAAACTCTTCAACTGTTTCTGCAGCACACAGTACTAAAGTCCTAGTCCTTGCCCATATGAATAACTGTCTTTGTCATTCTAACACCACATGCTCTGCTCTTCTTTCTTTGTGTTTTGTCTATGCACTGCATGCTGGTTATACAGGCCACGAACTGACATTAAAGCTTTGAGTTTCAGATTAAGAAATTAAAAAGAAACACTGCATGCCAATTCCGAGCCTTTGCAGTATTCTTCTCATTAAAAAGAACCTTTTATTTGAATTATTGTAGCCCAAAAAAGCAAGTAACAAGCTAATATACTACATAAAATACACTGTATTTATTTCTTTTAGCTCCTAAATAATCCATTTTACTTTAAAAAAAATTAAAACAACTCCAGAACAACATCAGCATCTTGCTCTTGCATAACTGGTAGCCCTCCTAAATCTGTAATGGATCTAGAGTGCAGATTTGATATGAGCATAATTTTTTAACTCTACAACAACAGATGTAACCAATTGAAGGTACCTGCATGAAACTTTTTGACAGATTGCACAAAGAATCGTTGCAGGAAAAAAATCTTGAATTGTTTGTTTTTAGCTTTTTGGAGAGCGAGCAACACATTCCTTACATTTGGAAAACTGCCAGCAACCTACCTGAATGAAAAAGGAAGAGAAGTACCCCCAAACAACAGCCACTGTGAATGCCATCACACAGCATGTTTAGTCACACTTAAGGAGTAGGGAAAATAGCCCACCTCCAAAAACTTTGGATAACACTTGTGTAACATCAAACTTTCAGAGCTGCATTACTGATGAACAAAGCAAATATCCTGCTGTATGGAAGAACAAAGAGCTCCAAGACCTAAGAGATGACTGTTACGAGTTTATCACATTACTTCTTACTAGTTTAACAGCCAGGTTATACCTCCTTTCCCCCTCATTCCTAAATATGAGAAATAACTCTTATAGACAAGTTGAAACTAAGACTGGACTGCTTTCTACTAGTAGAAGAACACTTACTTTTCCAGCTCCTCCTGTGAGTGTGCAAAGGTGCAGCTGGCCCCCCGGGGACATCCTCCTCTCTGCTTCATGTCTCGGCACATGTATGTCTTGTACTTGCTGTGCTGAGGGGGCTGACAAGGTTAAAGAAACCAGGTGAGATGCCTGAACAAAGTGCACTTCAGCAAGCTGAATGTATCATCTTATCAAAGGCCTGAAGTTTGACTGTTGATAATTCCTCTAATTCAAGTACTTCTAAAATACCTGACATGAAACAAACCTGAAGTACTTTTGTTTGGTTTTTTAACAGAACCAAGAGATTCAAGAGTATGTGTTTTGACAACCAAGTCTCTCTCAGTTTCCTACAACATTTTTATTCAAACTGCTTACTAAAGTGCTTGACTAGAACACAGCTGTACATTTTAGGACACAATTAAGTGGACAAAACTGATACAGGATGAAAAAATTACCAATAATCAGATATACCCTATCAATAGTTCCCACCAAGGGACCGGTCTGTAAAAGTCAACATGCCTTCTGAGAAGCCAAAAGGTGTATGTATATCTGTCAGAAGTCACCTGCAAACTGTTGAAGTTTTTTTGGTTTTGATTTTGGGAGCATTTATTTTGTTTGGGTTTTGTTTGGTTTGTTTTGGGGTTTTTTTGCCTTCTACTGCAGTGAGAAGATCCAGGCAGAGTGAACATAAGCCACACAGCCTTTTACTGGCCACTGTTGCCAGGTAGTGCAACTTTACCCAGATTCAGCAGACATCCCTTTCCTACTCATGAGGCTCCGGGCTCCCTTCCAGGCAGCACGCCATGTACTACAACAAAAACTCTTGATTTTTCCCCTCCCAAATTCCCATTTATGCATTTCTACTGTTTTTCCTTTTGCTGGTGACAGTGCTCATTATCCATCCCAAGTAATAAAAAAGGTGAAACAGCAGAAATAATTTGCTTTAATGCTGCCTTTTTTTTTTTGGCAGAGATAATCTTTTTACTAGTTGAGCTCCCCAAACCAGCTCTCCAAGAGGATGAATGCCAAAGTGACAGAGAAGTAGGACTGGGACAGGCAGCTCTGTACTTCAGCAGCATTTATATCAACCGAGTTACACAACAAAATGACATCAAAGGAATGTGTGATAAGGTAACTATGAGATAAGTTAATACACAATTACATTGTCATTGCTGAAAACAAAAAAAATTTGCTTCAGGAACTTGGATTGCACCTTCATATCAACTGTTCTTAAATCTTCAAGCTCAACAGACCACTAAGCACAGGTATAAGGATGATTTCATTAACAGAGAGTCAGCTGGCTGAAATATGTCACATTTAAACAAAACCAAGAAAATCCCCACAAATCACAGCAGCACCCAGTGCCCCTTCCCCACCCTCTGCTCAGGAAGGTTGTCATTCATTTCCCTAATGAATTCCCCTGCAGCTGGATCAGACTGTTCTCCTGCCATCCTAGTGAGCTGTGAAAATCAGTTCAACAGATTTTGGAGGTAAATATGTGTTGTTTCACATTTTTTCTTTTCTTGTTTCTTTTTTGATAAATATGAATTGCAGTGATGTTTTCAATTAGCTCCTTGTCACATCAAATCTTTCCAGATGACATTAGTAAACGTCTACTATAGGATACAGCAAATAAAACTTAGGGGTGCATATTTCCCAAATAATTTCGCTTTTACCTGTTGTTGATCTGTTCCTTTTTTGCTGTGATTCTGGATATAATCAACTAAGCCATGAACCACAGTCCTCACAGCAACTAGTCCATTTTCCAGTTGTTCCCATGTTGGAGGTGGAGCATCTGTAGCATGGACAGCAAACACCAAATACAAAAACAAAAATCAGAAAGATTTTCCAAAACCAGGTACAAAATCCCACATCAGTATCACAAAACTTGACTAGCCAAGTTTATAAAAAACATTTCATCAGTAGATAAAAAACATTCAGCACCTTAATTCTGAGACATTTAGCTCTTACAGAATAGAGGTATCTAGAAACTTAAGACCAAACTGCCCACAATACTGAATGAGTCAGTAAGACCATTATTAGCATGTAAAATTATTTCCTTTTACAAGAACTTTCTCATCTCACAAGAACTCCAGAGTAAAGACACTGTACAAGCTCTTCTCATTAAGAAAAACATCAGGTTCAAAATCCCTCTTTGCATTCAGACTCCTGGTGGTAAAATCATTCCATATGAATACAGTCATCACTGGCCTGATTACACAGGCGAAGATGTAGAACAGCAACAGAAATTAATGCCTCTCATGTGGAAAAAACATCACAAGGCAAATCTATGAATCAGAGCACCATCTAAACCACTGTGAATAAATTGCAGTCACAATTCTATAGGAGCACCTTTTCTTTTTAGCCAATTACTTTTTCAAAGTTTTTGAATCTGTTCCAGCAGCTGACACTCCCACTGTGTGCCTGCACAGTCTGCTGCAAAGGACAGTACCTCAAAGAGCCTTTCAAGATCTTTAGCAGAATTAATTACATTATATTCCACTCACAGGGACTAAATTCTTCCAGAAGTACTTCAACATGCTTCCCTGCTGTTCTTTAGGCAACTCAACAGTACAGAAAAAACCACAAAGACCAGACTTGGCTACCAAAATCAAGGGAGGCTATTAGTGATGCCACCTTCCATATCAAGTTTTTGCAAACAAATTGGCAGTACACAGGTTTGTCCCCAGCTTGTTTCAGTACGAAAGATTTGGGAAGAAAGCACTGCATCTCCTTTAGCTATGAAGTATAACTGGTCCTCACTGGAAACGAAGTTTAACTTCTGTTTGTTTAAATGAATACGAAGTACAGTTTTTCATCTCCCAAAGTTGTAGTTTATATCTTTTTACTATTTTGATATACAATATTGATTTTACAAATTTTAGTAGGTATAAAATAAAACTTCTGCCACAGGACTTTGTTCTGTCCCTTCCCATCTCTCTCAGGTAGTCCATCCTTACAGCACTGCTGACTTTTTCAAGAATTTCTATCTTTCTCTCATCTGTCAACAGCTTAGGTTCAATTTCCCAGTTAAATTCTTTCCACCTATCTTCTAGTTGCTAGACTCTTTCCTAGTTTTGAAGAATTACCTATGATCAAGAAAAATAATTAATTCTGTAGGGTAACAAACCAATGTTGTCTAGACTGACTTTTGTCTAGCTTCTCTCTATTCAATCTATCAAAATTCTACTCTGGAATCTAAAACTCTTTAGTTGATGAGTAATGAGGACTTTTCCTTACACTCCATGATCAGTTTTCAATCCTTGAACAGTGTTAAGCTCATCTTGCTAAACTTAAAGGTTTTCATAAAAACACCCAGATTTACCTGGACTGGGATCAATATTTGCTAGGAGCTCTAGGTGAGGTCTAAGACGATTCAAGTTAGCTGGATCTCCAGTCCTCTGAAGAGCAATAGTTAATTCCTGAACACTCTGTGCAAACGAGGCTGGGGTCTGCAACTTAAAAAAATTATCATAATTAACTTTCTACAGGCATAGCAATCCTCATGGTTTCTGAAGGTTATTCCACAGGCTCACAAGAACTGTCTCCCAAAACTGGAGATAGACGTCTTTCACAGAAGCCCATTCCAGTGAACCCTTTCCATTAAGAAAGCACAGTTCTTTGACATTGCATTACACTTTGAAACAGACAAAATAAAGGCTGGTGTTATTTCTAGCAATAAAAAGTTTCTTTTGTGTTGTGCTGCTACCCAAAGAAAAAAATAGGCCATATTGGAAGCAATTTAATTTAGATTTCTGGAGAGTCTAATATCTCCAATCCCCAAACCAACAGGTTTGCAACCTGCTTTAAATTGAGTATAGCAAGCAGAAAATAAAGAACAAGATGGTTGAAGGAAAAGATAGCTAGCAACATTCCATTTCCTAACATCACTCAATTCCAGTTTTAAAACTGTTAATTCTACCTAGATCCTTCAAGAGATGTTTGGCAGGATACTTCAAAAAGTGGGCAAAGGCATAAATACACAGCAGAAGCTATCTTGAAGCCAATCCTGTTGCACAGCAGCCAAAGCAGTTGTTTCACAGCTTTCATAACCATTCAACAAGGTTCAGTTCTTCCCACCTAATTCAGGCACTTAAAAAAGCATCCCCTAATCTAAAAGCCCACTTATCCTATGTTGCTTCTGAACACAGATAGTTTTGGGCATTTCCAGAGTTTAGGTATTTTATTTACAAAATGTGCTTCCACCTCTCTGTCTTACTTCAGACACAGACATGAGAAACTAATTTTTTTTCCAACTTATGCACAAACTTCCTGCCCGGAAACATGAACCATTAACCTCTGCCACTACATTGGCACTTATCAGCTGTTCATAAAGGTCACCCCCCAATTATTTAGCTAAACTTTGTGGGTTTCCATCTGCAGAGAGAAGTAAAGTAGCAAAAATGTGCAGATGGCAGAGGAAGCAAGATTCACTAGGTTACAAATATATATTCTAATTATTTAGGACATAACAGGTTTTGAAATAACAGGACAAATTATTAACAGGCAAGTCCCCGTGGGCACAGTTTTTAAGTTCAATGTTACAAACATTTATATCTACTACAGTTGCAAACAAGATGGGCTGGGCTGATTCTAGGTGGCTTTACCTTGTCAATGATACTCTGCATGTGGGATTTGTGAGACTGGTCTCCATATAAGAGCGAGGACCACTGGTCTGGCGCAATGCGCAAACCCGCTTCCATAGCTATTTGAACTATCTGGGAATCGTGTTCCCTTCTCAGAGCTTCGTAAGTCCGAAATTCCTCCTTCAGTTGCATCAGGGAGGAATCCTCATCTCGCTTGGTCACCTAGGAAGGAGAAATGAGCCAAATACAATTAAGCAGGATAAGCCCAAGATTACGTGAAGTCCAAGGCAAGCGACGTCTTTGGTCAGCAACTAAGTCCTTTTCCTAAACTAAAATCAACTATGACACCACTCAGTGAACACCAGTTCCTACTAAAGTAATGCACACTTCACAGAGTGGAACCACTACAAAATGGACACAAAACATTGTTTACTTGGACTCTGACTCACATATTGGTCCAAGTGTCACACTTCCTAAATGACTTTACAGCATCCACACCTCCAATCAAGATATTTTGTTTGCATTGCAGAATTTTGTTCAAGGGTACAATTAGCAAAACGAAAGTGTTTTTCTACTCATTTAGCAGGAGAAAATGACATTTTAAGTTGAGCACCTAGTAACAGATATTAAATACCATGAAGTACATTAAGCAGTTCTTCATACAGCTGACACCCAAAAGTTTCCTATTTCTTTGATTCTAACCACACCACAACTGAATTAACAGAATTAGTGATTTTTTTGGCTTTAAGCCACTTCTAAGAAGGTGCTTTACATCCAGGTTTTGTAACAGTACCTCTATGAAACTGGACAGAGGCAAAACCTAACTTTACAGCTTCAAGTTGATGTTTCAGCCTACACTGCCATCACAGCTGAATGAAAAAGAACTCTAAATTCATGTAAGACTTAATGAGCAATACTTTCTCTAACTACATTATATTTTTAGGCACATGTAATGTAACAGGACAATGTAACAATAAAAACTGAAGGTGAAAACCAATGGTTTTCATAGCATAAAACTTCTGGGCAGAATCTTCATACCTTGAAGCACGAGGCTCTGTAAAGGAGCTGGACAACATGCCCAATGCTAGTCTTGGAAGCCTGAGGGAATCGCGGCTCCAGTCTCTGCACCACAAAGAGAACCAAGACCTTTCGTGACAGAGCAGATCCATCTTCCAAAGCCAGCAGAACCAGCTTTAGAGCCTCCTCTTGCATTGCTGAGAGTCAGGGGAAATGCAAAGAGATAAAGGATGAGAGAAGCCTAAGTAAAATTTTTGCAGTTTCTAGTTCACCTACAACTGGGATAACAGCTAAAAACTCCCACCAACAGACACAAAAAGCCACAGAGAAAAAAGGAATTGAGCAAGAAGGGAGGGCAAAGAGAGAAGGAACCCCTCCAGATTCCCAGACAGTGACTTGGGAAAACAGGACTTTTTACCTTTACTATTATTATCATTATTACAATTTAGTATTATATACTATATTAATATTATTATTACTACCACTACAACAACATCTGTTTTGGGCATCATCTGATAAGAAGGTTCCTGTCTGTACATCTCTTGATCATTAATATGAGTTTTCGAAGTGTATTGCCTACATGCCACACTTATCCCAGAAGAAAAAGCTGACAGGCTAAGGAAGACAAGGTTCATTTCTATGCAAGTAAAACAAGAGTGCTCACACCAATCAACCAGGCTGCAGCACTGCTATTTTGCTATGTAACCAACCTCTTCCTTCCCTGAAGTGGTATGGAAGTTAGTATCTCAAAATTAGTCTTCGTCTGTTTCAGTCAGGAAAAGCTTCACTATTTTTTCATTAAGAAATTGGCTTCATATTTCAATACTCAACAAGTGAAGTCTGTATTTTCAATGAGACTTCATTTTTTTAACCAATATTGATTTCTTTCTAGTATTTTAAGCAAAGGAATTTAATTTACAAATCCACAACTTCTTAAAAATGTGTACATGTAACTGTAACAAATCTATCCCCACAACTGTTTAGTATGTTTATTGCCTTAACAAGGAAAAGAAGCCATGCTTCCAGTAACCTTATTTTTTCTAGAAAGATCTTCAAGGGATAGATAACAACAGAAGGACACCTATTCTGAATTTTACAGAACACTTGAAAAAGCATTAAAAATACAAGAAAACCCAACAGACACAAAATTAATTCTGAAGATTACTATTAAGAAATTAGGCTGGTCCTTAATAAAATCACTTGGGCAACTGGACAGCCATTTATCAATGACTCAATTCTCAAGTGCTTCTAGTACACCAGCGATATTGTGATGTCACCTACCTGGCCCAAGGAACTGGCACCCTCTGGCTCTCACTGCAGCCCAGAGGTTGGAGGAGAGCTGCTGA
Organism: Pyrgilauda ruficollis; assembly: GCF_017590135.1. Classification (NCBI taxonomy): domain Eukaryota; kingdom Metazoa; phylum Chordata; class Aves; order Passeriformes; family Passeridae; genus Pyrgilauda; species Pyrgilauda ruficollis. Next base: position 3,659,023 of record NW_024526488.1, on the reverse strand, counting down.
GGGTTTTGATGCTGGAGGATGAGCTCTGTGACTGTTCTTTCACCCAGCGACCGTGCTGCACGCATGGCTCTGATCCGCCCTTCCTCCTCCACCAGCTGGCAATGGACTAATGTCACAAGTTTCCTCTGCATGGGACGACTCAGCACGCTCTGAGTAGTACTGTTAAGACCCACACCTTCAAAACAAAATGAAACAGAATAATAAACTACCTCATACTCCTCTTCTTGTGCCAGTCTCCAGTGACTGTACTGGACAAGTGCAAACCTAGCTCTCCTGGTGTCCATTTTGTCAAAGGGAGTACTAGTCAAGACATATCATAAATTCATTTCACTTGGCAATAAAAGCAGTTTTCTGGTAGTCAGTTTCCCCACAGGCTTGATCTTGTGATTGACTGATCTGGCTTTTTAAGAAGATGGAACCTCTAATGAATCCTTTTCCCATGTTGGTAGTTTGTCCCACATCCTCCCACACAGATTCCCAGTTCATCCCTTATTCATGGACTTCAGGGATCACCTGGACATGTGTTTGTTTTCAGAACACATTTAGTTTCTTGCCTACATGTAGTACCTTCACTGTTTTGGTTTAGAGCTTACAAGAGTCCTGAACTGTATGGGTGGTGATTAATTTTGTGCCAAAACTCTGAATCACAAACATGCTGAGAGCCACCTAATTCAGGTTAAAGGAAGAGGTGACTCACTAGACATACAGCTGCCATGCTGAGTTTGCTCTACAGCCAGAGCTTGTTCACTGGGCCACCAGTTCCCAGAGTGATACTGCTGTCACACTGCACTGGTCACAAAAGACACAGACAGCTTGTCAAAGAAATAATTTTTGATGACCTAATGCCCATGATGCTCAACTGTACTACTTGGGTTGATTGACTGTCCAAATCTAGCACACGTAATATATATAAAATCCATACTCTTCAACACAGGGCAGGTTTGCTAACTCAGAATTACCCAGATTGATCCAGCTCTTGTATATGACCTTGTATAAAGAAAATATTACTTATCATTTTCCTTATCTATCTTATATGTAGCGACTTTCTCACATTTATTATTCATCCTCTACAGAACAGCTGCATCGCTACAGTTATCACAAAGGAGAACTGAAAAACAGGGCAAAATTATCTGTTTTTACTTACTCTGCAAAGATCAGTTGTCTCAACTCACTATGGCATGGCCAAAAACCTCAGCCTTTTCTCTGAATTATTTCTGACACCTTTCAATTCTACATCCCCCTCCCCTTCATGAAAACATAACCTTAATGTTTAGGAAATCTGTTTTAATTTGTTTCTAAACTAGATTTATATCCATTTTTCAAGCATACTAACTAATAATTTGGATAGTTTGTTCTGCATCTTATTTGGCTTTTTGTTTCATTTTCCAAGGAAGCAATGTAGGAACTACCTCTTGCACTGCTGAGTGGTTTGAGGTACAATGCCAATTCTTCCACACATTTCTTGCCCTCCTCATAATGCTTGGTATCTTCAGCTCCACTGCATAAAGTAATCGGCTGCTGCTCAGGAACCTGAAGAGAGACGACATGTACATCTACTATGAATATGCATAAATAAGTGGCAACACTGCTTACAAACACTTATTACTACACCACATTTCCTGTTTTGTTCTCCTTCTGTGATTTTTCTGTATTACTTAGCATTTTTCAGCTTATTTACTGAACAAACAGCATAAGAAACCCCAGTGAGAATGAAAACAAAAATACAGGATTTATGTTTAAGAGACTTCTTTTATTTAGTGGCTGAAAGGAACTAGAAGCAGAATATGGCACTTCCTATAACTATAAAACTTTGCCTAAAATAGAACACATTGAAACATCCCCAAAGCTGACTGGCCAAAAAACTCAGGGGGAAGAAAAAAATGAAGAGAACCCTGGTCTGCTGGTAAGTACAAATCTGTATCTACGGCCTCACAGCTCTAAAATCATCCAGGGATAAGAGACTGCAGCTACTTAAGATTAGTGGAAGAAAGACTTAGCAGCAAATACAATAAGACACGCTTGGAACATATTCTGACTAGTTACAAAGCATGACCAAGTTATCCTATGCAGTGCACATGAACACACCCTGTGAGTATTTATCTGATGATAGACGCCAACTACGTTCTTGGGGCTTTGTGCTGGGTTTTTGTCAGGTGACATTTATTTCTTCTTCCAGTCATTCACCAGAAATGAGGATTTTTCTGAAGGATTTGCACCACACTCCTCCAAGTTATAATTTTTGTTCTACTTTCCTCTTGGAAAATTCTTAAAGCTTTAATCAAATTTGAGGGTGCAGTATAGCACCGTACTAACACTTCTCAACATCACTGTTCAGCAGTCAACCCAATATGATAGTGCAGACAACTGGAATTCCTCAGAAGACTAAACACAAGTATTTGCTGTCAAAGTCCAAATATATCTCAGACTTCTATTTCCAAATCAATCCCCATCCCAGTGGCAATAACAGCATGCTAATCTCACATAGCTGCTTACAGCGACCAACCCAGGCCTTCAATCTAAAAGCAAAAGCCTTTAATGCTTCAGTTAAATACAGATACAAACCTGCTTACCTTCATGTGTAATCCAGCCATGGCAAGAGCAGCATTATGATGGCAGCACCAAATAAAAGCAGTAAATATATATCTAAAATGTATATACACACATGTATATGGCTGCCATCAATAATGTAAACAGCTTTTACAGCAATTTTAATAAAAAGCAATGCTTCAGCCATATAATCACACTTCTCCCTAGACAACTGGGTCGCCGTGCCAAGTTTCTCCTTTGACACATAGAGCAAAATAAAGTTACTATCTTGCTTTTCCAGCAGGTAACAAAGAAAAGTCTCAAAATGCAACATCTCAGCTGGAATTAACATAGTATCATCCCAAACCAATAGAAACAAGATAGAGGCTGTGTCTGATGCAGCCTTCTATTCCTACTGAAGAGAAAAACCCAAGTTCAATCACACCAACACAACAAGGTTAGCCTCGATACTTATCACTGATAGAAGTTAACTTACAATGTTCTGTGGGGTTTTGGTTTTAATTCTGGGCCAGCAGTTGGCTGGGGTATTTTGGTTTTTGGGTTTGAGGAGTTTTTGTGTCTGTAAGCAAGAATATTTTCAGCAAAAGGAGATTTTGCAACTCTGCATGTTGGAGTGGTCAGCTGTAAACAGCCACAACAACCTCGTCTTGAGTGGTTTCTCAGGATTTAGGAAACTATTATTAACTCCTGCAATATTTGCCTGCACCTTAACAGAATATTCCACACCTCCTTTTCAAAGGCACTGCCATTTTAGCAATCTGCTTCTGCCAGGGAAGTTACGTAGCAGAACTGGCTTACAGAGCAAATGACACATCTCAAGCGTATGTGTCCAGACACTGCACCATCTCTGCCCTATTTACTGCAGTCACACATTTTGTACAAACTCCTGTTGCTCCTGCAGGCATTCCATCTAGCACCGCTGACAGCCCAAACACAGCGACAGCGTCGCACCCCCGGCAGACAAAGGGGGCTCGGAACAGACGTGGGACAGGAAGCCATGTTCAGCCCTGGATTTCGACCCTGAATTAAAGTGGGTTTAGCACACATTCAAAGCAGTGGTTTGGAATGCCAGACACAGCACAACTCCACCAGTGAGACACAAGGACTGTCTAGCAACTAACAGAAAGCTTCCCCTTCCCCCACGGAAAAGCTGGCAGAGAAAAACTTCCAAGAGCTAATCAAGCTATTCAAACACTATCTGCATATTGTTCCCATTCCTTCTCTTTTGGAGGGAAGCTTCAATGTAAAAATCTAAATGCTTTGTACAACTGTACTGTTTGCAAAATGAGCCTAGAAGAGATTAAACTTTTATCTGAAGCTGGAGTAAGTGTAGTACTGAAGAGTAAAACATGTTTTTTCTGTGGTTTGCAGGAGTGTTCAGGAGAAGAGAATTTAGTTCTCATGCAAACACACTTCATTCACGCAGTGCAGTTCACAATAAAATTTACAAGTAATTTTCCTTTTGCTGGTTGTATTATAGGCACTTCCAAGAGTTATTTTAATATTTTAGGGTTAGAATAATTGTAAGAATAGCATCTACCAAAAGAAAAATAATGAAGACATAATTCATATAAGTGACAGGAAATGTGAATTTTGACTTTGGCTCCATCATGCAACAGCTAAGGAACAACTGAGAAATAATTCAACTCGAAAGCATTTTCACTTCCCCTTCCCAAAATATCCTTCTAATAGCATGCATGACCCTATGGTAACTGCTGTTTACAAAGCTTCTCAATGCCTCAGAATAGATACCCCACAGAGTGAGCTCATTATTTTCACACTCAGTCCATATTCCGTTCTCTCAGACATCACACCCTTATGACAGTTTCCACTGCAAATATATTCACATCATGCAATCAACACCTCCCAAAGGGGATGAGAGCAAGACAGGAAAAATGATCTCAGCTCTTTAATTGCTTTAAATCTGTGATGGTTTTGCATGTATCTGCTTTGGCAATGACTGCAAGTATCCTGACAGTGGAATGTTACCCATCAGCATGGCTTGTGGCTGTGGGAAGAGACAGGTTATGACAGCATAAGGAAGGGGACTGGAAAAGAATGCTAAAGCATCATCTCATACCAGGCAGTGATTTTGAATTGGTGATTTAAGTGTAATTTGATGAAGAAAGTCAGCTTGAGTTGTCAGTAATTACCATTAGACATCTAATTGCACAGAATGAGAACATGTTAAACAGACCAAACTCCTTTTTGTATGGTTTGAAAACTGTTTCTAGCAATAATTCCCTCCCCCTCCCTGCAAATGAATGATTTGTTTCCTGGCAAGAGAAACCAAACAAAACCCAAAGCCTATTGTCTTTAGTTCCTCAAAAGTTTACATTAAAGACAACTTTTTCACAGATAATTCCTCTTTTGTGGCACATTATTTCATCAGAAGTTAAAATAAAAAATTATCACACGTGCCTCTAACAGCTCTGCACTTTCAACCTTCCCCTTTTGAAAGGGTTGTAAGTTAAGATCACCCAGTCTCTCATCATGTACAATTCCAGTATCTAGAATTGTGTTTATAATGTCCAGAAGGAGATTATTCCAAAATTATAGCACCACAGGCATTTCGGCATTTCTGCCACTCTACATCACCTGTTTGGAATGTGCATGCTGCTGTTTCGTGGTTAAAAGAAACATGAGGGAAGAGCTTAGATGAAAGAGTCATGATTAGGTACCTTCAAAACACTAGCCAGGTGACTGCTTAAAATAGTTACATATAGTGAGTAGTATGTGGATGCTTGAATAGCTACAATTCAAAACTTTATTCTCACAGAAACAAACTTAAGTGACTCCTTTACCCAGGAAGTCTAAGAATCAAGGTATGCTATGAATACCTTGCTAATTTGTGTCCAAGACCATTCTGTCTCCCTTCCCTCATAGCTCCTGCTTAGGTACTCAGCTATGTACAGCTTTCAGAGGAATAATAATTCTCATTGTCCCCTTATGATCCCTCTGCTCCCCTCATTTTATGCAGCAAAAATTATCTAGACATGGTGTGAACTACCTAACCAGAGAGGCTGTGGATAGGATATCCCATCCCTGCAAGTGTCCAAGGCCAGGCTAGATAGGGCTTGGAGCAAGCTGGTCTAGTGGAAGGTGTCCCTGCCCACAACACAGGGCTGGAATGAGATAGCTCCTAAGGGCCCTCCCAACCCAAGCCATTCTGTGATTCTGCTCTATTCTGTAACCACTGCCTTCCAGAACAGCCCCTGTAACCAGTGTTGATGTGAACCATACTACAGGGGAGCAGGTAGAAAATCTGAATCTGCAACAGCTAATTTTCACATGAAGGGTGGCTATAAAACCTGGGCAATGGGTTTCATTTAGAAAGGGGTGGGGAGAGGGAAAACTGAGAAGGAGTCTAATTCAAGTAAGAAATCAATTCTTTTAGTTGAGTTAAGAGTGACAAATCTATCCAGAGAGAGAATGACACCATCAGAGATATGTTACTGCTTTCCTGGGTGGCTGTGTGACAAACCCAGTATGTTTTCCTCAGATGTACAATCCTGCTTATTTCACTCGCTGTACTTGTGCAAAAGCCAAAGTGACTTGCCCTGGAATCCTGTCCCTGCTGCCAGTCACAGCAGAATAGATTTGTTTCTTTAAACTGCCTGCTCTCCTCCTCCACCTCCAGCAAAAAAGCAGTTAACAAGTATAAATGTGTGAATTCCTCAGAAGTCACTCCAAAGGGAAAAGAACAAACTGTTCTTCCCCCTCACAGATAAAAGCTTTAGTTGGGTTTTACTGTATTTCCTTCCAAAATGAAACCTGGTTTTTTGGATTTTAGCATTTACAAATAAAATATTATAGGTCTCTGTGGACTCAGGTTAAGGTGTACAGAGGTTTTTTTGGAGATTAAGGGACACTAATGACACATACATGCTCCTGAAACTAAACCCAGAAGTAGAAAAACAAATGGAAGTGGTTTCAACTGAAGCTGACACTACTCATGCTTTGAAAGCTGGATTGCTGCTCACAGACTATTTTTGCTGAAATAGCAGAAGAGTGCACTCCTTTAGTGGGACAGTTCAAAATCACTAGTTTCTCTAAAATACATTATTTTAAAAAATTTATCCTCAAATAAGCCTTTTTCTGTAAAAAGATTTTTCAAAATGGCAATCGTTTCCCTGTCCTTCAAAGGAAAGTAGTTGTATTCATTTCCTAGTAGTCCAGTGTCTGGTAAACACTGCAACAGCTGCCAGGATGGGAAAGGGAAGAAAAAGGAGAGCAAGTTATACTGAACACTGATTTCATTCATGTGTTCATTTGAAATCAGGAACTGTCAGGGAAGGTGGTTCAAATGTCTCCTAAGGGGAAAGTTTGTCAGCAACAAATACCCAGCTAGGATCCATGGTTAGTGTTACAGGTAACAGACTGCTGGGAGTAGCGAACAATCAGAAATGAGTGGCAAAGAACAGGGGTGGGAATAATGTATCTTTTGGTGGCATTTTCAGCTTTAAGGTCTTGATGAAACAAGGTCCTATGAATCTTCATCACACAAAATTTTCAGATAAAAAGGGAGCACAAAATGATGTCATTAGTGCAAAGTCAGAACCTAATGTCCAGAGTGCTCTCAAGACAACACTAGACTATAAAACCTTTCTTCATACCTCACACACATGGATAAAATGTGGGTAACTCTGGCTGGCTAACTAGTAAAACCAGAAAAAAATTCTCAGTTACCTATACAGAGCAGAGAGGATTTGCATCCCCTTCCACAGAATCTTGTTTTTATAAAAATTTAAATTCTGTCAGAGGTCAAATTGAAGCTATCGTACAGCTTCTCATAAAGCTTAACAAGTGCACACAAAACAACCAAAAAATACCAGGGGAAGACATTTACCACAAATGTGCACATTCAGATCCAACTGGAAATATTCAAGAAACTTGAAGAGAGAAAGAGAAATGTAACTTTTTTTAATGACATCAGCCATAGATTTCATATTGCTTGGAAGCTCTTCAAAGATGGCAGCGTATCACAGAAATGGAAGTGCACAATCTCACTGCTCCCTCCTGCAGAGCAGGATGAGTCACTTAGCACAGCCAGAAACACCATTTGATTTTGAGCTTCTGAAATAATCTCTATGCCATACACCATGAAAGAAAAAGAACAAATTAGCCATATTACTTGATAAACTAAGAAGCGGCAAAAGCACACCTGGACCTGTAAGTCACAGTACCTAATAAAAAGCAACATAAGAGCATCTCTCTTTCTTCCACACCTTTTACAGCTCTTCCACAATTCTTTCTTTTTTCCCAAACTACAAATCTCATGAAGTTTCTGCTGTGTTTAATTTCACTTATCCCAGACATTGGAGCAGTACAAAATAAAGCAGTAACCCCTTTATGGGGACTGATCCCATTGACATTTTCATTCTTCACCCGTAAGTTAGACAGGATTATCCCTCCCCTCCTAAGACCACAATCCTGTCCAGAAGCCTTGGAAGGTGTGGGTCACAGGGAGCTACCTGAGACCTAACATCAATAAGCTTTTGCCAGCTTAGTCTGTGCTGCAACTGGACAGGGTGATCCTGCTTTCCACACATCCCTGCCCTTTGTTGAGGCTGTTGTCAGTCCCAATGCCACTCATCCCCATCGTATCACTACGTCAACTGACCTCACCAGTACCCATTCCAGCAAAAAAGGGAGTCTCAAACAGGCTTCCCCCCATCACCAATATGGATTTAGAGTAAAATGTCATCTCAGAAAGTTGTATTCCCATGGTTTCAAATAAGGCTGTATAAAGGCTGCTACCAGAGATCTGTCCCACATCCTTTACACACCCCTCCTGCTTTAGGGACAATCAAACACAGGTTTCACAGGGTGAATATAGTAAAGTACATAGCCTACCACAGAAAAATGTCTTCCCACAAAATAAGTTCACTGATCAAGCTCATCCTTTTGGCAGAGCATGCTACGTAGGAGCTGAGGAAGAAAGAAGGAAACACACCAAACCTGTTCTGGTGACAGCCCACGGAATTAGGTGTAACAAAAGTCATGGTCAGCAGCAGAATAAAGATTTAAACTGTTGATCCAGGCACCTTTACTATTTCTTGCAGACATCTACAAGAGGTAGATGCCTTCTCTTCACATCATTAAGACAATATCATACTCTTTATTATTCCTGACTTGTCCTCCCAAAAGAAGGAAAATACTGAAACAGATTAAAAAAAAAAAAAGCAGGGATACCTGAGCACCCACAAGTTGCAGCAAGGCTGAGTTCACAGGAAGGAGTTCAATGTCTGTGTTGATAGTGGTCTGGTCAAAGGGACATGCCTTACGGTGGAGCTTGTTGAGGCACATCTTGCAGACAGTGTGGCCACAGCCCAAGCTGATGGGCTTCCGGATCGTTTCGTCGAAAGTCTGTGTGCAAATCGGGCAGGAGAGAAAATCCGTCCATTGTGGAGCTTGTACAGGCATTGCTTCAGGAGTTAATTGACAAGACAAAAACCTAAAGCACAGATTCCACTGGAATCAAAATTTTGCAAAAAAGTCTGTTTGGTTTTAAATATCTTCCGTAAGTACAGACAGTCTGCACATAGTGTGAAACATAACCTAGAAGAAAACAGAAACACAGAGTTAGCATTCTGTGCTAGAACAGGCACGTGAGCTCCTTTGTGCTAGGGAAGTACCACTCCTCGAGGTGTAGCTGAATTAACTCAGGACTGAGTCACGACTTGCTTTAATTCCAGCTAGTCTCTGGCTCTGGAAAAGCCAGTGTAAACCATTTCTGTGGTTACACAGTTTAAAATAAATCATGGAAGATAACTATCACATTGACGTTGTAAGACTAATTAGCATTTTCATTTTTATGTTCTCTCTTTATAAATGAGCAAATTGACATCAATAAAATGTGAATAAAAAAGACAATTCCACTAATCCACTTTTGTACAATATCTACTGTACAAAATAATTAAATATTTAAATAATTTTGCTTAGACAAGGCTTCATCCAAAGCCTCTATCACAAGCAACCTTTCTTTAGAGTCCAGTGGGCTCTGGATTGGCACACAGTGACTGCCGAAGCCTCGAGGGGGACAGGATGAATGGCTCAGGGTCAGTCAGACACTGTGCAATGCAGCTCTCACACCTCACCCCGTGATACTGTGGGCTGCTACTCCAGCACCTTCACACAAACTCACATGTACTGAGCTCTGTGGCACCACATGGACACACCTCAGTTACCCTGGGTATCTGCATGCACTGCTGCTGGAATTCAGCACTGTTAACTTGCCTTCTGTCTGCCATCCAAGCACCTCCATCCTTCAAAAACTGGACCACCACTTTGAGTAGTCATTTATGACTGGATGACTGACAACTGTTCCTTAACTGTTCCTTTTGTAACCCCAATTTATACCATTCACTGCCTGCCTAGAGATTATATTGATAGAGAAAGCAAAATCTTTACTCTGTTGAGAGACCACACTGAAACTACAATAGAAGAAAAGCTGGGAAGTATTTATTATTTGGTACTTTCAAATCAAAATACTAAGAAGATCAAATGTTCTCATTATAAGGGAATGGAAGATAAGACATCGCTTTGGGACAGAAAAAAAGCAGAACTCATAGGAGAGAAATGTATAAGAATAGATGGATCACGTGATATGAAAAAAATCATTATAAAAAAAATTGGTAATAAAATAATTTATGACGTCTGGCTTACTTTCACCAGTGGAATTTGAAAAAAAAAAGTGCAAGTAACTGATTCATAAACAATTTTTCTAAATCAAGGAGCAAAATGACAACAAAAACGCCACCCCACCACCCATATATATTAGTTTCCCTTTTCCACACACTACTGCCTTCAGTTTCCAACCAAGGACTGCACACTTGCTAGTGTCTGTTCTGACAGGAAGTTCTTCCATAAGCAAAACAGCAATGTTTTATCAGATCTTAAGCTTAAAAAATGCTTACAATTAAAACGCAAATTCTAAAGGCAAAGAGAGAAATTTTATATCAGGACACGTGCAATTCAGAGTCAAGACATTTCAAAACATTTAAAAACAATGAAGTGTTACTAGTTAGGCTTTTAGCTGAGTTTCATCAAACACCTAACCTTAGCTCTAAAGCTAATGAAAAGGAGTTGTACTATGATGATCCCTTTGAGTCACTTCCAACTCAGGATGCTTTATGATTCTAGGGAAAAAATAACTATTTCTCTCTTCAAAAGACAATATACAACGCCTCTGGTTTCCAGCCAATAAGGCATCAACAAAAAAAGTCAGTATTACCCAGGCAGAGTGGCACAAGGAAGAGGCACCACATGTGGTTCACGCTGCCACCAGCATTGCACAACAAGATGTCAAGGTTGTTCAGGGCTCCCCCTTTCAAAATACCTCTTTAATGGCAACTCAGCCATTTTCTTCCATCTTGTCAGCATAGGCTCAAATAATTCTTATTACTTATTAATGTATCACCATAACCCAAATGAAATCTTCTATACTTTTAAGTTACTACACTGAGAGATGATATCCGAAACCATTCAGCAAATTTACTTCCAAGCCTTCCCCGGCTACCTGCCCTCTTATATACTGACTAAACTTTGGTAACAAGCATTCAAGCCAGAACTATCCTTTCTAAACCAAATCCGCAACAGAAATCACCCAGAAACTCCATAGAAATCCTTCTACAAAGAGCAGTACACAGCTTGGTAAATCTGCTGTATGTATGGCTGTACTATGAAATATCCTTTGGGAATCAAAATTTAAGAGCTGAATCATAGTTCTTCCTTTTGACCACACTGCTATTAGAGTATCTAGCAAAAATTTCCCAGACTCCTCTGCAATTCAGAAACAAACTGAGCAGTCTATTTAAAACAAATTATTAGCCAAGCATTCAGGAAAAGAAGTTTTCTACTAACTGAGGAGACTTAAAACCAGAAGCTAACATGAAGCTGTACCATCAAGTCTAGAAAGCAGATGTGAACATGGAGATGCCACTATCCCAAGCTGTGAACTGGAAGGAAGGAGTTGAATGCAACTTGAACGTTAGTTAACTAATTTAAAAAAAAAACAATAAACAGAGCCGTGTTGTTGTTACCTGTAACTCTGGCATAATGAAACAGGTCATATTTATTTACAAATTCAAGAGTTGAAAGAGAAGTTTGGGGAGTCTGGAGATGAAGGAACTAATTAGTGGCATCCATGATCCCCTGTCAAGACAGGTCTCCAAAGGCTGGGGAACAAGGGAAGCAAAGCTCATACATAAGCAGAGAGACTCTACAGTGTCTGAGCTTGTGTCCTGGTGCCTAAATGCCAAAAGAAGGCCACTGACAATAGAACATACAGCTGTGAGAAACCTCAGAAAGTCACCTATTTCAGCAATCTAGCTGCTGCAGATGGCTCAGTGATGTGATGCAGCCAACCTTTTCCCCACAGAAAAGAATAGCTGTTGAACAATGAGCCCTGTGCTTCTAAAGAACCTCCACAGCAGATCAGCACAAACCTGTGGAAATCCCTCTGATCCCACACAAGACAGGAATGGCATCACAGGGACTGAGCATTCACAAGCCACATGCACCAACCAAGTACTGCTGGTGCCACAGCTTGCCACAAACGTGGTCCTGTTTTACCCCCAGATCAACCTTTGCCCAAGGGAGCGGAGCCAAGCACTGAGATACACTGTAAATCTCTTCCAGGCACAAAGACTTAGACATGCGAAGCTGCTGAAGATACCTGTGCCTTGTATCAAGGTTTGTGACTCACTATGCCCTTAGAAGTAACTGGAAAAAACCAGTCCTAACTTCAAAGAGCTACTTTGAACGGGAGACATTACAAATGGCAATAAAACAGTGGAAAGAAGACAGTTTCACTACCACTGTCTGCTATTGGAATCATCACCACTACAGAAAGAGAACGCTTTGAACATGTACAGTAGGAAAAGTATATTCACTTTTATAGTACAATGCTTTTTAAAAAATGTTTATCTTCAGCATTACACCAGAGGTAAGCAAATAATAAAGAATGCAAAAAATTACAATAGACATAACTATTTAAATAGCCCACTTCCCCATAATATTACATTTTCAACCCACACTCAATTCACTAAGTCTTTCACACTCAATAGCTTCCAACACTGTAAAATGTATATTCATACACACTTCTTGGTGCATGATTAAAGAAAATAGACATGACACAATCAAAGAAAGCAAAAAACTAAAAAGTTAAAACTAAAACTAAAAAATTACATCTTTTTATCTCCCATAAATTGGAAGACAAAAAGGTGTAATTAAGAATGAAGATGCCCCAAGGCAGAGCTTGAATCCTACACTGAAACCAGAGACTGACTGAATTTGTTATTTCTGAGTTTGAAAATATAAAGTACCTGTATGCAAGTGTCATCCTCCTGTTTACCCCTGCATAAGCTTTTACCCACATCTAGAACCACCTGGAAAAATTTCTCCTCTCTTCTGGGCCTCCCAGCCCCCAAAAAAATCCTTGAAATTCCATCCTTCAAAGCAGACTGGAAATGTCACACTGTAATCAGATCGGTGACCTGTCTCCTCTGGGACCCTGCCAGTGCTTCAGAGAAAGACACGATTATTCCATAAACCACTGGAACAACCACTGCATCCTTACTCTGCTGGACTACAATGCAGAGGCTGACGTAGCCTCATGTCCGAGCTGTGTTGTGTCTGTGGCGACCAGAGTCTTCCACATGTTCTCTGCAGATTCAGCTCTTGACAAAAAGACGCTTGTGAAACGCAGAACAGTCTGTACCAACATGCACTGGCATCAAGTTTCACACACAATGACACACAGGAAAACTCCTCTGCTTTCAGTTTGAATTAAGTGCACTCTGAGGGAGTCCTTCGGTGCAGGTTCCAAGCACACCCCAAATTCTCTCACAAACATGTTATTTGGACCCAGCACGCTCTTGCACGGACACATCACATGTTGTTTCATCACTACCAGTTGGCAGTGCTCTCTCCCAGCAGCAGTCCACACTAAGTCATGTCACAGTTTAAGCAGATGACTCAGCATACCTAAAGGGGCACCCTTGGCTCAGCTCCTGCCAATTCAGTAGATACAGCTCTTGAGAGCATTACTCCCTCCTGAGTTTTATGCATTCCCACAGCATTTCATTACCCAAACAGCATCATCACCTTGACCAGAATTCGGTTAAGCTGAAGCTGTTTCATTTTTGCTGAGTATTACTCTTGGCTAAACCAAGCGGAGCTTCCTGTCGCAGTTACCAGTGAACACAAGTAAAGCCTATTTAGTGCTAAGCTTAACACTACAGCAGCTCCTCAGAGCCAAAACAAACTCAGGCTTGCCAACTGAACTGCTCATGCAGATACAACTCTTGAGTAATCATTATTTATTCTAATAGAGAAAACACCATTTCATTAATTCTTTTAAAGACTCTTACTCCTTGATAATAACTTACACTTTTCTGAGAAAAAGTAACTTTTCTAAGAAAAAGTAACCACTTCTCTCTTCTGTGAGACTGGTTGTCTGGTACATTAACTACTTCAAAACCTCTGACACTTGGAAATTAAAAATAAATCAACAGCCTGAGTTAAATTAATAGACAACAGTAAAACAATTCCTAACTCATAAGGATTACCAGATACCCATAGTACAAGTCTAGCCAGCAGCTGAACCGCCTCCATTCTTGTCTAGTGCCAAACAGACAAATTTTTGCCAGTGTTTCACAGAACCTTTTTGTTTTCTACTCCGGTGGGCTCATTGTAAGAAACAATATTTCTGAGGACACTTAAGTAGCTTTCTTCTTCTCCCTAAGGAAATACTTTAAAAAGTCCTGAATATCATTTTAGGGAAAAAGTAACCTGACAACCTGTGGGAAACCCTGACCAGCTAAAAGTAATGTATTTTTCTTACAAGCACCCTGTACTGCCAACTTCACGGTTCACAGAAAAGGGTAAATCACACTAGCTATGTTTTCCACATCCAGTTCCACAGAAAAACCTCTGAAAAATTTTAAAGAGAGGGGAAGTCCATACCTGACCAAAGAAGAGAAGGTAGAAGAAAAAAGCTTCTTACCTCTGCCTGGCAAGCTCCATGAACAACACATACCATAAGGCCAGAAGAGTATATGTATATGCGACCGATTCGGGGTTTTTTTCCCCTTCCTGTTTGCTCTCTCCAAGTCCCCAGTAAACTCCGCTGGCAGCAAGGGCCCGACTTCCTCATTCCTGCTCCACGCATGCGTGCTGCCAGCACACACCCAGCACCACCGAACGCTGCCCACAGCACGGAGCCGCAGCGAAGAAATCCCCACCCAACACCACAACCTGCAAAGTCTCGACGTAATGCGGATTCCAGCCCTTCCTTCAAAGCGTTAGCTGGCTTTAGGGTAATAAAGCTCTCAAAAAAAGAAGCAAAGATAAAATCATGAACATCATCAAAACTATGTCCCAAAGTAACCGAAGCTCACCTAATCAGATTCAAGATCTACTTTCTTTTCTCCTCCGTAATTTTTGACTGAAAACAAGGGGAGAAATTTATATAATTTCAGGCAAAAATCTCTTACTTGGTCGAGTCAGTTCAGTACTTTAGGAAAATGGGGTCAGTTAAGGACAAGATGTTATTTCTTATTTGAAGCTTCCTGCCTAGTAACAACACAAAGAAAACAAGAAAACCAAACCATCAACATCACAACTCTACCATAGGACCTCCCCAATAAGTTCTGAAAGCAATTTACAATGATTTAAGCTTCCCAACATCCTGTGAGGCAAGACCTCATGTCTTCCTACACAAAAAAAACTGGTGAATGAAGTTATTTATATGGTGTTTAACAGGAAAAACATGGAATGAAACCTGATATATCGTTTTCTTGACCCCTATTCTCACCCAACCACCATTAGGGTCATGAACATTAAAAGACAACACGTGTAGACAAAATTTAAATGTTCTTGCTCAATCCCTCCAAAATATAAAACCTGCATGTGAATAAAATAATAAATTTTCAGGGAAGATATACAGAACCAGCTGGTTGATATTATACATCCCTTACAACTTATTTAAAAGAGGAAATTATATATATATACATATCTCTAAATAGCAAAACGGTTTTATGATCTACCATCTAGAAAATTTTTTGTACCAGTAGGTGATAAAGTCTAGGGAGTTAATAGCAGACAACAGCTCTACAACATATTCCTTTCACTTCAAATTACAAGTTCTTGCGTTTGTCAATGAAAACTCTAACAGTAACACAATGATTAAACCAGTATTTAAAAAATAAAAAAAAAACCCCAAACAGATTAATAGAAGAAAGGCAGAAGGCACTTCAAAAATCCACAGCAGTTTTCAGGACAGGGACTTGAGTTCAATGGGTCAAATCCTCGAGAGCTCTCCACCCTGCTGCCAAGGAGGCAAGCTAATAGTTTGCTCTTCCCAGAGAAAACACATGTTTGAAAAAAGCCATGGCAAAGATAAAGACAAGCTTTTAGAAGTCTTTGGATTCAAGGGTGCAGACAGATATCACCTCTCAGTGTCAGCTAGAGAAGCCACTACTCTTTCTTTCTCATTCCTTCCTAAGATATTCCAGCTGGACCAGCTGCATAGCTGTCCAAGCTGAAGTTTTAAACATAGATTTTTATTAATAAACACAGGTAGGCAGAAATGTGGGTGGACAGCAATTACACAACCAAGACCTCATTTTAACTAAAGGCAACAAATCAGCCACACAAACAGCTTGTCTAATCCCAAGTAGTAGACTTGAGGAGGGGAAAGCAATTGAAGTGAGTAGTGCTCTGGATCACTGAGACCAGTATCATTCTTTTCCATGCAGGAATAATCTACAGTTACCTGACAACTACTACTTACTACAGGCATCTGGTAGATGGAAATGAAAAGTTGAGGAAAGGAGAGGGTTATCTTGGTGTCACTGCAATGCCTTTATCCTTCCTTAGTCATGAATCATTGAGAAGACCCAGCACAACTCAATGAAAAAGAAAGCATTGAAAAAACCAATCTAACAAAAAGGTATAAAGTGCTGCTCGCCACCCACTCAGAAACAGCTTTTCTCCCCACTTAATTCAGCAGCTCTAGTTCTGCTTTGATGTCAGTGACACTCCAGCTACAATAACATTACAACTGCAAAGTCAAACAATGAGACAGAAGGCAGACTTATAGTCTGGCTGGAGATATTGGTCAAAATCTGTTCAAAAAAGCCCTCTAACTTATAATACAACCTTTAATTATTATCCCCCACCCCTGGCTCCCCAGCAAACTTATGTAAGAATACTGTCTCCAAAAGGAAAAAAATAATCCAGAAATGTTTCTTTTTTTGTAGTGTACTGTGAAAATATTACTGAAATTTTTTTATTTGATAAACTTACAAGGCAAGAATCGAGCAATAGTCTGAACTTCCTCCCCACCTTCTTCCCACTTCCCCAACCAAGTGTTGGCATTATACTTGTCACTCTATTTATTTTTTTTTTCAAACTGACTGACAGACTTAAAAAAACCAAACCTTATATGACAAAAATTCCAGGTGCAGTAGTAAGGAGATGCTGAAATATACTGTAAGAGCAGTGTTAAGTAAATAGAAATGCTACTGCCCAGCATAGGCAATAAAAGGCTTCTATTGCATTGTTGTTGAAAGTGTAAAATGGAAATGCAGAATCCCATTTTATGAAGAACTCCATAGGTATTCAGAAAACATTTTCAGTGTCCACCTGATAACTTAAGTCTCAGGACTTCTTTATAGTGTTTTCTTCTTGCTTCTCATTTCTCTGATTGGGAGATGGCTTTTCTTGTAACTGTAGATGCTACCCTCATTTTAAATATAGATGTCAAATAGCTTCACGTTAATAACATATAATAACTGCTGTTTACACAACTACTCTCTAATAAAGCTTCAGTTATTCTATTTACCTTCAAAGCAATTTATTTTGGAAGACTGCATCTAAACATAAAAAAAATCTTTTAATAAAAGCAGAAAGTCAGCAGCAGTGAAAACTAATGAATTTCTTAACAAAACTACCAATGTAGTTGCTTGCTTGCCTGCCTGTTTAATGTATGAGTTCATTTTAAACATCATCATCACAATAAGGGGTTTTTATTTCTATGTTTCATACAAAGCTACCTTTAGACTACTGCAATGTTATTTCAAAAAGCAATGGAGCACCTCATTTTCGTGGCACATATATTTTATCATAGTGAGAGTTCACAGTGACAAAGAATTTTTTTTTCACCCTCTGAGCCTTATTGTATTTGTATCCATTACACTGTTCTCTCAAAGATTTTGATACAGAATTATTGAACTATATCAGCTTCAATAAATCAGATCCTCTACTTCATGCTGTTCAGTCAAGCATGTGATATCGTTTCTGCATTAAGATGAAAGGGTATGGCACCATCAGCTTCAGAGAAAAGATGCTCATTTACAAACAACATGTACAGCAAAACACTTTTGTGCCCACTACAACACAGCAGTTTTACCAAAAAGTTGAGGAAGGCAGCTTGAGGAGTTGCTAAGAGAAGATAATCCAGGTTGTCCTCATTTCTCTCCCAGACCAGTCAAGTCTAGCTGCTAAGAGAATTGTTAAACATTAATTAAACAAGTGCCCCTGTGGCCAAGAAGGCCAAAGGTATTCTGGGATGCATTAGGAAGAGCATTGCCAGCTCTTCCAGGGCTGATCCTACCCCTCTGCTCAGCCCTAGTGAGACACATCGGGAATGCTGCATCCAGGTCTGGGCTACTCAGGACAGGAGAGACCTGGAGCTCCTGCAGCAAGTCCAGGAGAGGCTGAGGAGATGAGGAAGAGCGTGGAGCAGCTCTCTCGAGGGACCTGTGGCTGTTCAGCCTCAAGAGCAGACCCAGCTGAGAGGGGCCCTCATCCCCTTGGTCCCTGTCTGCAGGGAGGGCTCAGAGCAAGGACCAGGCTCTGCTCCCTGGGCCCAGCAATGGGACAAGAGACCATGGGCAGAAATGGATGCCCAAGGAAGAACTTCTTTCCTGTGCAGTGAGCAAGCACTGGAACGGAGACCAGAGAGGCTGTGCAGTCTCTCACTTGGAGGTATTCCAGACCTGTCAGGACACAATCCTGTGCCATGTGCTCTGGAATGACCCTGCTTGAGCAGAGAGGTGGGACCTGATCACCCACTGTGGTGTCTTCCAACCTGATCCATTCTGATTCTCTGAAAATACCCAACTGTAAACAAAGAGCAAATCACAGCCACTACCTACAAGCATGATACTTCAAATGAGATTTAGCACAGCAGCAACAGAATGTCATCTCTCCAAAAAACTAATATGAGCTAACCACCTTAGCATTATGTGGATCCAAGCATTCAGACTCATATTTGCATTCTACAACTAAGGAAGACAGATACTGAAACTTCATCTATTTGGCGTTTCCAGTGCATTTTCAGACACAGGCTTAGAGCAGGGCAAGTTTAAGCTACTTCACAGAAAGTACTCTCCATGCTCATGCTTCACTTCTGCTAAGGACCTAAGCCTATCCAAATCAAATTCTCTTCCTTCTTACATTCGCTTCTAAAAGGTTACAAAAGATGTTCCAGATCTGTTAAATGGTTAAGAAGTTCTGGTAACAAGGGAAAAAATGTGGGAAGCACAGAAGAAGGAACTTCAAGGCAGACACTTTTAGCATCAGTAGACTTGTCAAGTTCTTAGGTGTAGTTTCACAAGCAGCTTATTTGGGCACAACCAGGGCAACACAGACTCTTAATGCATTTCTCCATTAATGGAAGCTGTCTTGAAAGTACTGATTAAATTGTAACTAGCTACCTAAATGCTATTCAGCAATCCTAACAGTAAGGATGACTACACTCACAGCTTGGAATGATGAGAGTAGGTGAAATGGAATAAGGAATATGAGCAATAATTTGCGGAATTGTTACATTATATTAAATCCACAACAAAATTATCTAGTTTCAAAAACAATGCTAGATTTAAGCAATGCTTAATGGTGCAAGTTATGCAAATACAGTCAAAGGCATCCTTTCAGCTCACTGCAGTAACAGCACCGAGCAAAGTACTGTTCAGAGAATGCTCTAGCAGTCCAAACTCACATCAGCTTACCACCCCTAGAAACTAACTGCAAATAAGGAAGCAATTGTAAATGCTACAATAGTTGATACAAAAATAGCTTACAGGGCCAAATCAAAACCAGATATACTTCTTTGTTGAGTCCTGTAATAGGTTCACTTGCAATAATAGCAGAAATATTACTCATCTGTGAAACGTATGTTCGTTATCTTATTCTACCTGTTTTCATGACAGACTGCAATTGTGTTCTAATAACACAGCCTAATCTACACTACAGCTCTGGAGTCATCCAAGGTCAAGAGGCAGCTGTGGCAGAAATGGCACTGAGCCTGGAGAATTTCAACTCTCTTGTTAACAATTGCATAAATAAAAAATTAGCTAGTCAACACACTATACAAGATTTTCTTCACAATTCTAACAGATTTGATGTAAAAATCCAAACAATATTCAGCACTGACAAGCCTGCTCAAGACTTTTAGGCAGTGTTAAATTACCATTCACACAGGGCTTAAAGTCTTTAAGTAGCAGCAGGAGAGGTCACACAACTGTTGCTGAAAAGCAGGTTAATTCAGGTACGTCTGACTCAGAATGTAATTGAGCCTCACTTGCTTTAAATGATACTGGCAGCCGGTGATTCAATTTGTAGCACTGCTAAAAAAAGCAGTTCCAGAGGCCAAAAACAGCCTGGGGCAAGGTACTCCTTTTGAATTAGACTTTTCAGGCAACCTTCAATTACATGAAAAAAATCCCATCCTTAAATATTTTGCAGCCTTCGTGTCAGTCTCAACTTCTAGATTTATAAAAATAGAGTATTTTCTTTACAGCTTGACAACATCATTAGAAGTTGTGTTAGTGTAACACAACCTGGCTTTTAGTGGGGGTGGAGGAAGCCACAGAGGTTGCTTCTGAAATAGAAGCTCCTCGAAATTTCTACTATGCCCAGCAGAGCCAATTCCTAAAGGCTCTGATGATGGACATATTGGCTGGCCCAATTAGGAAGTTAGCAACGCCTCTGTGATGAGATATTTAAAAAGAAAAAAGGGAACTCAATTCCTCTTTCTTTTGCCTCTCTGAGGGGTGGTGAGGGGGGCCACCAGGCCCCTTCCCTGTGTGGCCACTGGGGCCATGCTGCTGGGGGGACCATCCTGGCAGCAGGAGCAGCCACACAGCTGAGTCCACATGGCTGGGGCCAGCGAAGGGAGCAGCCGCGCAGCCAGGACCGCGTGGTCAAAATCGGTGCAGCGCCACACGACCGCTGCCATTTTGGTGTGGCTCACAATGAACTTAACTTGCTTAGCTGCTTTTAGCCAGCCAGGCTGAGAGCAGAAGGGCAGAAGCGGCAGCAGCAGCTTTTCTTTTTCGGCACCCCACATGGGAGAGGTGCTGAGTGGAGCCGATGGCCAGCACAGCTGACACAGTACCAGCCAGCAGGGACCATGTGACCAGCAGCGAGAGGCATGGCAAGCAATTCCCGGTGCACTCCCTGGATGGAATCAACCTTTGAGCGCTGCAGAACTCTATAAAAACTTTACAGCTGATAGAATTTGAGAACAAAGGAACCTACGGACACCAACTCTCTCCCAAGTCATAAAAAAGGAAAAGGTGAAGACATGCAAGGAGAACAACATGGCGATACTAATGTCGGTGGAAAGGAGGGAGGTGGAGGAGGAGGTGCTCCAGGCATCGAGCTGAGATTCTTCTGCAAGCTATGGTGAGGACTATAACACAACAAACTGTTTCCCAGTAGTTCATGAAGTGCATGAGGAAGATGCAGAATTCACCCACAATCCGTGGAAAAAAAAGCTGCTCACACCAGAGCGTGTGGATGCTGAAAAGCTGTAATCTAGTGAGAAACTTGAAGAGAGACAGAGAGAACTCTTGCTGCCAGAGACAGAGGACCCTTGCTTTTATACTAGAACAGCTCATCCTTAAACACTACACACCACAAACTAAGTGGCCCACGAGAAACAGTTGTGGGAAGACTGCTTTGCCCATGGGAGGGACTCATACTGCAGCACGTTGGGCAGGACTGCTACTCGTGAAAATCAGAACCACGTTTGAAAAGTTCACAGAGAACAGTCTCCCATGGGAAGGACCCTCAGCATAACAGAAGAGACTCCTTCCCCTAAACAAACTACAGAAAAGACTTTTAGAACTGACAACCTGACTATAAACCTCATGTTTTGTCTCCTTGTGCTGTCAATGATGGGAAAAGAAGAGCTGTGGGGGTGAAGGTGTTCTAAAGGTTTATTTTAGTTCTCATTATCCTCTTTTAATTCCGTTAATAAATTTTTCTTTATACCTTTTAATTTTTGAGCCTGTTTTGCCCTTAGAATTTTTTATCCTAATCCTTATCTCACCCCATGAGCCTTTTAGTTGCTCTTTCCCCCCTCTTCTGCTCAACTATAGCAGAGGAGAAAAAGTGAATAGTTTTTTTGGGTGGTTTTTTTTTGTGGGTACTGGCTTCTAGCCAATGTCAAATCCATCACAAAATTACCCACAGTTTTAGTGAGTGGTAACAAAAGGCTCAAGTCTCAGTGTTTCCATTAAACACCTACTCTTAAACCAGTAACAAACATTTCAAGCTTAACCACAAAAATGAAAGCTGTTGCCTTATATTTCTTTTTTAATAGCACAAACAACATAAGATAGTCATGTGTAAGAGAAAAAACCCAACCCCCAACATCTCAATGATCTTCCTACCAGTAATGGATAAGAAGTTTGTTTATTTATTTTTCACAGGAGCCTGAATTCAACTGGGAAAAATAATATCCTACATCCTCTTATGAAGAGATTCTGTATTATAACCCTAGTTAGAGAAATTTAAAGTTAGCTAACTTGAAAATCATTCAAACAAGAAGGCAAAATGCAACAATCCTGGGAGTAATCTATTAAAAATCCAGTGCCAATTTGATGAATTTTGCTGCTCATGACTAGTAAGTTCTCCTCCAAACAGGCAATGTTGTCTTTTAAAAGAAAGTCCTCTTACTTACTGCTTACTTTGCATGAGACTTATTCTAAATGGAGCAGTCCACAAAGAATTTTTCTCATTCCCAGTCTTCAAAGATATATTCATCTCTATTCATCTCTCTACATATTACAACTATACTATTGCAGTATCAGCAACCAGAAGGATGTAAAATAAAAAAATACATGGGATACAATCTCACAAACTACTGCCAGAGTTGTGTTACTAAAAAGTACAGAGATCTCCACGGCATGCTGAACCAGCTTAACTCTTTAAAAGCAAAGGGTAAACTTGCACTAATGAACTTTATCCACAGAAACTGAGACTTCACTCAAGGAAAACTAAGATACTGGACTAGATAAGGCTTATCTATAAACTGGGAAATAAGCAAGGGCTTTTTCTCCCTTTGGTCCTCTCCTGGAGAAGGACAAGCCACATTTTTACTTATCAGGTGAATGAATACCTGTGTTACTCACAGGAAGACACTGTAGAAGGTTGGGTTTTGTTGGTTTTTTTTTTTTTTTTCAAATTAGATTTTAGTTAAAATATACCTGTGACTATTTTAATACCTGGTGAGTAATCCTGACTCCACACCCCTACCCTCCCCTGAAGTGCCTAATGTGACAGCCACATCATCACATCCTCAAATGCCAACACCAAGGATTTCTGTGGGAGCCTTTCCTCCTGGTATGTCCTGAAATCACCCACACCATGGCCAAGCTTTAATTTGACAGAGCTCTTGTTCTGTTCTCAACCGGTCTAGTCAATCTAAAAACTCACACAAAAACTGCTGTGAGCACAGAATTCTCTTCAGAAATACACCCACAGACATCCCTATCCCGCCCCTGAGTGCTATTTTGTTAGAAGCATTTGACAGAAAAGTTCCACTGAGAAAGGAGTGACCAGAAAAGCTTACTACAGATCTCTGCTGAAGTCATGTAAATCCTCAGATTTACAGAAAATCAGGAGGGAAATATTGCATTTCTATGAACTACAGTGCAGACGTTGACACTTAGGTTATTCTGCCTTGACTGATGAATTTCCAATACTCCTGGTAAATGAATGAATGCTAAAAGAAAAAAAAATACTTAAAGCTACTTTCCAGTGTTGATACCATCTTATTAGTCCTATTTTTATTTTTTCCTTTTTGCAAATGCTACAGAAATGAGAAAGAACATCATGCATTAAGGACAAATTAAAATTTTGCCAAGTTTCCTCCCACTAAGAATATATTCTGCAAAGATCACACTGCTCAGAGAGAAGATTAAGTCTTAAGTCTAGTAATAATTAGAGAAATGGGGTAAATTTAGTGTAACTTAAGGAATTTATTTTGATTGGCAACCAGCTGGGCTGTGCCTTTTTGCTTCCCAGTTAAGGTGTTTGAGAGCTTTGTGCACAGCCTTTCACTTTATTATTTTAATAAAAATTAGAAGTATCTTACACTCCAACAGGACTTTCATGCCTACAGGCAGGTCACCACTAAAATGCTAAGCAGCATCACTGAAGGGAAAACTGAAAAGCTCAGTTTCCCAATGCATTTTGGCACGAGTTAGAACTTGGTTATTCCACATACCTCCACTCTCATACTGTTATCAACAGGGAACCTCTTCTAAAAAAAGAGATGATTTAGAGGGTTTCCAAACACACCCAACCCTTACTTTGAGCACCTTTTCTGTGCACTGAAATTATTCATGTCCCTGAAGATTCTTAACACAAATGCATCCTTAAAATGGAATAAAATGTTCAGGAGACAAAACCAGATGGAATCAAAGTGAGATGTCTTCAAACCAAGAAATGGCTTTGTAAAAACTACAAAACAGTGGACAAGCAGCATTAAAAGGTAGCAAGAATGAGGTATATTCAGCTAGCATGATTTATTACAGCACACAAGTACAGGAAATTAACAATCCACACACAGGTTAGAAAGTCCAGAAGACAATCCTGCCGGCTCACATCTCTTCAGTAGATTCTGACAATAGCTGGCAACAAACAGTTACATTTTAAATAGTCTGGTCTACTCCAAACAACCAAAGTTTAAGCAATTCTCACTGCCCTGAATAACATTTTCTTTCCACTGTTATGATTCACTTACAAAGAAGTTACAGTGTCAACCTTCTATCCATAAATCCTGGTTTAAACAATGAAGACTAAAATTCAATTTGACTATAGGTTTTTGCAGCACTAATAAGGTCTCCTTTTTAATTAATTCTACAGGAGGCCTTCTAACACAATTAAATGGCAGAATGACTCATAAAACAGGAAGGACAGCCTGAGTGCCTTTGGTTTAACTAACTCAGTCCATCTCATCAGGCCAGTTTAGCCTAACTTATTTTTATCTTTCTCCACGTCTCCCTTCAAATTTACAACAACAAGGTAGTCACAATGCTCCCTAACTTCTCATCAGTTCCAGAGGAAGCAGTGATGTTTCAACAGTCCTCAGTAAATTCTAAGAACAAAGGTTGCTCCATTATCCAAACCACCTATTCTGCAATTCTGAACTATAAAGCAATGAAACTAAGAGGCAATAAGCCATCTCTCTTACCTGCATTAGCTGGCTGAATTGATGAGTGGCTCAGAGCAGAACAAAGTTAAATGAAAAAAAAAAAATAGAAGAAAAATAGGGAAAACCAAAGAATGAAAGATCATTAAAGAGAACAGGAGACGTAAAGACAACATGCATCCAGGAAAAAAAAAAAGTACTACAAAGAAAACAGAGCACTTTAGCAAGCAAAGAGATAAAGGCTCCTTAGAGAAAAGTTATTTCAAGTCTGGAAAGGTACATCAGAGAGTGTTATTTCCTTGTAATTGCTTTACTAATTTATGAGACTTTGCCCTGTTCTCATCTATTTTTGATCCAAAATCCACATCCCTTCAAAGCAAGCAAGACCAAGAATTACTGTCCTTCAGAGCTGCTAAATAAGAGCACGCCATTTTCCAGCTTCCAAAACTTTCTGGATTTTGTCTACCCTTACAATAATTAACAACAATGCAGGTGCTAGTGACAATTTCTGCATGATAATAAACAGCTATTTATCAAGATCTTTCCAATGTGATTAATTAGTTCATTAGGGGACTGGTGATTTGGTATGAAGCCCCTGAGACATGTCTAGAACCAACTTCCCAGATGCTATGTTAAACAAACAATTGCTGCAGCAGAACTCAAGAAACACATATGCAACATCATACATAGCTGTGAAGATTTTTTATTTGTAGAGGGTTGGGGCTGAGATTTGCTTCACAATTCCTGCTCTTCCTTCCATACACAGATTGTAAAGCAGGACAGCATGTTGTTATTTCCTATGTCCTCAAACCATCTCAATCTGTGGCACAAAACCCAAGCTTGATTTTTGTACAATGAAATAGGAATTTTAAATTGTGACACACTACAAACAGAGATGATTGCTTCACTGGATTCATAAGCAGATTTTTCAAGATTTCATTAGCCTAATGATCACTTATAAAGGCAGGGGAACTTTTTCTACTAAGCCTCCCAGAGAACAGTTTATATCCAGAAAGGTGAGATTTAATTATCATTAGGCCTGCATAACTGCCAGAATCATTAATGGTCATTAAATAATGTTTATGCAACATGCCACAACTGAGGAATGCCACATAAGCTAATCAAACTCACTTTCTACAATTTGCTTTACAATTTGGTTTCCATTAATTTCAAGGTCTCTCCTTCAGTTCTTGCATCTTAGCACAGAATTGAAAAAAAAAACCAAACCACACAGGACAAAACACTTTATCTTGCTGTACTGTGAGTGGCTGGATAATAAAGCCCTAACAGTTCCATTTGTTGTTCTAACATCAAATAGCACCTCAAGGACTTCCATTCTGAAGTGGTAACAAAAGGAATGGAGGTGGAAGGAGAACAAGATGAAAGAATATGACTTACAGGAAAAGTAAGTCAACAGTAACAGTTTTATTTCAGTCACTTTTCAAGGGCATTTATATTACACAGTGACTGTAGTAAGACACAGAGAAGTTACTAATTCAAACAGAGTTGCTACAGAAAGTGAAGAGTGCCATGTCATTACGAGAAACGTTTACTCTAAAAACAAAGCACAGAGAAAGTTAAATGCTACCAAACACCAGGAGCGTTCCACAGAACTTGGTCCATTAACAAGCAGGTAATTAAGACCATCCTCCGTGGCGTGAATTTCAATTAATTCCCTTTGTAATACCTTTCCTGAACCTTACTCATTTTGCCCTAAAGAGAGCACTTAATTTTGAGCTGGGGACCAACACTGGCTGACACAATTTATCAAAAATATTTAGTTGCAAGTCTCTGAAAACCTCCAATTCACAGCAAAGAGGTGAGATTCCTGCCACTCTAGTAGATATCTCCTTCCTAGCAAGGAAGTTAAAAGTTGTAGTTGAAAACCCTTCCAACTTGCTCACTATCTGAACTAAAGTAAGTGCTCAAAATGAGTTCAGGAGAAAGTGCTGAGAAGACCTTTAGATCCAAGCTATAAACACTCCTGCTCCCATCAGCTAATCAACCAGCATTTTGTTAACAACAGGTTTAAAAGCAACCATACCTCAACTTTCAAAGCTTATCCTCACAGGGTCTAGTAAACACGGAAGCATCCTGAAAAATAATTACATTTGGAATGTCCAGATTTTTATTTAAGATTAACAGCCTGCTTTGAAAGAGTATTTAATTAGACACTTTAAAAACACCTATTAAACTGGAACAATAGAGAGATGAGACCAACCAGACTTTTCACATTAAAACAAAAAACAAACTAAAAGAAATAAGGAACCACCTGCGAGATCTCATTTTCCCAGCCTAGCACACTTCAGCTACACCAAACACTTTGATTCTTTAGTTCTCTTGTACCTGAAATAGTCCTGTCTCAGATCAATATAATATGCACACCACAAACACCAGAAAATCAGTAATTGAAAATGAATACTTCAAAAAGTGGTTTTGCAAGCAATCTGTAGTGAGAGGGGTCTATTCAGCAAGAGGCAAGAACAACATGTCCTTATGGTGGTTTTAGTGACCATGGCTGGAAGGCATAACTGTCAATAAATCCTCCCGCTTCTGTAATACTGAATTCCAGACTCACCACAGTGTTCCCTGACACAAACACTCTCTTCTGTGTTCTTTGTATCAAATTACATGGCAACTCTGTCACAATCTATGTGAAGCAAGTGAAAGATCTGCTCCTCCAGCAACACTTCCACAACTTTTCAGTTTAACTGCGTATCTTCCATTTTTATGTAGCAGAAAAAGAAAAAAATAATCCTTTTGTGCGTCAAAACAACCCTCTTGTCTCCCCTCTCCTCCTCACATCTCTCTCTCTCATACAAAGATTTTTGTCCACATTCCTACAAATGTCTTCATTCTAACAAGGTAGCTTACATTGTAGCTTACATAGGCCTTTACCTACTTTGTACAATCAAGTGATAAAGAGAGATCTTATTCTCCATGTAATTTTTAGGATTCATAAAATACTCTTTTTTTTTTTTTTTCCTGGGGAAGAAAAGGTAACCTAGCACGTGGGGCAGAAGTTTTCATGTAAAAGCCTGCGCAGGATGCCCAGGCCCTTTCGTAAATGCATATATGCCCTGATGCATACGAGAAGTCATCTCTATCCACTGGAAGTTTCCCTTAGACCCCCTGCAGCTGCCTTCCTTCTCATTCCATTAGAAAGTCATCTCAATGTGAGGCCAGCACACCCATCATACCTGCATGAAACACCCCTCTACACTTTCTAACACAGAGCAGTGCACAACTGATACTGCCCCTGACAACACACATTTACAGTAAATTATTTAGAATTCTTGCTATTTCTATCACCAAAATCTCTTTCTTCTCCAGCTGATAGCACCAAATATGATGCTACCATGCAGTAAAAGGAAAGCTGTTTCCTCAAGCACTCTAACCAGAAATTATTTTTATATCAGAAAAATCTATTTATAATAAGCCATCAGGACTTTTGCACCTTCTTGCCCATTAACCCATTTCCACAAATAAAAAGCTTCATTAGGAAATCAGTTAGCCTGTGGAAATCTAATACCATTTCAATTTTAACCATACTGGTAATGAAGAAAATGAGACTGATGTAAAAAGTAATTATCAAGAGACATACTTCTGCAGCAAAACAAGTGGTCAGCCTCAGTGATGGGAACTGCACCTAATTCTGGGCACACTGTGGAACCTGTGCTCAGAAAGGAAAGTAATATAACATAAGTAAACATTTGTGGTTTTCTTTCTCAGCTAGCAGAGTCCCTAGACTTCATTACTGTAACAGAGCCTCCATGGAATCTTGAAGGTCACACTGAAATTTCAGTTGGTGCAGTGTGTTTATATAATAATCTTTCACAATAGCAGAATATTATATCTTTATTCCTGCATGATAATGGTTTCCCATTTGTTACCTAGTACAGTCCAAGACATTAACTTCAAACTACTAATTCCCCTATGTTTTATCTGCCTTGTACTTTGAGTCAGAGATTTGTTTTTTCTGGCCCACCAGCCAATGTTACTTGGGATGCTCCAGCAAACAACCTGATTTACTGGGTGTGGGAAAAACCACCACAAACCCACACAGACTTTCATCTGCAAAATGATTCCATGAATCCATGGTGGGAGAGGATTTTTAAACAATGAGTAGGCTTTGCAAAAAAATACAAAGTTTTATAAAGGTCACCTGCTTAAAAGATACCTTATAGTGGCTTCTGCATCACTGTTCTGAGATTCCTGGGAAGTTTGGGAACCTACATGCAGGTGAGTTCTTTCCTTCTAATTCAGCTTTACATGTCATACCATTGGAAAGCTATGACTCCACAAGTTCTTTCAAATAGCTGAAACATTTTTTTTTCCCCGGGTATCCAACATGTAAACTGTAATTCTTGGTGCAGAATAAAAAAAAAAAAAAGAAAAAAAAGATAATTATCCTTCATATCACTACATATTTCCTAAGTATCATGAAACAACCTTTTACAGCACTAGTTAAGAGACAGAGACCCTAATTAAATGGGATGTCCATTTTTGTCATCACTACAAAAGCTAGCCAGCATCAGTGCCACCCAAGACTTCTGAACCCCATACAAAGTAATTAAAGCATTATTTTAATATATACTCACTGAATCTCAACTTCTGTGAAGCTTAATTCAACAAGATTGATAATGGCTCCACCCAGATTGCTGGTGAATCATTGGCAACACGTCAGAAGTTTCCAAAAGCATTCCTGCTCATTTCTCTTCAGCTTGAGCATGAGCACTTTTATATAATAATACATGCCTCAAGATGCCCCTAAATTAAACTGTGTGATATTAATGTCTGCAATTTCCAGATTCATATGTTCATCTGTTCACTGGAACATTAGATTTTAAATTATCAGTACACAACAATCCCATCAGAAATTTCTAAAATATTTCGCTTTAAACTAAGCTAGTTTGGATACAAAACTGACCAAAAAAACCTCACAAAAACAAACAACAAAACACCAGAAACCATACAAGTTACTTCCCACTTATGTCAATGAAGGTTCCTGCTGCTCATAAGTGATTGACAAACTCAAGTCTCTGGTTGTCAAAACAGACTGCTCTGATGGTACCTGCCTTTCTAAATTCCCCTCCAAGCAGCCTGTCAAGCTGTCTGCTTTGACAGATCCTTTTCTAGGACAGGAAGGCAAAGCCACAAGCTATCACTGGGAAAGGAAAACGTGCCTGATAACGTCTGCTTCTATTTATGTTAGTGGGAACCATAACTTCATTATCAACCTTGTGTATCAATGCACTGAAGAAAGCCATGGAGCTCCTGGTGAAGCTTAGAAACCGGCAATAATGTGCCAACTGCTCCTGAACACAGGTTATTTATACAGCCATGAAGTCCCACATTAGCTTCATTGACTTCAAACGCAGCAATACAGACATTTATAGCTGACAAAATTAACCACCTCCACATCCTCATAAGCCTGAAAGAAGTAAGAAAATGCAAGTTTAGGAATACATTAACTTCTGCCTTAGAGTATTCCTGTATTATCTCACAATTCTATAACCAAATAACGTGAATAGAGTATAAATACTGCATTTATCTTCCAGCAGAGTCATTAAATGACAGCATTGCTACACCAGTTACAATGATTAAAGCAGCTCGGCTGCAATCCAGGTTACTTTGAACCTTTTAATTATTTTTGCACATTTTTAATTTTTTCCCCCACTTCAGCCATTTTCAATATGGCAAAAAATCCACAGAAAACCGTAGCTTCTGCTGGAGGAACAAATGATTTGTCACGCATACTTGACTAAAATGTATAAAAATAAGATATACACTCTGGACAAAAAGGCGTGCAGAGGTAAACAAAACATTCCCAGTTCCTAGGGGAAAAAACCAAAGCCTGCATCAGTTCCCTGCTTTAAAACAAGACAGACCTCACAATGGCTTTTGAAGACAAAACCTGACACCAGGACATTCCCAACCATCAAAGCAAATTAAATCCCAGCTACACCAACACCGCACCCCCGGCATGAAACCCTACCCACTCTGTGGGTGTAATCCAACAGCCAAAACAATGCCAGGGTGGAAAAACTAGTGCAAGTCAGGGAGATCCTGTGCGGCTTCACCATCGTTTGTCCCCATGCAGCGGCAGCCGCGGCCACCTCGCTCTTCCCTCAGGCACGACAGACAAAAGAGCCACAACCCAGGGCGGAGAGGTGTCCCGGGGACGGGTAGGGCTCTATCATTAATTTCCCTCCGTCTCTGCTGTTCAACGCGACAGAGGGACGAATTTTCTCAAGGAGAGGCAGGCAGAGCCCCTGGAAAAAACAACAGGCAGAGGGGGCACACAAAAGCCGCCTGTCCCTCGGCCGCCGCAGCCTGAGGCGATGCCGCCTCTCCCCACCCCCAGCCGGACCCAGTCGCTCTCCGCCTCCCCCCCATCGGGCACAGCGAACCGCGGTCCCTCCCCGCCTGCCCGAGGCGTTCGGAAATCGAGCCCGGCAGGAGCCTGAGGCCCGGCGAGGCACAAAGTCACGGAATTGTTAGAAGTAGAAAGCACCTCTGGAGACCATCTCGTCCCAGCGCCCGCCCCTCCGCCTCCTTTCTCGGCAAGGCGGGCAGAGCTCTCCCGCCCTATTGTTCCCCGCACCCCGCGGCGGAGGCAGCGCACTCACCACGCGGGCCGGGCTTCCTGCAGCGCCCACCGGCCCCCTCAGCTCCGGCACACCGGGGCTGCCACAGCGCCCTGCTGCTGCTCCTCCAGTAGTACACGCGGGCCCCGGGGCAGCGCCGCCATCGCCCGCCGCCGCCCCGCTGCCACTCCGGCAGCGGCCATCTTGTGCGTCGACTGCTTCTCTCACCGCCCACCTCCCTCCTTCCCTCCCTCTCCGCACCACCCGCCCCTTCCTGCGCCCGCCTTCCCCCGCAACCGGGACGCGACGGGACGGGACGGGGAGAAATAGCCGAGTCACGGCCTGGAGCCCGTGAGGGCAGGGCAGGGGAACTATCGCCCGTCTCGGGCAGGGTACCTCGCGCTCCGCCAGGGACGGTCTCCAATGCCTTCCTCCTTTCAGGTGGGGTCTTCTTCCCCCTCTCAGCTCCTGTTGTCATAGATAGCGGGCTCGGGGGTGGAGGTCGAGGCTTTTCACACCAGGAGTGGCTCCTGGGGAGCGCTCTGTGTTTTGGGAGCTTGCTGTGGGCCCCCGCCCGCCATTTTCTCTCCCTCAGGAACCTCTGTTGGTGGACCCTGCGGTTGACTCATACCATCACAACTTATTGCCTCAAGCCGGTTACTTTTCTGACTTCGGCGAAAAATAACGCAAATTAAGTTCCCTCCTACGTGGCCGTGCAGGGCAAAGCTTTCGGGGTTTTGCCCGCCAGTCCCAAGTGAAGGCGTAGAGATGAATTCGGTACTGGAGAAGGTCCCCCGTAGCTTTGTGTGCTGCAGGACACAAATCATCCTTAGCTTTAACCAACACCACAGGTAAGGTGTTTGGGGACGCTCCAAGCTTTCCTGTATCACATTCAGAACTAGTTGGCATACAGAAGAAATTTTAAAACGCAATTATAGAATGTCTTGCAGTCACTCGAATTGCAGCATTTACTAAGCACGTACTGATTGACAGTTTTAAATTACAAAAGTTACAAGAGGTAGTTATTTAGCATCAGGATATTTCAAGGCACATCCACTTGATGCCTGTTTATGAGAACATGAAACATTATATGGTATAAAATACTAAGGAAGCTGTATTTAAATTAAAGACCAAAAATAGTATTCAGTGGTCCTGTTTTATTGCCCATCTATTTTATCATATATATGTCCAGCTAGAGACTCTGTGGGATCAGTCCTGCTGTGATGCCATTGTGCAGGATGCTGTGCAGGGAATCACTGCTTTTCTATTTTCCGTGTATAACACTGAGGAGCACCCAGTGTATTAATGTCAGTCCAACATCTGAAGTGCAGCATTGCATGACCTGGAAATACAATATAAATAGGACATTGTCAAGTCACAAGTAGCCATGCCCAGAGCCAGGGACTTGAGAGAGCAGGCCTGCAAAAGAAAACTGGGTTGTGACATGTAGACAGAAGACAGAAATTCCTACACACAGGGAAAAACTACACTGGGCAAGGTTACTCTTCAGCTCCTATTTCTGACTCTTGTACTGACCATAGACAGATTTTCATTAACTTTACAAGAAATGTGCTAGTAACTAAAAGTGTTAGTTCTATCTGTTTTACTAAAGAAATAATCTCTATTATTTAGGCTTTTCCACCAAAACAACCTTAACATGTATCAAGGATCAGTGTTTAAATAAAATATTAAGTATTAAGAAAAGCTATTAATTTCTGAAAACTGAGTTTTCTAGCCACAGTCACAGGCATAGAGATCTTATGAACACAGAAGATCAGGATATTTACAAAGAGCACCTTTGACTTAGCAAGAGCTTTACGATGAGCTAGAAAATAAGTGTAAATTGGAAATGTCCAAGGTAGACTGGACAGGGCTTGAAGGAACCTGGTCTAGTGGAACTTGTCCGTGCCTGTGGCAGGGTTTGGAACAAGATGAGCTTTAAGGTGCTTCCAACCACTCTGATATTGTGTACCACAGAAACTTCTCAATCAGCAATTGCCATCTTTTGCAGACTCCTCTTTAAATGTTACAGTAGAAATGTGAACCTTGTTGGAGTTGTCAGTGTCCTGATCAGAAGCAGAAGATGGCATTAGGAATAGCTAAAATGGTAGGTGTTCTTTGCAACCTTGGTTTAATGTCACAGAGGCTAGAAATGGTCAGGGCCTGAATCCTGTTACTTCCTAGTTTCTAGCAAGCGATTGCACAGCGTTCTGGTGTTCTGTTCAGTCTGGGTTTTAATATTCCAGTCTGGGGACTTCTACCACTTGGCCTTTTGGTTCCTTATTGTGGAAAGGTTTCATTTTTCATGTAGTTTATGTTTTCCCTCAACATTTAATTGTATTACCAGTAGGAACATGCTAACAACAATTTTCAGTAGCACAGCACAGGTTACCACAGTAATACATGGTTGAAATTTAAAGAAGTGGGATATGAAATCACCTATTGTTCTTATTATGTAACTGCACAGATGAGCACTTGAATTCTCAAACCCCACTTTAGACTTCCATCAGAGTCAGGCTTTTCTAATGGTTATTCTTTGCTATATTTCCTGAAAGTTCATAAATTTGTAGATGAGCTTGTTCTCTTGCTGGGATCTGATCCCCCTAGATAACCTAGATTATTTTTAGTGTCTGCCTTCCCCAGCTATGCAGCATTTCTTCCTGTGTGATACACTGCTTTTAGCATTTGAAGCACAAAATGTTATTTGTCTTTAGGATTACTGTTTTCAAATATCAGTTCAGCTTATCATTAAATCGGCTATAATTCATCTCCACTTGTTTACATTGTTCTTTCTTTTATGTTCCTAAAAGCCCACAAGAATTAGTTTTTATTCTACTGCATATAGTCTCAATTTTCAATTCCTTTCTCTCTCTCCTTTTTCCCATCCGAAAAGGGATAATGTGTAGGCATGGTTCTAAGATCTGACATTTGTGGCCACACTAGTAATGTTCTTCAAACTATACATTAAAAATGACTCCCCATTTTAGCCTCTATGACTGAGAGAAATACCTAAAATACCAATGTAACTGTCAAATGGTATCATCTCACAATTCAATTTTTATATTACTCCTTCTATATAAAACTGCTCTAGAACTGTGGTACCAGGATAGCTGTCTTTAAAAAAAGAAATGTGTATTTTTTAAATGTCTTGGCAGTATTTCAGTTCGCTATTTTAGTTAGCAATGTGACTTGTCAAGCTGATAAAGGAAAAATTCTCATTTTGAAACCTGTGATATCAGAATGGAAGGCAAGATTGAAATACTTCTCCAGGTGGCTGCAAGCATGTCCTTGTTATTTCACACAGAGAAAATTCTAAACCACAGATAATAAAAAAGAAAATCCTTAGCACTTGTATATGCTTGACCATCATGTTAAATAAACTGACCATCACATTAACAAAACCTAAATTCCTGCACTTTTATAAAATTCCATTGACAAAAAGCAGAAGACTCAATCTATCCAACATAATCATTGAAAAAAAAATCTAATGCTCGTTAAAGAGCATGCTGAATGTCATCCAAGCCCATGGGATACAGATGCAACTATTGGAGCTAGTTTTACATGCTTATTTTAAATAATAAAACAATGTTAGCCAAATACAGCCTTACACTGGGGACATGCTCAGTATCTCCAACACAACACACAGGGTTTTGGTTTCCCTTGTATAAAAGAAGCCTGGAGCATCTAAAGGAACGTGAAGTCCATGTGTAAAATGAGTGTTCCTCCTTGAAAGCTTCTCTCCCAAGCATTCACAAGTTTACAATTTGCACAAATAATTAATACTATATAACCCACCAAATAGCAGATTTGTTGAAAAATTTTTTTGCAGTTCATTGATGATGTTCATAATAAATGTGTAGAATATCAATACAATTATTAACATTTGTGTTTCCAGCATACTTGGAATGCAAAGGTCTATGTAAATATACCCTCTGACTGCAGCTGCTGTGGGAAAAAGAAGAAATTATAAGGAAGGTAAGAAACTTGGTTTTGATGATTTCTCATTAGAGGTTTCACTTCCTTAAGCATCCCATCTCATCATCCTCCTGGTCCCACTGGTGTTGTGGGATGCAGAATGCTGATTGATGAGTACATGCCCCAGATTCTCCTCCTTATTGCCCTTTTTGCTTACGTGTCATTGACTGCTTTGCTCCAATCCCAGACTTTCCAGTGTCATTCAGCACATCTCCTCTCTTTTTGGGATAAAAGTTTTGAAGCAACAGAAGTACCAGAATTTGCAGCAGAGCAAGTCTGTAGTTCCACTAAGCAGAGCAAGGCAGAGCCAGTACTACACCACACACCACACTCCAGTGCCCTCTGCTGAAGTAACCATCTCCTTGGCTTCTGAGTCCCCTTGGGCAGGGGCAGGAGCCTCTGCCAAGTGCTGTGTGCTGCCACAACTTTATCTTGCACTTGACTTCCTTGCTGTATTTCCTTTCCTATTCTGTCTCAACAGAAAAGCAGAAGTATGACCCCTTATTTCCTTTCCTTGCTCCAATGGTACTTAAGTTAAAATTTGTTCTTTTCCTTCATAACATTACTGCATCACATTTTACAGCAGCCTCTTAATGAGCTTAGGAAGGTAACATAATTGTTTATCATCCCAACATATAAGGCAATTATATTTTATAAGAATTCCAGTGCATGTGTGTATAAAGCTGAAAACCACCTAAATGAACAATGTAATTTTTGTTGCTTTCTGGCAGGTTTACTCATGTACTATAAAACTGGGAGAAAATGATAGACAGGTGAGGTGGTACAGTTAGTACCTTTGCTTAGCTGCATGTAAAGCCATAGCCTTTGCAGGGTAAGCTAAATTGTAAAGGTTAAGCAACTTTTCATGTTCACAATGCAAGGAGCAGCAAGATGAGGAATGGCCTGGCCTCCTGTTCCAAACACTGCACCTTGGGCATCCTCCACTCTGATGCTGTAATTACATTATGACTCAAGTGCCATCTGAATAATTTTACCAATGAAATTTCCCAGGGAAAGCACTCTTACCACACGTAAAAGGTAGGACTGTCTTAAATCTCTTTAATCACATCACATTTCTGCAGTAAATGTGCTGATGATGTTCTGGAATTATTCTTGCTTTGTGTTATCCATAAAGACTCCAGGTTTGGTACTGGTTTGGTTTGAGAACACCTGATACAAGACAGGACTATCAGTTTCCACAGGAAAATCAAGAGTCAACCATAGCTAATCCTAACACATAAATAATTGCATAAAGCCTGTTTAGGTGTTTTTATATTAGTGTGGATCTCAAGGAACTGCTGCTTATTCAGATCTCAGTTCTCAGAGACTTTATTTTAAAAAGTATGTTGTTCAGGAAGTTGCAGAGGGACATGTTTTTAACTCCTCAGTGGCTTTTCAAAAGAGATATGTAAACAAAAACCAATTTTCTAATACACAAATATATATATGTAATACACATATTTTTATATATGGAGCTGCGGCATATGCTGGAAAAACAGGTAAAAATATTATTTTCAAAGAAAACCCATCAAAATTTGTTTAGGTACGCTGAGATTATTTTTTGGTGATCATAGCTGTATGGTAATTTCTGTTAGTCTTTTACCAGATTGTACATATCACGTCTTCTTTGTCAGGCACACATGCAATTCCCCACCTTTTTAATAAGAATTTCCTCCTCCAATTTTAAGTTTCTTTTCAGCACAGTATTCTCAGTTTCCTGTCATTTCTGTACTGGTAGAAAGCTGTTACACATCATTCTAGCAGTTCGATTTCAGCAGGAAACACTGAAATTTCTGTATTGTAAATGTACAGTACAGTTTGTTCCTGTTGTGTATGTTCTTCTGGTTTTGGTAAATTTTCATCAAGAATTACATCATTAATCTTAACGCTTAAGGATTTTGTTTTAATTTGGTATTTCAACTATTCTTTTTTTGAACTTTCCTAAGAAGATTACAGATGTTGTAAAAAGAAGTTGCTATCTTTTTATTGTTTATAAAATATTTTTTCACACTTTCTTGAAGGCTTTTATAATCTAACGTGCCATAATGATGTTCCCTACTCTTGTTTGAGTCTAGCAGGTGAAAGAAGCAACATCTACAAAAGAAGAAAAAGGAAAATCACTGAAAGAAATGCCTAAGTTGAGTGAAAGGTAGTAATACTGGAATTAGCTCTTATTACCAGACAGAAAGAGATAGTATTTGTGGTTTGGTGAGTTAGCTATTTTTGATGTTGTTTTTCTACATAAGCTACTGATATAATTGCTAAAGAAAAAACAGTGAAAATATCAGAACATCCTGTGAGCACATATAGAGCTTACATTGTGTATACATTTTTGAGATATTAAACTAATTTATTTTTTGCAAGTGTCACCAATTTCTCAGAGATGAATCAATTCTTTTTATATGCTCATTGAGGCACACAGAATGCACAGCTCTTAGCCTGTTAACAAATGCCAGCTATTTTGAGAAGCACACTTTCTATTCTGTTAGGGAAACTTCTTGTTCTTGTACATACAGCCACAGTATCTCCAGTCTGTTTCTCCCCAATGTTTCTGTGGCTTTGCTAGGCAGATGTGTTACCTGCATGAAAAATATGAGCCATAAAATAACTTACCTTCCTTCTGAAGTCCTTAGTTTTTACAATTTGAATGTAGTTGGACTTCAGCAATTCAGTATCAGAAGGTTGTTTATATAGCAGTTTGTTACAGACTCTCCCAGGCAGCTGTTTTTCTTATTGTTTCCATTAACATAGTGCTCTGGGAAAAGAAAAAAGGAAAGAAAAGGAGTGTCCTGTATTTTCATACACAAACCCCACCTTCTCCTTTGACTTCCTTCCACAGGAAGCACATAGGCATCTATGCAGTTATTTGCATAATTAATAGACAAGATAAAACTGTTTCTACCCTACATTGATGAGCCAAACACTGAAAAGCAGTTGAGGGCAAACAGATTAATTCACTGATCTCTTGGGTGTATCTGCTAAAAGTCACAAGGTTTGGGAGGCAGAGGCTGAAACCAGCTGTACTGGGTTTGCATGGCCTGGGTTTTGGTAGCAAATATACTACCAAATAGTATGTTGGGGGGGGGGGGGGGGCTATAGGGGCAGCTTCTGTGAGAAGCTGCTAGAAACTTCCTCCATGTCTGGCAAAACCAATCCCTGGTGTCTCCAAAGATGGAGATGATGCTGGCCAAGGCTGGGCCAATTAGAAATGATGGTAATGCCTCTGTGATCGCAGATTTAAGAATAAAGAAAAAGTTGTGCAGTTGTAATTGTGGCCAGAGAAAAGCAAGGTGAGAATATGTGAGAGGAACAGCAGACATCGAGAGGCAGTGAAGGAGAGGCAGGAGGCATTCCAGGAGCAGGAACTGAGATTCCTCTGCAGCCTGTGGAGAAGACCATGGTGAGGCAGCTGTGAATCTGCACCCCATGGAGGTCCATAGGGATGCAGCATTCCACCTGCAGGCCATGGAGGAGCTCCATGCCAGAGTAGGGGGATGCCTGAGAGGAGGCTGTGATCTTGTGGGAGGCTTAGCAATCACTGAAGCCATCAGTGTGTTACCAACATTTTTCTTATGCTCCATCCAAAACACAGCACTGCACCAGCTACCAAGGAGAACATGAACTGTATCCCAGCCTCGCCAGGA
Source organism: Pyrgilauda ruficollis (assembly GCF_017590135.1). Lineage (NCBI taxonomy): Eukaryota > Metazoa > Chordata > Aves > Passeriformes > Passeridae > Pyrgilauda > Pyrgilauda ruficollis. Next base: position 3,619,811 of record NW_024526488.1, on the reverse strand, counting down.
TCAACTTCCTGTCCAGCTCTGCATTCATGTGATGCTGTCCTAATATACAAATAACTGCCTTTAAAGCCTAGACACACATTATGAAAAAATGGTTCTACAAATCTGGCAAAAAAGTAAAAAAATTGCTAGAAGTTTGATGAGAAAAACATTCATAATACAACAGAAAACACTAGTTTTGAAATGTTCTACTTTGGCATTAAACAGCCTTTTTAAAAAACAAAGCATTTTTCACTTACACATTAGAGTAACACATTTTGTTAAAATTTGATCTTTACATCCATCATTTTTTGTCTGTTCACAAATCCAGAAAGTTTGCTTGCAATATAGTTTCCTAATTTCTGAAACAATTGCTACTAAAACTTGTTGATAATTGCAAAATTAATCATCTGCTTCAGCAACATTTCTTTTCCTTTTGTGCCCAAGCACACCAGTAAGAGGAGAATGAAATGACTTCAGTACAAATTTAAGCTGACCTGTAATATCAAATTGCAAAATTCTTCAAGGATGACAGGGTGCAGCAAGTCATCAGGCTACCACTTAAATAGACAGACAAATGTTTTCAAAAGGTTGAAATAGAGTTTAAAATGTAATTTTAAAAGCAGAAATGTCTCTTCCTCTGCAAGAGGCTTTCTGTGTCCTTGGACAATAATGCTGCAGTGGATTACTAAAGTAAGAAATTCTCACAAGAGTTTATGTTCTCATTAACCTGATCAATTTTGTACAAAACACAGATACAGATCTCAGGTTTTTCTAAAACTGAGCTTACCTTTCCAGCCACAGCAATGACTCGAAGAGTTCCTTCCAGCAGTGTAAGAGCACAGTCTATGTTTTGCTTCTTTGGCCAAAGTGTTATCCTGTTTATATAAATATGTATGCAATGTATACGAAGCACCACAGGTAACAATGTTTTGTATCTTTTTCTTTTTTTCCTGTTTCTTTTCCTAGTCTTTTAGGAAGAAACTGGAAGTTTCTAAACAAACACACGTACACTGACAGTGAATAATTCAAACAGTGTATTGTTGCAATGGCCTGCTCCTATCCATACCAAAATAATCTGTTCACAGCTCACATGCCGCCTGCAGGACACCCAGTGAACTCCATTCCCCAGGCATTTCCTTTGGTCTATGGGACACAGCTCAAGTGTCTTCCACAGCTATGTTGTCATCAACAATAATCTTCCATACACCTTTTTCCTTATACTACTTCTCAAAGTAAAAAAAAAAAAAAAAAAAAAAAGCAGTGCTTTAAAGACTTAATTGAACATATTCCAGAAGAGGAATACCTTATATCCAAGAATATTAACTTCCCAAAGCAATAGTGTGCCTTCTTTCTACTCAAATTTAGAATGTATATACTCAAGTCACAAGGCTGATGACCTTCATTTTGAAGACTTAATTGAACATACTCCAGAAGAGGAATACCTTATATAATAGTGTGCCTTCTTTCTACTCAAATTTAGAATGTATATACTCAAGTCACAAGGCTGATGACCTTCATATCCTAATCATCTTGTCCCATAATAAAATACCACAGAAAAAAGTTTGCCAAAATAAAAATGGGAATATTTATTATCTTTTCTACTAAAGCAATGCAGTTTTTTTTTTGAGATTATACATTGGTCTTTGCAAATGTTTCTACAGCTAAATTCATACTTTTCCATTTTGTAAAAAAATTAGACACATACTTCATAAAAACAAAGATACAGGCTATGTCACCAAATAACTGGAAAGGATTTTAACTGTTAGTAGGGATGAGCAAAGAAAGCTCATGCTTATACTTAAACCTCTGGCATTTGTATCATTATCATGTTCAAGTGGGACAAAATGGGGACATTTTCCTTGCACATTTCAGGGTCCACTTCCCAAGCTTTCAGGCAGACTGTTAAATACTGAATATGACCAGGAGAACCTAAACATTGCTCAGCAGTACTACATGCACAAGATGCAGGGGAAGGAAGAGTCAGACCCATGCAAACAGTACAAGACAAACCATTACAACTGGCAAACGTGCACTGGACAAAAATTGAAGTTTATGAAAAGCTTTATTTGTTGTCATGAAAATAGTATCAGAAGCAAGTAACTGTATGTGTTTTGTAAAGTCATCTTCATTTGGCCTCCTGAGCTTTCTTGGCATTCTGTTTTTCTTTCGCCTAGGAAACAAGGGGAGATCATGTCAAGCTTTGACAAGATGAAGATCATTCTGGAGCTTTGAATGACTACCCATTACATACATTTCTCAATATTAAATATATGCTGGAAAAACAAAAATTTAAATGTAAATTTGGACCCTTCAGAAGCATCCTACTACTATTTTATTAGGTTAGTGTATAAAGCCTTTTAAAAACAAATACAGGTTTAAATAAATTATGCAAAAGAAACTGAGATTACATAACTTCTGTAGGGGAAAAGCACTATTTTAAAAACATAATTTAAACTTTCATTTTTCATACCTCCATACCAGTTTCATTTAACATAGAAAAAACTCTTCCTAATGGGAACATTTTATGTCACAAGAAAACACCACATTCAGACATATAAATGATCAAAATTAAAATCTGAAATGAACCAAGATCTTAGTGGTTTAGATCTTTCAAATAAGTGGAAAAAACCCCCATAAAAGTTCCTGTCAAAATATTTGCAGACAGATTCTCCTAACTTATATCAACCATAAATAGTTCAAATTGGTAAGGAACTGGCACGTACAAATTTACTTAGACTGGGCAAGAAGAGGGGACAACTCAGAAGCAATACTAGCCAACAACTTACTGTCAAAACATTAATTATGAATTAATTCAGGCTGCTGCTTGTTACCATTTATTGAAGTGAACAGAACAGCATCTAATTCGGTGATTAGAATTAAGATCTGTTACCACCAACTCACTGGTAATTTACTTGTGAAAGCAGCTTGATGGGTGTTATCAATGACTTCTGTTCACATGAAACTGGATTAAAACTTCACAAGTTACTCTCTTAAAAACTATGAGCCTGCAAATGTACCTTCCTAAATAAATTCAGCTAAAGAATGTACTCATTAAATAACACACAGCTCTTTTTTCACTACACTAATTCAGAAATCCCTTCTCAGTGAGTATAAAAACAGGGATGCTGCCTCTGGCACTCAAGCATAAGTACACACCAGCACAGAGCTGAGTACAATTCAAGTACTTTACCAGTTTAATTATCTTGCCAAACCTTGCTTATTTATTAAAGTTTTAATACAAACCTCAGCAGTAAATCAATGTTAATGGCTAGATACCTTAGAAAGGGGAAACCCAAGGCAGTAAATGAGCACAGGAGCAGGGAAGAGAGAGGGACCAAATTCCCAGCGCTGTGCCACGGCTGCCACAGGGCTGTGGGGAGCCGTCCCTGACAAAGAACTTGGAAAAATAAATGGCAGGGGCTCTTTTATTTAAAAGAGAAGGTGTAAAGAATCATAGTAATATACTATCAGCTAGGAAATACTCACTTTTTCTACTAATGGTATTAACTGCTGGTGCTCTGCTAGAGTCTTTAACAATTCCATGATGAAAGGCAGGTAGTTATGTTTTCTTCTAATATTTTCAATCTAAAAAGAAATTAAAAGCATTAACAGAATTATTATACAGCTGAACAGTCTTCTAGCCCCCATCCAGTTCCTTCACATTCATTGCACAGCTCCCATATAAATATAAGCTGACTTGATCTTACAACTGTTCCAATAATTTCATCAGAAAAGCAAAGACTACATACCTTATATCTTTTTAATTTTTGGTTCTCTTCTTCAATTAACATCTGGTATTTTGCAACTTCTGATTGTATAGAACTTAACATATTACTACTTTGATCTGTATCCATAGGCTCCTCCTTCCACAAAACAAAAATTTAAATGGATGATGTTACTCCATTTTTAAATTTTACTTTTTCAAAAGCAAGTTTTGTCTCAAGGGTATTTCTATCACAGAAAGATTCATTTTTGTTTACCATTATAGGTACATACCAGGAATTTCTGCAGTTAGTTACAAGCAGGTACTGGGAAAAAAACATTTCCAGCACCACAGCAAATGAGTCAAGGCAGAAAGTCAAAATGACACGGTCAACACTGGGCTGAGTGCTCAGCTCGGAGCTGCAGCACTGAGTGCATCCACACTGTGCTGGACAGATCTCTAGCAATCATTCCCTGCTTTTTTGCTACTGCTCCATTGGGAGCAAGGAAGGGAATAGTAAAGCCATCAGACAGAACTATCAGGGAACTACTTGAGCAATTTAAATTCCATGGCCTACCTCTGCCAGTTGCTGCTGTAGCTCTGCAATCCTCTGCTCATATATCATCTTCCTGTCAGACACAATAGCCATCAGGTTAAACCTTATCTCACCTTCACTGTATCTAAATGAGGAACAGAAAAACAAAACAACAAAGACAACCCACTTTCAAAATTAGTTATTAACATGACAACTCAAAAGCCCCCTCCTTGATTTCATTACATGGAAACAAAATTTTAAATGGGTCTGTTAAATTAAGTTGTGCTACAGATCCAATCTTGTTACAAAATAAAATCAGACCACAAATGAACTCTATCCAGTATGTAACTCCTAATTACCTTCTCTCCCCAAAATTTACTATTCCTGTCTGTGGTCACAAAACAAATACTGAAACTGTCCGAAAAAAGAAAAGAAAACACAACAACAGAACTTACAGAAGATGCTTCACGCAATAGTTTTTACCTTCTCATTACTGTTACATGTTAGAAAATATTGGAGACTTCTCCACACAGTCTGAGAAGTACATTCAACAATTAGACTAGCAGGCCTTTTGGAGGTTAAATTCTCCAAAACCAGCTTGATAGTCCTGTTTTGCTTATCAAAAGAAAATAAGTCTTCAAGCAAAAAATTAGAATTGTTTTCTAAAAATGGCATAAATTCAAAAAAATAAGTCTTCAACCAAAAACTTAGAATTGTTTTCTAAAAATAGCATAAATTCAACTTTTTTTCTAACAAATTTGGGACTGCAGTTTGGAATGGCATAAATTCAACTTTTTTTCTAACAAATTTGGGACTGCAGTTTGGAAACAGAGTTAAGAAGTAGGAAAGTTCCACAGTATGTTTTTCTACCTTAAATTTCTAAGACAAGCCATTCCTAAGAAAAACTTTAGATTTCTAAACACCAGCTGTATGGACAGAATGACTATCTAATAATTTTAAGTGCATAGGCAAATGTTATTCATGGTCATGACACTCTTAGCTTTCACTCACAAAGATCCACAGCTGTGCAACAGATAACAATCTTCTTTTCCAGAGCACTCGTAGGATCTCTCTTCACTACACAGACACCTACTTGAATTAATTATGCAGCAGCACAGTGTATTTGAGATTTATCTATCATCACATTTGCCTCATGTTGGGCAACAGGTTCTCAAGTCACACAGTGATATGCATAAAGAAATGATGCATAAGTGTCATTGCTTAGATATTCAGCAGAAATCCTTTAACTGAAGGAAGTTAAGACAATGGAATTTCAAGCATAGTAAGGTGCTATATTTTAAAGGCATCACGACCATTTACTTTTGTATGCGCTTCTCTATGACGGGCCGCACTGCACTTATCCAATCATCCTGATGGCATGCACCTGGGGAGAACACAGAAAAATATTCATCTTTGCAAAATGTAACAAAGGAATATCATGGCAAAATTTATTTCAAAGTCCACTCATATAATTCAGGCTTATGCAGCAACTTCAGAGTATATAACAAGTTTTCTTTAGCTACTGCAGTCTGAAATTACTCAGGTGGTTTTTCAGGAGGTGGAAGATGTTTTATTAATAACAACAGTTAGATAATGCAGTGACCAAAGCAATGGAACAAAGCTAAATTTGAAGGGCATAAGCACCTAACATTTGTTTTGCTCATAACAAGAAATAATGGGGTGGGGGAAAGTATTTTACATAAGATTTTTATGACACAAGGGAAATTAGTTGGTCTGACAACATTGAAGTAGACAACAAATGAAAACACTACGGACCAGGTACAGCTGTTTAATATTAACTCTTGATTTTATCTATGTGGATGCAATATAATGTTAAAAAGTCAGGCAGAAAGAAAAACCCTAAAAGGATATATGATAGAGAACTTGATTTCAAGATACATGACAGGATACGCACAGGTCATTTCTAAGCTGAAATGCCTCTTTAGCAATTTCAAGACCTTAAAGTAAATTTAGAGACTCATGATCTTGTGACCACACAAATGATGTTACTGTTAGGTCCAAAGACTGTACAGTACCTTTGGACAGTCTAAAGACAAGATAAACCAGCAAGATGTTGCTCAGCCTAAACATAAATAAAATTGTCAACAATTCTGGGAAAACACTCTGGGAATGGAGTGTGGAACATGTTGACAACGTATCAGACTCTAAAGTACAGACACATGATAGGCAGCGCAGAGCTTTTCAAGACTCAACGGGGCACACATATCTCAAGAAAGATTACAAAACAGAAGACTGTCTTACACAGAACAAAGCTATTTTCTTTTAAACCATTAGGGAAACATCTGCTAAGAAGAAAGATGGCAGTGCGTAAACACAAGAATATAACAACATAAAAGAAAAAAAGTGTCTGGAGTCAGCTTTATACATTCTCCTTTTATGTAAACTTGTCTTGCAACAAAACTATCAAGGTTTTAGAAGGGATTGCAGGACCTGATCATTTGATTACTAAATGAAAAAAGAGAAAAAAGAGAGCATCAGAGACATGGAGGAAACAGGGAGAAAATTGTATTTTCAGACCAACAAAACTAGAACAATACAAATGACTGCAAGGAACAAGTACAAGCCTACAGCACATTCAGAAAACTTTCAAAATATTCTTTATTTTAATAAATAATTTGCTTTGAGCCTATAACATATGACCAATTTATTGCAAAAAGCCATTGTTAAATAAAAGATGTTCAGCAAAAATGTAAAATGTTACCTAAATCAATTGGTCCTTCCCTTAAGCCATCTAGCTCATATAGTCTCCCATTAACAGGAACATAGCTTACGAAGTGAAAGGCATCTTCTTCCTTTGCTGAAGACTTTGCATCAAACTCAAACATCTGTTGTCTGCAAAGAAAATTTTAAAACCCCTGAGATTAAAAAGGATTTGCTCAAATTTTGGCCAGATTTAAAACATATGTTACCTGGCAAAACTGTTGTGAACTTGCCGAATCACTTCTGAGTTGCTCAGTGCCAAACCTTTCATCTGAAAGGAAGTAACAAAACACCTGTAAACCACCACAGCTGTAACACTGTGACACTCAAAATGCAGAAAACTGGTCACTCACTGCAGCATCAAAGCTTTGGGAAAATTCTTTAAATTCTGACAAGGTCTCTCCTAGATGAATGTCTTGATGAGCACAGTTTAACAGCACACTTACTATGGCTTGAGTTGCACAGGCATTATTTATGACCTAGAAAAAAGCATGGAGAATTTGGTCAGCACTGGTGACAAAAGTTCACTCCAAACTGTGTTTGCTTTTGTTACACACACACACACACTTTTTATGCTGATTCACATTAGAGCTGCACCCTAACACAGACTGGATTTGCTGCCTGGATAGCTACAGAAAAGTCCTTGCTAGGATAAAATCAGCTCTGTGTGGCTGTCATATACAATTCACAGATAAAACTCATCTTTCACAGCTGTCCTCCACAAAGAACTGTCATTCCACTGCCTCACCATCTCTCTAAAGTGATTAATGAAAGGCGTGGAAGAAAGGCAAAAATCCTTGGATCCCTGTGGAAAAACACACAGTAATATTCAAAGCAAGCTGCCCAAATTGTGTTACCTATCTAACAATTATCAATAGATTGTGTTATAGATTTTTTCAGGCCAATCAATTATCAATTGATTGGCCTGAAAAAAAAGTCAACTCTCACAGGAAAAGTCCTTCAAATAATCAGATCTCCTACTAGGAGTAAGAGGTCAAAAAAATTTAGTTTGAAGCAATAAAACACATTATGGAACTTAAAATTTTTATTAAAAGGTTTTATTGGACAAAAAATTTCAAGTATTCTAGGGATAAATTAGCAAAAGTGTTCCAAGATGTAGATACTGTTCAAATGACGGTTAGCTGAATAATATACTTGTCTAATATAACTATCCTTCTCAAGTTAAAGCTACTAGTTTGATATTTCAGTGTTAAATATTCCACTTTTAGAAAATATAAACAATCCCCTTTGTATTAAAGCCATGTCTTTAATGTTGTTTACTAATAACCAAACTAAAACACTGTATTTAAAGAAAGAAGCTGCAAAGATTATTAAATATAATCTGAGATTTAACTAAATGCACTGTAATCAAATGGTATGAGGCCATAATACAAAACTTTATATTAGCAGTTTTTTTTCTCAGAGAGCTATAGGTTAGGAAAGAGTAATGTATCATTAGTCTTTGAGACTATTTTGCAATTGAAAATGCTACTTAAAACTTCCAGAGAGGATGTGCCTTTCATATAAAAACATGAAAATTAGTTCTGGGCCATGAATGTGAAACCACTTCCAACAAGAAAGGAAAAAAAAAAAAAAAAAAAAACAAAAGAGAAATCCCAAGCAACCTGCTTTACAATCAAGGCTAGTCCTAACAAAGGAAAACCTAGTATAATAAATACTAAAAGGCTCATCATAAATTTATTTTCTATACTTCAGGGTGTTCTCAGTTCAGATTATGTATATATGCAGATGGTAAATAATAAAGCATTTCTTAATTTAAGAAAAATACAATCTAGTTGACTTAAACAGTAATCAAGGGAGTCAACTACACATACAGAAGAGATTACAGCAGCCAAAACTGAAATTAAACCAACTGCAGGTACACCAGCTAAGGGTTAGAATACACAGATGGAAAATGAAGGACATACAAGGAAAATCCATCCAGGGCAGCAAAATAATGAACCAGCAGCAGAAAAATTCAAACCACCAGACCAGCAGGATGGCATACTTTGAATTACACTGTAACACAGGAAAAAGAACTAAGAACTGAAGACTCTGAGATACAACTAAAGACTGTTACCAGAGACAGTGGTAAAGTAGTGCTAGGATGAAAGCAGGGAAATCTCAAGTGGCTCAGGGTGGATGAAGCTGATGCAGTGTAATTGAGCTGACAGGGAAGCAAGAGAAGGCACTGACACCTGTGCTGATGCACTGTAAGAACAGTGCTGTTACAATGAAGGCAGGGTCACTACAGCAAATTGTATTTGTAAATGATAATTAATACAGGGCATTACAGGAGGGACAGACTAAATGGCAATTAATTTTGCTGAAAAATCAGATGGAACAACCAGTTGCTATCTTTACAGACAACTCAATAATGGCTTCAAAACAAGGAAAGGGAGAGATTTTGTGCCTAGAAGCAAGATCAACACTGAAACTACTGAAGAGCAAGATACAAAAGCTTGAAACAGAACATAGAATCAGAGGGAAAATTAGACTTTGCAAAGAATTAATGGGTTCATCAAATATTGGCCTTCAAACATATTTTGTATTCCAACTACATTATGAAACAAGTCTGATGAAGTATATAGGGACCAAGCTAAACAAAGTCTCACTGCTAGAAAACACTATAAACACTATGCAAAAGATGTATGGATCTGAGAGCAACAGCCTCCAGCTGTTGAAATGAAAATACATTGTAGAAATACATTCTAGCACTTCAGTCAAGTGAGAGGCAGAAGTCCAGGAAAAGGCAGCAACAACAGTCCTGTAGCAGAAGAATAGAAGGAAATGCAGGTGATGTGCATAAAAATCCAGTGTGCTCCTGGATGTAGATGACACAAGAGAACACCAAGATGGAACAAGGGAATCTCTAGCTAGTGCTGGCTCACAGGCAGGGTGAGGAGGGCAGAGTGATATGATGTGACTGCAGGACCAAATGCAGGCAAGCGTGGGATCCATTTGTCACACAGCCACAGTGCCATCTGTGCACGCAGCCAGTTCAGCACTGCTCCACACACAGCCTGGAGAATCCTCCAGCATACCATCTCTAATTCCCAGTGTATCTCTTACTTAGGGTGCCTCAGCATTAGCAGAAAACATTCTTTGCATTTAGGTAACGTGATAATAAATGCAGGTTGTTCCCAAAAGATTTCTATTTGGACTTGAGGATTAAGAGGATTTTCTGTATCTGTCCAGAAATACCAACATTTGCCTGGGTATTTCTATCCAGGAAGTCTTGGCAAGGTATTAGATTGATCAACACACAAGACTCCAATCAAAGCAGACACTCAAAAGATTTTGTAGGCAAAAGTTCAAGGTGTATTTTACAATACTTGAAAAGAAAACTGTAACAAACATACACAGAAATGTATCAAGAGAAGGTGGACCTATCCCCAGGTGAAGCTCAGCTTAAACTGAGGAACCACTTGATTAGGCTACTCTCTAAGTAAGATGCATTACTTCCTAAGCATGCACCTTTCTCTAGGGATCAGATCTGACCTTCTGGGTCAACTTTAGACAGAAGCACTTTAAATTATTGACTCACATCTTCTACCTGATGGATTATGTATTTTGTTTATCAAAAAAGTTGTGGACAAGCTTGTGCTGCAATTGGTAGTATAACCAGCAAATCCTTGGAACTCACTTACTGAACATTCCAACATTACAGAACAGTTGGTTTTACAGAGCTCAACAAGAAAAATTCAGCATTAGCATGAAGGTGCACAATTTATTCTTGTTTAGAAACCCAACATAATTTTTTCCATTAAAATTTTGTTGGAGTAAAGATATAACCTTTCTGCAGCTATACTCAGTTACTGAAAATTTTCTGATTTTTTTCAGGTCTTGAAGTTGTACTTGTAAGTTATCTGTTATCCCAAACTTAGCTTTAACACAGATATCTGGTCTATCTTAATGCTATCAAATCTGAAAAGGTCATGTAAGTTTGAAATCAATTAAGTACTGGAAATGGAAAAAAATACATATACTTCCATTAGTACCATAAACATAACTAGAGACCAATGGTTTGTTATTAACTATCATTTATAAGACATTCCTTCTGAAGGTATTCCCAATTAATGAAGTTAATGTTCTGTCATGACAATGCAAAATAAAATAAATACAAGGCACCTAGGAAAGGCAGGATACCAATAGTTCCATACTAAAAGCTGAAGAATTTAGTAAACTCAAAAGAAGTAGTTTCAGATCTGCAACAACGGCATTCTTTTTTGTCCAGGGACACTTCTGCAGTGCTCAGCAGAGAATGCAGCTCCTCTAAAGAGCGTGACAGGAGCTGAATACATTGAGCAGCTGTAATCATGTATCCACTGTGTGTGAAAACAACAGCAAGGGCCCACTGAAGCAACACAGAAATCAGGAAATTGAGTTAAGGCTGAAACTGTATCCTTAACTCACCTCATGGTGCCTATGTATCCTAGCTCAAAGGGTATGTAAGATCATCCAGAGTTCTCTGGCCTCAACTAGAGGACCAAACCATACCTAGGCATAACAGGGAGGCCAAATTTAACATGAGTGCACATAAAAGTGACCATTAAAAAACACCCCTTTAATATGCATGCATACAAGACAGACTTCAAAATTCAACCCCCCAACAGTCATGATATAACTTGGAGCAAGATCTAGTTACTATTTGGAATTCAACCACAACATCACTATGGAAGTGGAAATGAGAAAAATGGGAGCATGCACAAGCTTCTTACCAAAACTGTGTTTCCTAGTTCAATTTTAAAGATGTTTTACTAGACAGTTTGAGAGCTGTAGCCTTTTACCTCTAAATAAAGCTCCCCACAATGAAACAATTTTTAAGACTGAACACGTAATAGAGTTGAACAGAAACAAAATTTATCTCCTCTACTCAACTCTTGATATATTAACAGTAACCTTGTTGTGCTCACACAACAAGGATTCAGGAAGACACTTGAAAACATGCCTGCAGTAAAACCAATTGTACCAAATGTCTTTAGATGGGAACATTTAAAAGAAGAAAATGTGTGATAAAAGAAAGAGAGGCAAAGACTTGAGATTTTTCAGGCTCCAGTGTCATGACAGTTTTGAAGATCCTGATCAACAGATCAATAACCTTAAATGTCATAAAAACTGCCCTAACCAATCTATTTGTTCTGGGGTTTCAGCCTACAAATGAATATAGTGTAATTTTACATGATCCCTTTTGTAATGAAGAAAAAAGTCTTCTGGAAAGACCCTCAAAGCAAGCATAAAATTTGGCTTAAAACATACAGAGGAAATCAAAAATACACATGAACCCAGTTGCACGACGGCTGGGAGGACTTGCTCTTTCACAATACAAATACTCAATACTAATACTCATCTTGCTTTGTGCTCCTGGGTGACTCAGAAGGATCCAGACTGTGGTTTAGAGAAGTGCAGTAACTTCAGCACTATCATAAAGAAACCCCTGCTCTCTCACTTACCTGTTACCAGTTTTGTCCTACAGACTTGCTGAACAGACACATCTCAGTACAGCAGAGAGCAGCCCAGATACTGTGCACAGGAAACTGCTGGGGATGAGCGTCACTGGCTCACAGGATTTCACTGCACCCTGCTCTCATCAGCAGCAAATCATAAAATCAGACACTTGCTCAATAAAACTCTAAGTCCTCAAAACATTGCTTGTCAAGTTGGATCTCTAACCCAGACTAATTTTCTTCAGTGTGAAAGTCACCAGAGCTAAACTGGTATTAAACAGATTCCTCCAAAATATCCAAAGCAGTTTCTTTCTGTTGACTTTTAATAACAATTTCTCTGTACCTATTTCTACTTGTTCAGTCACAATAGCTCAGTCTAGGCAAACTGAACTGATATGAAACACAAACATATAAATGCTTTCAAGGAATGTTTTAATTTTGCAAAGCCACTACACTTGATTGACAGATAACAGTAAAAAATGAAAAGATACTACTTCTAAACTTTTTGCAAATGACTTTTGAAACATCTATTCCATGCCATCTAGTGGCCAGTACCAGGCAGTACTATTGTACGAGTCAAAATTTCTAGAAATAGCTTTCCATGCTAAAATTAAGAGTCACTCCAGTACTCCTATTTAAAGGCAGCAGGTAAAAGAGAGAGACAATTAAAAAGGAGGTTTCAGCTTAAGAGCACATTAAAATATGAATGTTTCAAAGTAAAACTATAAAATAAACAAGACCTTTCATTGTTAGCCTTTAATTTTGTGGGGCTTGTTATCAAATCTAACATTATCCTAATTTTGTGATATACATTCTGCAATCTCGTCGTAAAGCTCAAGAAAGTTCCTCTTAGCTATTGCTTTAAACAGTGTCAAGCTTCAAAAAAGGGAAGGGGGTGGAAAAGGCAAAAAGAAGTGGAGCAAGCATTCAAATGCTTTGAAACTTTTCAGCATTCACAAGAACAGCAATTCTAGGACAACCTCAGCTACTCACAGGACTCAAGATGAAATCCCTTGAGTGAGGGACGATTTACCTTCACTTTAAAAAAAAACAAAACAGCATCCTCCAAAGAAATCCCTCTCTAGATTCCAATCAGAGTAATTTCCTCCCGCCATGTAACTACCTTTTGAAAGTTACATCAAGGATTTTCTCTGAGTTCTTTGTCTCACGGCTGTTCTTTAGCTACAGCCCATGGCTACTAACAGTATGTTTGGTTAGGTAGAAATCACAACCTAAACCAGTCTCTATGAGAGCTACCAAACTATAAAGACAATTAGCAAACTGCTACTGATCTCTGCATCATAAAAACAGTGGGCAGTGCTTGGCAGGACTCAAGAGCTACAGCAGGGGAAGAATGAAGAGAAGCAGCATTGAAAAAGCTGATCCACAACAGCATGATTATAAAAAGAACAAAACAGAAGTGCAGATACAGAGTGGCCAGGATGGCTACTTGCATTATTTTCCACATTTCTATACTTTTACCTAGAAGTGTGAAAAGATTTTTTCATATCCTGAAATTTACATTCAAAATTTGCATTTGTGGTGGGAAATAAGAAAAAACCCAACCAAAAAAAAAGCCCCCCAAACCTCCCAAGAACTAGACCATATAACAGTCTTCACAGAAATCCTAATAATTTGCCCTTTGATGTCAATGTTTTGTAATAAATACCCATATTAAATGCTCCTGCTTTCACTCTGGTCACTTTCTCTTGCTTTTCTTTCTTGCAAAAGATGCAGCAGTCTGTTAACTCTAAGAAAAATATCAGTACTACTTTATATTTAATAAAACACAATGGACTACATCAGCTACACCAATTTCCCAGTGATTTCTAATTTAAATTCACCTTTCTGATTTGAATACTTAAAACTTGCATGCCAAAACGGTCTGCAAACCCTTGAAGGAAAGCGCTATCCTACATAATACTGCCCCAGCTTCAGAGCATTTGAGAAAAATAAGAAACAAAAACAGGACCAAAATAGACTTCTTCCAACAAGTTGTTGAAAGTGGTTTCAAAAGAAGTAATGTGCTCATCCTGCTGAGAACATTTACCAAGTCACTTCTGCACAGAAGACTGAGTTACTTTATGGGTGAGGGCTGACAAATAAATAAGAGCTTTATTCTTCCATAGTTGCAATTCTTGTCTGACTTGACAGATCAAACTGATTTGCTTTGGCAATACACAGCTCCTACTCTCAGAATTTGTTGAAGCTATTTTACCTTGCAAAACACTGATTTCTGTGTACATATTAAGAAAAAAAATAGCTTTGTTTTAAAATTAAAAGCTCTGTTTCATTATATAGCTAAAACAATTACTGGATTTCTCATACCTGCTTAGCAAAAAATATTGTATCCAGTCTGGAATCCTGGACAACAGAACCTGCTGGCTCCTCTCCAGGCTGCCACTTGAAGAGAAAAATCAGCCCATGTACTGGCCTGAAAAACAAAATTTATAGTAAAAAGGTCACAAGTACTGATAAAAAATATTAAAATTCTCTGTACTGTAGTTTAGCTGTATGCTGGTATGGTTAATTCTGCTAATTCTTTCTAAATACCAGGAACTTACACTGAAATTTTCATATGTGCTCTTTTAATTAGGCAGAAGACAATTTGGGCTTCTTTCTGTGCTAAACAATCCCAATCTGAATTAGCATTTAGCAACTAATTTTCAAAAGTCAGGACCAGTTTTCCTGGTTAGTGCACCTTTTGTAGTTGCAGAACTCTCATTTGAATTGGTTAGTGATAAACAGCTATCAAAGCATTTGTCAGTCATATACAAGAACAGGAACAAAAGGGTTGGTAATCCTTCTAGACACAAATAAAATGCCCAAAGAGGAGCTCTCCCAAAACTTCATGCTTGGAGTTAGCTCACCAAAAGTAAGAGAAACCCAGTTGTCTCTTCTAGTAAAAGCATGTCTTGCCTTTTGGACTGCATGTCTCGAATAGTAAACAGCTTTTACTACATGTTGCACTGTATTTAGTATTTCCAGAATACAAAAATTTATCAATAAAGGAAATAGGTCTTACAAAATCTTCAGTTACTGTAAGACAAAAACTTATTCATCAACTTAAATCTAAGGTCATCACCAAAAAGAGGCCACAAATGGTTTCTCTATAAAAGACAAACATACACCTGTACTGCACAAAAAACTTTTCCTAAGCTCTGACCAGAAATCTAAGATGCACTTTTTAACAATCTCTCAGTGGACCTGTGTTACAGCACATGCTGCAGTTGAGACAGCCACAGTACACAGAGTATCACCATACAATATCAGAAAGCTTCAACCCACACAGAGTGACACCAAGTCACTTCAGAAGGCTACAAGCATCCACCCTTCTTGTCCTTCAGCCCAGCCTTTTATCCCCTCACGCTGATGCAGTGCCCCTGTGTGCCCTCTGCTCCCCTTGGTGGTTGCTCAGTGCCCCTGGGCACTCCATGGCTCATTGCTGTCAGTGCTGCTCACCTGCTGCTCACAGCTGCACCCACTGGGGATGAGGCTGGGCCAGCCCCACTCACAGTCACCACACACTGTGTGCCTACAGAACTGCTGTTTAGAAAACAAACATGCTTCTATATTCTTTCACTCCCAGTGTTTATACATTGTGTAAAATATTGCAGGTGTAAATGGGAAGGGAGGATGGAAGCTGGCCATCCCTCAGGACTAGAAAAACACACATCTCCCAGGATATGCAAAGCTGTCACTTAATGAACAAACAGGTGAATATTCTGATGGTGCAGACAGCAAATAAACCAATTCATAGGCAACATTTCTGCCATTCAAGTGTTGCTGGTCAAATATCTTCAGTCAAAAATTCTAGAAGTACATCCTTTCTACCAATTCCTGCACCTTTTGAAAAATTAATCCTACAAGTATGGGATATTTGCACAAGATACAAGAGTATGGTCCAGGTTAAATGATATTTTTGTATTAAAATCCTGTATGTAAACATGGGTAACAGTATATTTACATATGGGCATCATGAACAAAACGTTAAAAGAATTAATGTTGCTTAGTGAGGGCAAAATTGTTCCACATGACACCAGTCATTATCAGTTATAAAAAGCCTATTTGCCTTCACATCTATATGGAAAAATGAGTTACAAAGGTATCTAAATACTGGAAAATAATTTAAGACAACAGAGACAACATCATGGGATGTGAGGAGGGAGGGAGATAAAGCAAGGAACAGAAATTCGCCTAAGAATTTGTTAAGAGCTGTAAGGCAAGCTAATGGAAAAATCATTAGAAATCTACTTCCACATTCTAGCTACTATTAGCACTTCTTTCAAAACCTGATTAAACTAGATTAAGTACCAACACATTAATGAAAATCAATTTAACTGCCAGGTATTCCATTAAATCAAAATCATACTGAACTTCTCTAGAAACTGAAGGAAAAAACACAAACACAAAATGCCCCAAACATAAGGTCCACCAAAACCACACCTGAGTTTAGTACACATTCTTTCGGGGACTTCAGACAAACGTGAATAAAAAACATGTGCCTTACTTCAATTTTTCAAAGTTCTCTGGCTCCAAACTCCATATTTCTTCAACTTGTGCTCCTCTACAGCCTGAAATAAGGAAAAAATAAAGGTTTCTTCAACTAACTCATTTAAAAAGGGATGCAGCCAGCAAAGTCAGACTTATGAAAGAAAACACAAAGACATTATGTAATATTTACAAGTAGAATATGCAGGCTATGGAAAAGTCTATCTGTGGGCTTTAAGAGACCTTGATTAAAGAAACCCAAACAAGACAGGCAGAGAAAAATTATTTCAGGCATTTCTGAACCTGTGTACAGTGATACTGTCTTTACAACAGAGTTGCACAAGAAGCAGAGGAGCTTAAGTATCTCTGATCACTTCATGTCCCTCACTTAAGTGTGAACAATACTGTTTATAAAGGCATTATCAGCAAGCCCAAAGCAGAACTTTAAACATCTGTCTCCAGACAAAGACCTACGGTAGTAGATCAAAAATGCTGTACACTCAAGCAAGACATGTGCATAGTACACAGCCCAAAAGGTTCAAATATTTAGTATGTGGAAGTTTCATCTATGAGCTAAATAAAAACGTAAAAGAAGCATGTCTGGACTTTGTTTCTGAGAAAAAGACATGACAAACTATGAATCAGTGAAACACAGAGTAAAATAATTTTGGTTCTTTGGCTGAGAATAACCTGGCTGCTGTAATAACCATATATTCACAGTTTCACCAAAGATTTTAAACGCAATTCAACAGAAAATTTAACATCCTGGAAGGCCAGGCAGCCGCTTGCAGGCTATCCAGCCACTGCCAAGCCCCACAGCTCAGCCTAGGCACACAGCCCTTTCCCCGAACGTCCGAACTACAGGAGCTCTGGAACCCGAACACCTTCCCAGCCTTAAGTCTTAACCTGCGCCAGCGAAGTTCAGATTGGACATTCGGAGGAATTATTTCAAAGGGCTGGTGAGACATTACAATGGGCTGCCCAGGGAAGTGATGGAGTCACCGCCCCCGGAGGTGTTTAAGGAAAGACTGCACATGGCACTCAGTGCCACGGTCTGGCTGACAAGGTGGTGTTGTTGGACTCGGTGATCTGAGAAGCCTTTTCCAACCTGAAGGACGCTGTGACCCTACGCGGCACGTCCGTCCCGCAGCACAGCAACAGGTGCCGGGGCGAGGGCCGGGCCGGGCCGCGCAGGCCGCGCTGGGGCCGGACCCCGCGGTGCCCGCGGCCGGCCAGGGCGGGCCGGGCCAGCGCCGCGGACATCACGGAAGCCACGCTCGCCACCGGCAGCGCGTCCCAGCGCCCTCCCGGCCCCGCAGCAACCGAGCCCCCGCATCCCCTCCCCGCCCGGCAGGACAGCGGGCTCGCACCCAGCGGTGCAGGAACAGCCCCGCGGAGCCCCCACCACCTGCCCGGCCCCGCTCGACCCTCACCGAAGCCCTTGATGAGCTCGGTGAAGACGCCCGGGTCGCTCTCCATGAGGCACCACTCGCCGGCGCTGCTGCCCCCGGACATGGCGGCGCTGCCGCCGCTCAGGCTGCGAGGCCGAGCCGCGCCGCTCCCTTCCCGGCAGGACCCGCGCCGGGCACCGCCATGGAGAGGCGGGGCGGCCGCAGGAAGCGGCGCGCGGGACTGGATCCGGGGCAGCTGCGGTCGCCGGCGGCACCGCCCCGGCCGCGGGAGGGCCGCGCCGCGCCTCGGGGATGCGCTCCGGGCCGGCTGGGGAGCACGCGGCGGCTGCGGGGCCCTCGGGCGGCGCGGCGGGGAGCGGGGCTGGCCCCGACCATGGTTCCATCCGGGCACCGCGCGGGGGGCGCGGCCCCATCCGGGTCCCGGCGATGCTGTCGGGGCGCGGCGGGCGGGGCTGGAGCGGGAGACGCGGATCTCCGGCGGCCGGAGCGGGACGGCCCTGCCCGCCCCCCGCGCGCCCGGAGCGGCCCGGCCG